>NC_091444.1:15151792-15489441 GCF_964237555.1 Oryctolagus cuniculus | reverse complement strand
GGAGCCAGGTGCTTCCTCCTGGTCTCCCATGCGGGTGCAGGGCCCAAGCTCTTGGGCCATTCTCCACTGCCTTCCCGGGCCACAGCTGAGAGCTGGAATGGAAGAGGAGCAACCGGGACAGAACCAGTGCCCCGACCAGGACTAGAACCCGGAGTGCCGGTGCCGCAGGTGGAGGATTAGCCTAGTGAGCCGCGGCGCCGGCCTTTCCGTGTAATTTTGATGATGAGTATTCAAAGCTGAAAGCCTCAGCTGGTATGAATCTGTTCTATTCTACATATAGAATGTGTACAATGCCCTCGTAATAATTTTAATGGTGATACTAACAGCATTTACTGAAAGTGATGGCTTTTAGCAACTTTCCCTTTTTTCTTTTAAAGATTTATTTATTTATTTCAGAGTTACACAGAGAGAGAGGCAGAGAGAGAGAGAGGTCTTCCATCCACTGGTTCACTCCCCAACCAGCTGGAGCTGTGCCGATCCGAAGGCAGGAGCCAGGAGCTTCTTCCCGGTCTCCCGCTCCCACGTGGGTGCAGGGGCCCAAGATGTGGGCCATCCTCCACTGCTTTCCCAGGCCATAGCAGAGAGCTGGATTGGAAGTGGAGCAGCCGGGACTAGAACCAGCGCCCATATGGGATGCCTGCGCTTCAGGTCAGGGCGTTAACCGGCTGCACCACAGAGCTGGCTAGCAAATTTCTTAAAGTTGAATGCAGTGGACTCAGTTAGCTGTGGTAACTGGGCACAGGAACATCACAGATGAACTTCACAAAATAGATTCTTCTTGTGGTTTCAACTTCCTCTCCAGAGATTTGAAGAAAAAAAAGATTCAAATGTAAATTCCTCTCTTTATGTGCCAAAGTACTTGGTTCCTGGTGACATAGCACAGGTAACAGCAGCAAGAAAATGACCTTAGAAAGGCTGCCTTGCCCATGCCCTGTATAAATTCCTTCCCCTTGAGTTCAGTGGGGACGTGAGACTGGCTTCTCATCGAGAACACAGCCAAGGCAATGGGCTATCATTTCTGTGGTTGCATTATGTTGTAGAAGATTCTGTCTTAACAGCACGGAGAGGGTCATTCTTCTTGTGAGACTGATGAAGTGAGCCACTGTTATAAGAAGTTCCCAGAGCAAGGGCAGCCTTTAGGACCCGAGAGTAGCCTGAAGCTGAGAGCTACAAGCCAGGTCCTCAAACACAGTCCCCAGAAAAGTGGATTTTCCAACCCGAATGCACATCCCTTTTCAGCAGACCCTGATAAGAATACTGCCTCAACTGCAGCCTGTGATACTGAGCAGGGAAGCCAGCTCAGCCCTGCCTAGACTTCTGAACCACGGACTCTGTGAGATAATAGACATGCATGTTTCTTAAGTTGCTGAGTTTGCTGTACGTTGTTACGCAATAGAAGAAAACAACCAACTACAGATATCAGTCTCTGAAAGGGAACGGCTGCGATAATAAACACCTAAAATGAAACTGTGCCTTTCCAACTATTTGGTGGCAGAGACTGAAAGAATGTGGGAAGCATGCTATAGGAAACCTATTTTCCTTGAAAAGACTATTCCTAAGAATCTGGACTTGAAAATACTGATTTTGAGTTCATAAATAAGTGATGAACAGGTTACAAGAAACTGAAGGAAGGAAGATCCTTGTTACATAGAAGCAAAAAGCTTAGTGAAACTGTCTCCTGAAGTACAGGAAAGAAAGAGCTCACAAGCGATAAAGTTGGATATTCAACCCCTCTCATTCTGTCGGTTTGTCCTTGAGTGGGAGAAAACTCCGCTCTTCAGGGTTCATGTGATTATGTCAAGCCCACCTAGAAAACCCCATATTTTAAGTGGACTGTATCCTGTAACACAGTGTCATCCTGGGAGATACATTTTGCTCATATTCAATTTTCTGGGGCACTGTTCAGGGGAACATTTTAGAAATTCTGTCTACCACAAAATCTTCAGAAAACAGGCAACATTAGTAGTTGTTTTCTTTACAGAAAAAAAGGAGGTGAAGTGCTTTGGTGATCTTTGCATTTTATGGGGATATTAAATATAAGCAATTCATAGCTTATGTATCATTTCTACTTTTGTACTTTTATGAAGAAAACAGTATAATTAAGGCATTTTTATGAGTTCAGACTAATTGCAATTGTCATCTCTTATTTACACAGGCAAAATGTCTGGTTCATAACATCGATCAGTGATAAACAGATTGCTTTTACAATCATTTTGTCTCTAAATTTCTGCTCAGATTAAAAGAATACACACTGCGATTCAATGAGATGAGAAAGTTATGTAAAATAATTGCTCTTTCTGTCTAGCTTTTAAGATATAGGTTTAATTTAAGATAGAGTGCTTCAAACTGCAAAGGATCTTTGGTCAGTCTACTCTCCACAGCAATGCACTTCCCCTTAAACTTCTCCGTTTACAGCAGCGTCAGTTCCTCAGTTCCCTGGAGCCGGTCTGCTTCACAGCTGCTCCTAGTCATTGGGTCACTGGGAGCTGGCACAGCGTGTGCACAGAGGGAGGATGCTCATTCTTTGGCACAAAGGTGCCACCCACTGGCTAGACTGCTTTCCAGAAGTTGACCTTGCCCTCAGTGGGGCTTTTATTTTTATTTTTTAAAGTCATCCATATGGAGAGGTAGCCCTTTCAATACTGGTAGTAAGAATTGAGAGTACTTAGTCTGTTTCAGGCACTGGAGCTAGTGAACCACTTAAAAAACACAATCTTGTGAATTAGGTGATATCTGTATCCACATTATACAGCTGACGGAAATGAGGGTTAACGATGTTACATAATTTAACCAAGACCACAGAATTTGTTTTTGAAAGAACTGGGACCTGAACCTACTGAATTAGATTCCAAAAACACAAGTTGTCAAATATGCTTGTTCTATCGCCTCTCTGTCCATTTACCCATTATGAATATTCTTAAAATATAATGCAGTGAAATAAAGTAAAATAAAATATGCCTTAGAAAGGTCTTATAACAATCAACAGGTGAAGAAATCAGAGCCCAGAAATTCAAAGTAACTGTGGCATCTGAGTAGTTACTTAATTGTAAAACCACAAAGAAATTCCAGATTTCCTTACACTAACCCAAGAAAGGGTCAAATAAGCGTAGGAGAGAGAAAGGAAAGTATGAGTGGCAAAAAACCATCATCAAGATTGTGTACTTCATTACGTTAACATTTAGGAGGGTAACAGAACACACGTCAGCAAGTAAGAAAGGAAATACATGACTTTCTAACTATCACTTAGGTCAACTATCTGATGCAATTACCTCCTAAATATTTAACTTTCTAACTGATACTAAAGACAAGTTATTTACCATTGTTGAACACTTGTCTCCCAAATAACACAACCAGATCAGGATGCCAGAAGAAAGTATAAATTCAAACTCTGAACTCCTAAACATAATTTCCCCAAAGTACAACTTGGCGCTTGTTGGAAAGCTTTCATGCTCCCAACCACGGCCCATCTTGTGTACCTGAGAGGCTTCTGAACATTGCCTGGGCCTGGGCGGTCACTGTGTGTATCAGGCATTTCAACAACTTACTAAACAGCTGAAAAAGATGGAGTGCACCACCCAAGTTTATACCGAACTCTTTCTTTCATTAAGGGTCTTGACAACACTTAACTCTGAGATGACCAAGGTCATTCACAATTTGAAAATCAGAGAAAAATATTTGATTATTTAATAAAAAGATGTCTTAATTGGATTTATATACACAGTATCTTCATAATCACATATATTTTTAATTTAAAGGAATTAAGTTCTTGACATATATAAAATGAAATTTTTGGATTTTTTGTATTAATAGATAATAGCTTGTTACGATTCCAGTTAAATTAGATCAGCTGACTCATAATTTGTAGCATGTGGCTCATAGCTAGGTATGACTTCTGAGAATATGTTCCACAAACATATGCGATAGAACTAACATACATAGAGATTAATAATGGCTTACCTTATTCAGCCAGTAAGAGTAGAACCAGGACTGGAATCCAGCAACATCTGAGAACAAAAATAAAGTAAATGTAATTTTCACTATACCACACTGAGAACATGGGGTATAATGGTGCTTCCTCTATGAATTTTTCACTGATATCTTCTTCAATTAACCCTTTTCTGTCAGGAATAAGCAGGTATAAATTATATTGTATTTATGGCAAAGAGGAAATAATAGGAGAGAAAGCAAGTGGGAGTGAGGAGAAAATGATGAGTTCAGTTATTATGTGAGTTTGAGGTTATAGTACACTGTCCAGAGAAGTCTGAAAATATAGCTCTGAACTCCTTGCTGTGCCATATAAACCCTTACATGATATTTCTCTAATCTCATTTTTTATTTTACCACATACGTTGGTTAAGGTATTGCTAGTTGCTATAACAAACAAACTTTAACTTATCAATGGCTTAACGTAATAAAAACTAATATATAAAGCACAATACAGTGTATATAGTACTCTCTGGAGTTTTAGGCATCCATATAGAACATACCCCTTGATCACTTAATCATCTGAGGTAGGACAACAAGGCAGGTGGGTGCAGGAAAATTCTATTCCACCCAAGTATAACAACATGCAGACTGACAACCATCTTCCACCTTCAACGAGAAGCTTCTGCAGCTGCCCTGGGCCAAACATTCACGTGACAGTGGGGGCTCATCACATGACCCAACGCAGAAGCAATAAGAAAATGAAGTGACTTGGTAGGCAGTAGTGTCCTAGCTACAACTGTGGTTTGGGGTGCGGGGCAGTAAAGATCTTTGGCCATTACTGGGAAGCCTCTACTGACCACTCATTCACGTGCCTCCAGCCAGAGTGGCTTATTTTAGTTTCTTAAACACAGTGAATTCTTTGCTACTTTAGTGCCTGTAGGCTTGGCATTCCCTCTGCTTGGACTAACCATTTCCTCTACATGGCTAGTTCCTGCTCTTTCTTCTGGTCTTAGCCCACACGTAACATGCTGACTGTTTTTCTTGACCATTCAACATAAAAACTACCAATCACCCATGAATCCAATATATCTTTCATAATCATATAATTTACAATTATCTTAATGTACTTATACATTGTTTGTCTGCCATAATTGCAAGGCAAATTTCTGAAAAGAAGGAACCTGGTCTCCCCTGATAATCTACATTGCTTAAAATAAAAAACAATAAATATTTAGAGTAATCTCTTATCCACAAGGGATATATGTTCCATGTGGATGCCTACAACTGCAGAGTACTACATGCTGTATATATTTCTTCCATAAATGTACAAAGATACTTGAAAAGTTGATGGAAAAGTTAATTAAAAGATGTCTATTTTTGGCAAAACTTTTTCAAAGCTATGCTTAAGTTTTTACAGTATACATTTTGCATGAAATTTCTAAAGATCTCTCAAACACACCAATCACAATATTTTTACATTTTTTTAAATTTCTTTTTAACTAATATAATGTTATGATAAAGCATAATTTATAAATTAGGCACAAGCAGAGATTAATAATTAACTGTAAATTTTGGCAACTTCAAAGTAAGATTTTGTTTTTCTTTCCTTTGCAAGCCAAGAATTATCACCTTTTTCGCATAGAGGAGTCACTTTACAGCTTCTCTATGACAAAGTAGAATTGCTGGCACCACTACTCCTGTGCTTTGGAGTCATTCTCATGGTAACCAAGTCACTTCCACAGTAACTGTATTAATCCCTTTATGAAGGCAGAGCCCTGATGACCTAATCACCTCTAAAACAACCCACCTCTCAACACTTTTGCATTGAGGATTAAGTTTCCAACTTTCCTAAGTTCCATGAACTTTGGTGGAAACATTTAAATTATATCAAGTTCTTCAATAATTTGGAAATAGGGAAAATAGGATTAAATTCTGAGATACTGTTTAAATATGTGGAATTAGAGCAAGAAAAATGTGCAGTCATTTCAGAAAGATATAAGTCCTAGATGTGCCACACTAGATTATGACTCAATTGAATAAGTTATTATATGTGAGAAACACACTGACTTGAAGGTAGTTTGCTCAGACACTGGATATACAGAAGAAAGAATCAAAAAGCCAAGCTAAGAGGTCCTAACCAAACACTATTCATGTGGGAGAGAATACCAAAGTTCAACCTCTCATATCCTCAGTAATATATAATGTGGAAATGGGTGTTTTTTGTTATTTCCACTGAAAAAATCACACAATATCTGAACCATGTAACTAATTCCAGTGCTGTAATTTCATGAGTACCAAGAAACTTTTAAGTTATCACTCACCTTAGTACCATGCTGGTGTTCATGCAGCATTTTCTGCAGGAGGTCCTGTGTTCCAAAGCAGTAACAGCCTAGCAAATCACAGAAATACCCGGGGTGGGCACTAGCCCTGGTTAAACTTACTCAGTGTTGCAGCAACATTGTGAGGTGGGATCCAACAGCCTGTAATGTTGTAGTGGGTCATGGCTGTTGTCATTGGTTTTATTTATTAAATAAATACCTCTTGCTGTCCTCCTTCTAGATACAAGGTAAGATTGTATTTCTCCTCTCCTGTTATGAGTACTTGTTTTGAAAAATTCCATGTGAGTAGGCATAAATTATATCATCTCTAAGCAGAAGTTTTTAGTGTCAGGACACAACTTGTCATCCTCCGCTCCTCCCACGGCAGCAATGGTGAAAGCAAAGAGACTAAGGCTCCCCTGCTTCTTTTTTTAAGATTTATTTATTTATTCGAATGGCAGAGTTACAGTGAGACAGAAGCAGAGCGAGAGCAAGAGCAAGAGAGCGAGGTCTTCCATCTGCTGGTTCACTCCCCAGATAGCCGCAATGGCTGGAGCTGTGCAAATTTGAAGCAGGGAGCCAGAAGCTTCATCTGGGTTTCCCATGTGGGTGCTGGGGCCCAAGGACTTGGGCCATCTTCTACTGCTATCCCAGGCCATAGCAGAGAGCTGGGTTGAAGTGGAGCAGCTGGGACTCAAATTGGTGTCCATATGGGATGCCGGCACTGCAGGGGGTGGCTTTAATTGGCTTCGCCACAGCACAGACCCGAAGCTCCCTTACTTCTTAAACAGGAAAATGAACTTGTAGAGTGATAATGAGAAAAAAATGTCTTTGCTGTTTAAATCATTGAAAACTTGGAGCCACTTATTATCATCATTATTGGAGCATCGTACATTGACTATTACAAAAAGGATCCATTATTTTTGGATGGCTGAAGACATCTTTCTCGTGTTTCAAAGACTAAGTCTTAATTTTGTAAGGCATATTCACTAACTGATGACCCTATTTTCTGCCTTGTCCTTGGACCTTGTCATTGGTTAACAAGTTGTTATTCTGAATAGCAAGGTGTCTGACAGATCATAGTAGTTAAGAGAAAACTCTGAAGTCATAGTATATACAGTCTGTGCTCCCGGATTTGTTACTAACTTATGCCATTTAATGGAAATGAGATAATGTTATCTATGCACATTCCTAGAAAATTATTTCTTCTTATGTTCAGAATAGTTACCTTTTGAGGTGTTGATTTAACATATTTATAAATCACTTTACAAATCAGAGAACAATTTTGAATCTCAAAGGTACCATCTACTCCCTATTCCTCCTTCCAGGCTAAATTCCCAGCTTATACTCCAGCAAGGTAACAGGGAAGGTTTTGCAAGGGCCACCAAATGTAGGCATGAACCAATCCTTAGTGTTCTAGAAAGTTGTCTCAAGACCTTTGGTTTAAAGTTTAACTGCGAAAGGGAGGCGAGCAGTTGAAGAGGTAGATAGACTGTTTCATGGGAAAATCTTGTGTATATTTAAAAGCCAATGGAAATCAGCCATAAAGGGGTAGTGTGGTTTCCACTATACATCAGACAAGAGATAATCAACAGATGATTGCTGAGAGTGCAGGAGCAATATGATCTAAGATATCGATGGGGAAATTAGTTTTAGAGGCACAGCCTTTTTACCGTTACTGTGTGTCACACAGATTTTGTTACGTGTACTTCATACAGCTTTGATCTCGATTTTTGTTTCCCTTCTGTCTGAAAAGTTATGTTAAGACAAAGTTTTTCCTCCATTCCCTTTCCCACTCCTGTACCCTCATTTCCTCTCTTCCCTTGTCTGGTTTTACAAGCTAAGTAGTCCTGCACTCATTGGATGGGTTTGGAAGGGCCCTCTTTCAGATTACTGGTTTGAAAAGCGCTGGTATTAATTCCTCTTTAAATGCTTGTGAGAATTCAGCAGTGAAGCCATCTGGTCTGGGGTTTTTCTTCATTGAGAAATTTTTGATTATTGATTTAATCTCATTACTTATTATGGCTTGTCCAGATTTCCTATGTCTTTGTTGTTCAATTTTGGTAAGCCATTTCTTCCAGGCGTTTCAACTTGTTGGCATATAGTTGTTCACAATAGCCACTTTTGTATCTCTGGGGTATCAGGTATAATAATTCCTCGATCATCTATGATTTTGGTTTTTTTATAAGTCTAGTTAAATGTTTATCAATTTTATCATTTCAAAAAAACAATTCTTCATTTCATTGATTTTTTTGTATTTTTTATTCTCTATTTTATTTACTTCTGCTCCAATTTTGTTATTTCCGTTTTCTACTAACTTTGGGTTTAGTTCTTGCTTGCCTAGGTCTTTGAGTTCATTATTATGTTGGTTATGAGATATATTTAAGATGCAGCTGCTTGTTGTTATATATATATCCCTCATTTCTTTTGCTGTATCCCATAAGTTTTGTTCTGTTGTTTCCATTTTTTGTTTCAAAGAATTAAAAGTTTTCCCACTTGATTTCTGATGTTTGTTTTGTTGATTTCTAGCTTTATTCTATTGTGGTCAGAAAGATACAGGATTTTGATTTTTTAAAATTTGTTGAGACTTTTTTTGTGGACTAATATATGATCTATGCTAGAGAAGGGCCTATGTGCTGAACAATGTGTATTCAGCTGTCAGATAGAATGTTTTGTTAATGTCTATTGGATCCATTTAGCTTGTGCTATAGTTTGTGATGTGTCTCGATTTTTTTTTTTGGCTAAATGATCTGTCCATCAATGATAGTGGGGTGTGAAATTCCCTTTCGTTATTGTATTTAAGTTTATCCATTTAGATTTAATGATTTTTGAATAAACTGGGTATTCTTGAACTATATACATGCACATTTATAATTCTTATATCTTCCTATTCAACTGATCACTTATTCATTTTATAATCACCTTCTTTGCCAAATTTTGTTTTAAAGTCTATTATGTCTGATATGGAGAAAGCTACCCCCCACTTTTGTTTTATATTTGCATGGTATATCTTTTTTTTTTTTCCTTTAACTTTTAGTCTGGGTGTGTCTTTACTGGGAAAGTTTCTTATAGGCAGCATATCATAGTGTCTTATTTTATTAATTCACTCATCTTTATTTTTATTAATAGAGAGCACGATTTTATCTATTTCATAGGTACAAGTCTAAGAATTAATCATATTTTACTTCCTCCTCCTCTCCCTCCCTTAATCCCGTAATTAGGGAATTTAGTCCATTTACATTCAAGGTTGTTATTGAAAAGTAATGCTTCAGTCTTCTCAATTTAAAGAAGTTCTTCTGTTTATTTTTAATATCATTTTCTCTTTCTTCCAGTTTTATACTTTCACATGTTTTCACAATGGTATTTATTTTTTTGAGGGGCTTCTTTTTGAAGAACTCTCAGGCATCCTTTTAAAGTTGGTCTAGCCGGTGCCGCAGCTCACTATGCTAATCCTCCGCCTTGCGGTGCCAGCACACCAGGTTCTAGTCCCGGTCGGGGCGCCGGATTCAGTCCCGGTTGCCCCTCTTCCAGGCCAGCTCTCTGCTGTGGCCATGGAGTGCAGTGGAGGATGGCCCAAGTGCTTGGGCCCTGCACCCCATGGGAGACCAGGATAAGTACCTGGCTCCTGCCATCAGATCAGCCCAGTGCGCCGGCCGCAGTGTGCTGGCTGCAGCGGCCATTGGAGGGTGAACCAACGGCAAAGGAAAACCTTTCTCTCTGTCTCTCTCTCACTGTCCACTCTGCCTGTCAAAAAAAAAAAAAAAAAAAAAAGTTGGTCTGGTGGTGATAAACCCCGTTTTGGCTCGTCTTGGAAACTGTATTTCATTGATGAGGGATATTCTTGCTGGTATAGTAGTCTTGGTTGAAGAACCTGAAATATACACTTTTCATTCCTGGCCCATAAGGTTTCTGCTGAGAAATCTGCTGTTAGTCTAATGGAGGCTCCCTTAAGTATGGTTTGTTATTCTTTTTCAGATTTTTGAACTCTGTCATTGTGCTATCCTTTTGAGAGTTTGATTATAATGTGTCAAGGTGAGGACTTTGTTTTTTTCTTTTCAGTAGCTTAGTATGATTTTGAGATTTATTGAATTGTTAGCAGAATTGTACCTGCACCATATCTACTTTGGGGAATGCTTTGAGATTTTCTTAGTGACTTAGTAATATGTGTTTAATATTTGTGATGTGTGCAACTAAAAAGAAGTTATTTAGGCAAAAAATGAAATATGACTAATGGTACTGCATAACTATTACTTCATTTATCTATATATGGGAGGCAGCAGGGGGCAGGAGGACAAACCATGGGGACAGGTCAAGTTTCATTTCCTATTTACCAGCCAAATTTCCTTGAACAAGACATTTGACATTTCAACATTTAATTTGCTGACCCTTTAAACTTGATGTGATTAAAGTTCTTATCACATTAGGTTTCTAAAAAGATTAAATCCATTAAAACAAATAATGTATTTAATTGGTATTTGGTACACAATAAGACTTTCTTACTCTTATTTGTCTTCTTCCTCTTCATGGGCTTGGGAAAGTGAATTAAGCTTTATATAAGTAACAATTTCTTCATTTGAATTTGTTTTTTCTATACTTATTTCATTAATTTTCATCCCATATTATGCAATATTTAAGTAATTATATTCACTGTACATGTGAGAAATGTAGTTCTAGGTCCATAATTATGATATCTTCATTGAAAAGAGCACCTTGTTTGATTACATTTTGACTTCAAACTTGCCTAGCATTAAATTCATGATCTCTGCTTCATTTAGGGGCATTTGCTTGATTTGTCTCTACCTACCCTTTTATATTCTAACTTTCTGATCACTTGTCTTTTAGGTGTGGCATATGTACACGGCATGTAGCCTGGTTTTGGCTTTGGCAGATAATATGAGAATTGTTTACTTTTAAAATTGTAGCTTACCCAACTTATATTGCTATTTATCATACCTTAGACTATCTATTCATCACATTTAATACTGTATCTTTTTTTACCTACATATAAAGGCAACTTCTAAGAGTTATTGGCAAAGTAGAATTAAAAGATAATATATTTTCCAAGACTTGTTTGAAGCTTCCTCGTATAGAATTATATATTATGAACAGTGTATATTTTGTTGACTTTTTTGATGTGCTCTGCCCATGTATATCATTGGTGATTTAGAAGAATTTTAACTTTGTTTTACTGACTACTGAAATGCCTATCACTCAGGAGAGACATGAAGCTATTCTCATCATTTTCCCTTTGTAGGTGATGATTCTTCTATCTGGATTATAAGAATTCTTTAATTTTGAAATTCAGTGATTGTATTAGGATACAATACAGATCATGTTGATCATTCAACATCAGTTTTTCTTCTGACATGGCTGTCACTTTGATTTCCAAAAATTATCACGGAATTATATTTTATATATTTTTACTCATTATAATTGTGGCTTTTTCTTTAGGAAAATTAACTATATACATGTGCTACAGTCTTTGTTGGTATCATATATTCATATTTTCTCTTGAATTTATTTTCAGCAATGGTTTTATTTTAAAGATTTATTTTTATTTATATGAAAAGCAGAGTTACACAGAGAGAGAGAGGGAGAGACACACAGAAAGAGGTTTCTTCCATCAGTTGGTTCACTCCTCAAAATGGCCACAACAGCCAGGGCTGGGCCAGGCAAAGGCCAGGGGCTTCTTGCAGGTCCCCCACATGGGTGCAGGGGCCCAAGTAATTGGGCCATATTCTGCTGCTTTTACCAGGCATATTAGTAAGAAGCTGGATTGGAATTGAACAGCCAGGACTTGGACTGGTGCCCCTATGGGATGCTGGCAAGGTAGGCAGTGACTTTAACTGCAATGCCACAACAGTAGCCTCTTGGTAATGGTTCTTTTACCTTTCATTTTGCTTCTTTGCATCACTACTGCCCATATATGCTGTGTTTTCAGCTAAGTTTACTCTCCATTGTGTTGCTTTCAATGTGGTCTTTTATTCTGTGATAGTTTGTTATCTTCTCTGATCTTTTGTAGCTCTTGATATTCCTGTTAACCAATAAAATTTATTTCACTAAAGCTTTTTTTTCTATTTATGTCTCATTTATTATTTATTACTATTTCTTTTCTGTATCTTGATATCTTTTGCATTACATTAAAATCATTTTTATAGATCCTCAGCTGGTTATTTTTACATTGTAAGTTACTTTTAAAGTGTTGAGTTTTTCTTGCAACAGCAAGAAGTTCTTCTAGCATTAACTTGTCTGAGCCACCAGAGATCACGTAGATTTTCCTTCTTCATCTCCTTATTTCCTGACTTCTTCTGCAATCAGGGGTTCTATTCACTTCTGCTTACTTCCAAGCATCAGCATCAATGGCTTCTCACAATTCTCTTGTATTAATGCACATATGTATGTGTATGGATACAATCATAGATATGCATTTGGTATATGTCATTTCATTGAGATTTGTATCTTATTGGAGACATACATCTCTAATATTCTAAATGTTTCTTTCATGTCTATGTGCTTTATACACAGTTTGATAGACATGATTTGCTATTAATAATATTTCTCATTTCATAAAACAGAGCTTGCTTTCCAAATTGCTTTTGGTATTTTCTAAAAAACAAAATGGAAAAATTAAGCCTTTGATCCACCATCTGAAAAAAGCAGATGTTTTCTGCAATTCTTGAAGTACCTTCTAGATACTTACTTCTGTGCCTGCTGAATGGTATATATTAGAAAAGGATTGTCCATTACCTTCAATTCTACTAGATGAGTAGTTTAGTTCCTTAAAGGAACAACTCTGGTTCTTATTATTCATAAACAGATAATTTTAACCATATTTCCATATTCAGTTTTATGCACATTCATTTATATAATTCTTTTTTATTATAGCTAACTATATTTTTAAATATTGTGTATTTCCTTAGTGATGGATTTTAGCTGAGTCTATTGCAATCAAACCTAAATTGTACCTCTTCAATGCCATCTAATGAGATTCATTTCCTTTCATACGTTGTTTACTTTGTGTTTTATTTGAACTAGGTATATCTGTCTTTGGACATGTTACACATTTGTTTCCCTATTTCATTATTTCAATTTTTATGAGAAATTCTGCAATCACTTCTTTATAAATGAAGTCTTGCTATAGCTATTTCCATTGTCCATCTGCATATTTATCTGGTTTTTATAGCACCACACTATATACAAAAATCCAAAAGACTCCACTAAGATTATTGGAACATATAGAAGAGTTTGGTAAAGCAGCAGGATATAAAATCAACACAAAATAATCAATAGCCTTTGTATACATAAACAATGCCATGGCTGAAATAGAACTTGAAAATAAATCCCATTCCCAATGGCTACAAAAAAGCCCAAATTAACCAAATTAATGATTTAACCAAGGATGTCAAAGATCTCTACGACGAGAATTACAAAATATTAAAGAAAGAAATAGAAGATACAAGAAAATGGAAAAATATTCCATGTTCATGGATTGAAAGAATCAATGTCATCAAAATATCCATTCTTCTAAAAGCAATTTATTTATTTATTTATTTTCAATTTTTTTAAACGTTTATTTAATGAATATAAATTTCCAAAGTACAGCTTATGGATTACAATGGCTTCCCCCCATAACTTCCTTCTCTAAAAGCAATTTATAGATTCAATGTGATACCAGTCAAAATATTAAGGACATTCTTCTCATATATAGAAAAAAATGATGCTGAAATTCATATGGAAATACAGGAGACCCCAAATAACTAAAGCAATCTTACATAACAAAAACAAAGCTTGAGGCATCTTCATACCAGATTTCAAGGCATACTACAGGTCAGTTATAATAAAACAGCCTGGTATGGTACAAACACAGATGGATAGACCGATGGAACAGAATAGAAATGCCAGAAATCAATCCATGCATCAATCAATGCATCTACACCAACTTATCTCTGACAAAGGAGCTAAAATCAATCCCTGGAGTTAGGATAGTCTCTTTAACAAATGGTGCTTGGAAAACTGGATTTCCACATGCAGAAATATGAAGCAAGACCCCTACCTTATACCTTACACAAAAATCCACTCAAAATGGACTAAAGACCTTGGTCTATGACCCAATACCATCAAATTATTAGAGAACATTGGGGAAACCCTGCAAGACATTGGTATATGTAAAGACTTCTTGGAAAATACCCCAGAGGCACAGGCAATCAAAGTCAAAACTGGCAAATGTAATTACATCAAATTGGGAAGCTTCTGTACTGCAAAATAAACACTCGAGAAAGTAAAGAGGCAAACGACAGAATGGGAGAAATTATTTGCAAACTATGCAACTGGTGATGGATTAATAATCAGAATATATAAAGAATTCACAAAACTCAACAAAACAACTCAGTTAAGAAATGGGCAAAGGACTTAAACAGGCATTTTCAAAAGGGAAAATCCAAATGGTCAGCAGGTACATGAAAAGATGCTCAGGATCACTAGCAGTCAGGGCAATGTAAATCAAAACCACAATGAAGCTTCACCTCACCCCCTTTAGAATGGCTGTCATTCAGAAACCAACAAAGAACAAATGCTTGCAAGGATGTGGGAAAAAAGGTATCCTAATCCACTGTTGGTGGGAATGCAAACTGGTACAGACACTATGGAAGACAGTATGGAGACACTTTAGAAATCTGAATATAGACCTACCACATGACCCAGCCATCCCACTCCTGGGAATTGACCCAAAGGAAATGAAATCAGCATATGAAAGTTTTATTTGTACCTCCATGTTTATTGCAGCTTAAATCACAATAGCAAAGCCATGGAATCAACCCAAATGCCCATCAACTGAAGATTAGATAAAGAAATTGTGGGATATGTACACTATGGTATAGCTCACAGTGGTTAAAAAAAAAAATTGGTCATTTGCAACAAAATGGAAAACATCATATTTAGTGACATAAGCCAATTCCAAAGGGACAAATATCAATATCTCTCTGACCTGTGATAACTAATAGAGCACCTAAAAGGCCATCTGTAACACTGAGAAGCAATGACTTTGAACAGTCTTTGTCTCAACTATTGAGGAACATTTTTTTTTCTTTTATAGTACTATTTGTTGAATTCCTTACTTAACAGTTAATCATTTGTGCATAAAGTTAACTGAAAATATATTTTAGTAAAAAAAAATGTGTGGGAATAGGAGAGGGAGGAGAAAGAGGGGTTGGAGAGTGTGTGGGAGAGTGGGTACAATGTCAAGAACCACCACGTTCCTCAAGTTGTAATTATGAAATGTATGACGCTTGTATTCCTTAAATGAAATGTTTCTGGGAAAAAAACGGTGTACTTATTTTTTGAAAGTAAGAGTGATGTGCAAAAAGAGGGAGCGATCCAGAGACAAATCATTCATGTGCTGGTTCACTCCCCCAAATGGCTGTCACTGCCAAAGCTAGGTCAGCCACACACAGGAGCCAGGAACTCCACCAAGCTCTCCCACATGGGTGGCAGGGGCCCAAATACTTCAGGCACCATCTGCTGCTGATTCAGACACACTGGCAGGGAGCTGATTAGGAAATGGAGCAGCCAGGACTCAATGCTATGCAGAAGATAACACGTCAGCTTTGTTAAGCAGCAGCTTTACCGGCTGCACCACAATGCCAGCCCCCATTTTAAATACTTCTTGATCAATCCAGTACACGAAAGAATTTGTTAAACACATTCCTGCAGGTTTCCTAGATTCACTCATATTCCTCTTGCCTGTAGTCTTCGCTTATGGTACTTTTATGCTGTTTGCTTTAATTCTCTACTGAAAAATGTAATTGATCAATCCAGTACACGAAAGAATTTGTTAAACACATTCCTGCAGGTTTCCTAGATTCACTCATATTCCTCATGCCTGTAGTCTTCGCTTACGGTACTTTTATGCTGTTTGCTTTAATTCTCTACTGAAAAATGTAATTATACATATTGCAGATCTAATATTCATTTCCTATGTGAAATAGCAGAAGTGACTAGTACTTAGTCTATTAGATGCATCTTGGCAGGACAGCTACCATATTTCAAATACCTTCTGTGGGAGGGATGTCCATCTAGTTACAAGTGCTTTCATAGCTCTAATTAAATTACTATGATCTATCTTCAGTTGGGCTAAACAACAAGATTTCTAATTGCTAGGGTTTATAGCTCTGCAGTATTATTCTGCATGACTGGACTTCAACCAGAGTGTCTGATAGAGCAATGAAAAAGTGGAGTTGTAATTCGGCAGATGATACCTGTGTATGATATGCTGTCTTGGCTCAAAACAAGGCATACCTTGGGAGATGAACTTGAATGATTGTATCAGGATGTGGTGGGCTAGGTTGGGTACAGGACTGACTACCTCTGCTGGCAAGATGGAGCTTTCACAAAGTCTGAAACCCCTGTTCACAGAAGTTCCAGATCTATTTCATTATCCAGTAACATCTCTTTCTCTACTGAGTCATGTTCTTTCATGTAACTGCCAGTCACTAATGGGTTTCTCTCTCCAAGTTTCCTCTTAAATTATTTTTGTTCATATGTTTATGCTCCTAAATGAACCAGAACAAAGGTGCACCAATCAGAGCTTTCCTACTCCTAGTGCACACCCTTGCATTTGTAGTGAATATGCATAGTGACTGATTCAGATAGGGATAGTAAGAAAATCACATGACCCGTGGGCGCTGCAGCTCCCTGGGCTAATCCTCCGCCTGCAGCGCCAGTACTCCAGGTTCTAGTTCCGGTTGGGGCACCAGTTCTGTCCTGGTTGCTCCCCTTCCAGTCCAGGTCTCTGCTGTGGCCTGGAAAGGCAGTGAAGGATGGCCCAAGGGCTTGGGCCCTGCACTCATATGGGAAACCAGGAGGAAGCACCTGGCTCCTGGCTTCGGATCTCAAAATTGTTATTTCTTGGACATTCGTGCAGAAGAACTGATGTCCTCTGCAGAACATCATCTCCCATCCTTGACCCCTGCAAAATGACTGAATTATCTTGAAGAGAGATTTTGGTAATATCTAGGGGCAATCTGATGATGCTCCAGCAAGTAAGGGCTCAATTTAAATTAGCTGCTTTCCACCGCCAAGCCTGTGCTCACCCCAAGTCCAGTAAAGATTTAAATGAACATGAAAAGAACTTTGTCCTGACATATGTTACTAAACCAAGGCCTAGCTTAAAAATTAGAGCAGGAAAAGGAATATAGTTTTATGCAGAATGGATAAAATTAGGAAACAACACTGGATTTTCTATTATAAAAATAGGAATGTTAAAAGCAGAATGTTAAAAAAATAGAAGTAGTAAGCCAGCGCCGCGGCTCACTAGGCTAACCCTCCACCTTGCGGCGCCGGTCCCGGTTGGGGTGCCGGATTCTGTCCCGGTTGCCCCTCTTCCAGGCCAGCTCTCTGCTGTGGCCAGGGAGTGCAGTGGAGGATGGCCCAAGTACTTGGGCCCTGCACCCCATAGGAGACCAGGAAAAGCACCTGGCTCCTGGCTCCTGCCTTCGGATCAGCGCGGTGTGCCGGCCGCAGCACGCTGGCCGCAGCGGCCATTGGAGGGTGAACCAACGGCAAAGGAAGACCTTTCTCTCTGTCTCTCTCTCTCACTGTCCACTCTGTCAAAAAATAAATAAATAAATAAATAAATAAAAGTAGTAAAAGGGTAAAAGAGTGACAAAATGTTAAAAGACAAAATTTACATGTTGAAAATCTTCTAGAAATAGTTCTGTTAAAGTTCATTTTTTTGTATTTTTATATCAGTTAACAAATCATGATTTTAACTAAGTATTGATTACCTTTAAATCAAATATTACCACCCATTCCAATACACATAGAAAATAAAATTTATTTTCCTTTAGTTCTTTGTTTTCCTTTCAGTGTTTGCCCTGTTAGATAATGAAGCAGTAGCTTCCTCTTGACTGCCTGATATTCTCCAGTATAAACAGACTTTCCATTGACCAAAATTCTCATAGAAGTTTTTTAAAAAAGTAAATTGGAGTTTTTCCTCCATCTTCTCCAGGTGGAATAACTGAATTGCTACCCCATGTGGCTTCCAGGCAGCAGCGTTCCGCGGCATGTCAGGTGTTGCCATGGTGCTGAGAATCGTGCTCACTGGCATCCTTTCATGATGTCTTCATCTCAGATCTGAGCTACACTACACACATTACTAATTCACTCCTGGCTATACACAAATATCTGCATACCCTCCGTTTTTCTCTTTTCCATACCTTTAAGAATACCCATCATTCTTCTTCTTCAGTTATTAATGTAACTCATTATGGGCTTCTCCAGCTGTCCTCAAAATGTATGCTAAATAAGATATGAGGAGGAAAGCTTTTTTTTTTTTAAAAAAAAGCTGTTCCAATCTAGGCAAGTCATTAGATGAATTTAAGTCAGACAGTGGAGGAAAGTTTTCCATATTGTGCAGTTGAATCGTTAGTCACACACTCTATGAAATGGATGAAAAAATACTATTTTTCCCATACTATTAACAGTGATAACATAAATACCTTAAATTTCAGAAAATGCTTTTTTTCTGTATCATAGAATGAAGTAAAGGACATTTTTCACTGCAGAATTCTAGACTTATAACAAGCAATTATAACTTGTAAAAATTTTTTTAATGAGCTTAATAATCTGCTTCCAATTGTGTTTATAGATACAGTGGGCACTCTGTATCTTCAACCAGATTTAACCTACTGTGGATTCAAAGTATTTTTTTTAAAGATTTACTTAATTACTTGAAAGTCAGAGTTACAGAGAGAGAGCAGGAGAAGCAGAGAGAGAGGTCTTCCATCCGCTGGTTCACTCCTCAGATGGCCACAATGGCCAGAGCTGCGACTATCCAAAGCCAGGAGCCAGGAGCTTCTTCGGGTCTCCCACATGGGTGCAGGGGTGCAAGGACTTGAGCTATCTTCTACCGCTTTCCCAGGTCATAGAAGAGAGCTGGATCGGAAGTGGAGCAGCCAGGATTTGAACCTTTGAGGATGGAACCAAACAGCTGAAGGATTTGCAGAAATTGGGGAGGCAGGGGTAGGGTGGGTGGTGGCCATAACTGGAAACTGACTGTTCCTTTTTGCTCTGGGAGAGGAAATCCGCATCCTGTGAGGGTCATGGGGTAAGGGACTTCAAGCAGGTGACGAGGGCAGCAACCGACCCTTTGGGGATTGTGAACAGAAATAAAATCAACAAAACAAAGAGCAGAGAGGATGTGTATCAGGAAGTTTTTGGAATGATGAACTACAAAGAATTTATTTTCAGCTATTAATTTCATAGCCAGGTTCTATAACCACATTGATACTGGAATAAAGAGAAGCAAGTCACAACTGCATTGGAAATTGTATTTTTAATAACTTTCTATATCCTAGACCTTGCTATATTTTGAAATGCATTATATATTTAATATTCCTAACAAGTATTAAATTATTGGTGAGTCCCCTCTAAAGACGAGGCGCCTTAAGTTTAGAAGTGTCAAGCTATTTTTGCAAGGTTACAGTATAGTGTGTTGTAGAATATAGGTTTGAGAAATCTTAATTTTATATCTGAATAATAACAGTTTTATTGGTTTTAAATTTTCATCAACTTTTAGTAAGCTGTATATATCATATTTGCTAAACTATGTAGTCCTTAGTGGCTCACAAGTTTATACTGATTATGTTAAAATATTTGAAAAATTTCTATTTGATAATTTATTATTGAATGAGAAGGCAAATAGTTTAATCTCAATTTTTTAATTATTAAACCCTTTATAGATTGTAACTTTTCATTTAAATGATCAGTTCTAACAAATTCATCTCTGAATTGAATGCCATAAAATTTTGTTTGTCAAGGTCTGGGGTTGCAAACGGAGAAACCACTGCTGATTATGAGAAGTAGTAAAGAAATAAAGAAAAAAGAAGCTGAAATGATGTATAGTACCTTACAAAAACCAATAGAAAGGCAAGAGGACACATAGAAAATTGTGCTTGAGTTAACTGAGGCTGAGAAGCCAGGAAATCAGCCAGTACACTATGAAAGAAATCCCTAAAACATATGGCAATTTCAGTGAGTGACTTAGAGCAACACAGCTTAATAGCAGAGGAAAGTCTTAACAGCTAGGTGTCTGGAGTTTTTTTTGTTGTTGTTGTTTTTGTTTTGTTGTTGTTGTTGTTCTGTTTTGTTTTTTTTTCTTCTGTTTTTTTTTTTTTTTATATGAACTTGCCATGTTTGTCCATACTTTTATGAAGCATGGCAAATACAATACCTATCACAGAACTTCCATGGTATGTGTGTTTCAAATGCTGCTTTGCTTTTTCCCCTTGTTTTTTGAGTTTTGATTGAAGAAATGAGAATGATCTCATGCATCAACACTGGAAAATTGTTTATTATGGGTCTCAATCCAACTCTTTAAAATGACATCTGGGATATTGTCACCTTGCATTCACCACCAGCATATGTGTCAGTGCATAAAACAGGATCTCAAGGAGAAGTTGCACTAATCAGCTATTTCAGTCTTTAGAGCAGGTAACTTGATCTCCTGCTTCACTGGTGAGAAAAGAAAAGCTTAGTTGCTCAATTTGAAAAACATGTAGTAGTCCCAACAAGTTGAATGTTCAAGTGAGTTCTGCAATTCTTTCTATCCCATTCAATTCACAGCAGAAAAAGAAGGGATTCAAAAACCTGTGTTGATAAGTAAGATTTATTTTGCATAATAACTAAACCCTGCCATTTTCATCAATAACAGCAATATTTCTATGTTCTTACTCTTTGTAGGCATTGTGATGTTGACCTGCATAAACGTAAGATAGGGTTATTTCCCTCAAGTATTTCATTATAAAGAAAAGACATTCAAAATACAAAGGCAGTGCAAAAAAGAAAAAATTCAATGGTCTTTCCTTTGTTAAGCATATACATAAACATATATTTAATACCTACAATAATATATACATATTTGAATACATGTTATTCTTATATTTTACAATACAACTAAGAAAATGAAAAGGGGGGGCTGGCATTGTGGTATATTGAGTTACACATCCTAGGTGAGCTGTGTTTTCAGTCTCAGCTGATCTGCTTAGAATTCAGCTCCCTGCTAATGCACCTGAGAAGGCAGCAAACGATGGACCAAGTGCTTGGGCCCCTGCTACCCACGTGGGAGAGTCAGGTGGATTACCTGACTCCTGGTTTCAACCTGGCCCAGACACAGCCTTTGTGGCCATTTGGGGAGTGAACCAGTGGGTGGAAGATGTCTTTGTGTGTGTGTTTCTGTAACTGTCTTTCAAATAAATAAATGAAATGAAATTTAAAAAGAAGAAGAAAGGGCAGGGGTCAACATTGTGGCATAGTGTAAAGTATGCCAAATGGGAGCCAGTTTCTGTCCCAGCTGCTCCACCTCCAATTCAGCTCCCTGCTAATGGCCTGGGGAAAGCAATGAAAATGACCCAAAGGTTTGGGCTCCTGCCACCCATGTGGGAGACCTAGATGAAGCTCCATGCTCCTGGCTTCAGCCTGTCTCAGAGCTAGACATTGCAGCCATCTGAGGAGTGAACCAGTGGAAGATCTCTCTCTCTCTCTCTCTAACATTGATTTTTCAAAATAAATAAATCTTAGAAAAAAAAATAGTAGATTCCCACCACATAACGACTATTGGTAGTTGAAAGATTTTTAAATCATATTTTCAAATATCTGTCTTTGGCATAAATAATAAAAAGTTAAAATGTTTCTTTACAAGCAATTTTAAGAAAATAATTTGCAGACTCAAGTAAAATGACAAAGCAGTGTTTTTGAATCCCTCAAATCTCTCCCCCATGAAATAAATACAATTAGTAGAATGGTATAGCAAAAGAAAAAAAAAACTTGTGGACAATTTACAATAAATTTACAGTAAATCTAAGACAACACTGAAGTATTCCTGCAGACCTTAAAATACAGCTACAAGTCCCACGTGTCAGCACCTGTGTACAGGAAGCAGCAGAGGGCTTTCAGATGCACTGATTGCTGGGACATGCCAGGTGAGTCAGTGAGTACTCACTGGAATGCTAAGGAATTGATAAGAGAACAGCAGTCAAAGTGGGAGGAAGTTTTACAGGCTCAAATTGGCAGATGAGTGCAGGTGGACTGTGGTAAATTTGGATGCTGCTGAATGGATTTAGGTTGTACAAACTCTTGTTATTAACCTGGCAAGATCCCCTATAGGTAAAAGCCCAGTGCTAAGGAGAAATTACTGAGAATATGGTTTACATTTAGCATGAAAAGGACAATAGGGACATAGAAGAGATATGGTAGATATATAAGTGAGAGAGGGGGTGAGGGCTGACAGAGCTCAGAAAGTATGTAATCATATTTTCTTTTTTTGCAAAGATTTATTTATTTGAAAGGCAGAGTTACAGAGAAGGAGATGCACATATTTATATATATATATATGTCATATATATATATATATATATATGAATGAGAGAGAGAGAGAGGACACACTTCTGTGTGCTGATATCCTCCCAAATGGCTGTAGCAAATGGGGCTGTGCCAGGCCAAAGCCAGGGACTTTCTTAGGCACATTAGCAAGCAGCTAGACCAGAAGTTGAGCCGCTTTGTTTCACCCTCATGTCCATATGGGAAATTGGCATTGCAGGTGCAGCTAAACCACTATTCAACAGTGCCAGCTCCTGTAATCACAGTTTTTTTTTTTTTCTTTTTTTTTAAAGATTTATTTATTTGACAGTCAGAGTTATACAGTGAGAGCAGGAGAGGCAGAGAAAGAGAGACAGAGATCCATCAATAGACAAATAAAATGGTATATACATGGAAATAATTTTTCAATTTTAAAAAAATAATAAAAATATGATACATGCTCAGTATGTATTAGATATTATCTAAGTGAAATAAGCCTAACATGAAAGGATAAATGTTGTATAACTTCACTTAGATAATTTATCAAACATATTCTAATTTATAGGGAAAGAAGCCAGTACAGATGTCATCAGGTTGATAGTAGTGAAAAGGATTGGGGAGTTATTATTATTCAAATGGTATAGAGCTGCATTTTAGGATGATGAAAACATTCTGGAAATTGTTACACATCATTGTGAATGCACTTATTGCCACTGAATTATGTTCTGAAAAATGGCTAAAATGATAGATTGTAATATACATTTTACTAAAAAAATAGAAAATTTATCCAATAGCCAATAAGAAAAATTTTACATCATATACCTGTGAATATCAACCCAGACTGCATGAACATAGAAGCTTTTATTTGTAAAATGTGTTAGACTTTAAAAAGAGGAAAGTGAGCATTTAACATTCAAACAAGAAGATTGAATCATTTATAAATGAAAGCAAACTTCGTTGGTGTTAGATTTTTTATGACAGAAGAAAATGGAGAAATGTTTAAGAAGGTCAAGGAAAGAAACGTGTGCCAAAGATTTTATTTTCAGTCAAACTGATATTAAAAATATATAGGATTCTCTGTTGATCGGCATTTAGGTTGATTCCAGGTCTTGGCTATTGTGAATTGAGCTGCAATAAACATTGAGGTGCTGATAGCTCTTTTATTTGCCAATTTAATTTCCTTTGGGTAAATTCCAAGGAGTGGGATGGCTGAGTCATGTGGTAGCGTTATATTCAGATTTCTGAGGAATCTCCAAACTGATTTCCATAGTGGCTTTACCAGTTTGCATTCCCACCAGCAGTGGGTTAGTGTCCCTTTTTTCCCTCATCCTTGCCAGCATCTGTTGTTGGTAGATTTCTGTATGTGAACCATTCTAATGGGGGTGAGGAGAAACCTCATTGTGATTTTGATTTGCATTTCCCTGATGGCTAGTGATATTGAACATTTTTTCATGTGTCTGTTGGCCATTTGGATTTCCTCTTTTGAAAAATGTCTATTGAAGTCCTTGGCCCATCTCTTACCTGGATTGGTTGTTTTGTTGTGGAGTTTCTTGAGCTCTTTGTAGATTCTGGTTATTAATGCTTTATTGGTTGCATAGTTTGCAAATATTTTTTCCCATTCTGTTGGTTGCCTCTTCACTTTCCTGACTGTTTCTTTTGCAGTACAGAAACTTCTCAATTTGATGTAATCCCAATTGTTAATTTTGGCTTTGACTGCCTGTGCCTCCAACTTTTCTAAGAAGTCTTTGCCTATGTCTATATCTTGCAGGGTTTCTCCAATGTTCTCTAATAATTTGATGGTGTCAGGTCATAGATTTAGATCTTTAATGTTTATTGCAGCTCATTTCACAATAGCCAAGACATGGAATCAACCTAAATGCCCATCAACAGTAGATTGGATAAAGAAATTATGGGATATGTACTCTACAGAATACTATACTGCAGTAAAAAAAAAAATGAAATCTTGTCATTTGCAACAAAATGGAGAAATCTGGAAAACATCCTGCTGAGTGAATTAAGCTAATCCCAAAGGGACAAATATCATATATTCTCCCTGATCAGTAACAACTAACCAAGCCCCAAAAAGGAAACCTGTTGAAGTGAAATGGACACTATGAGAAACAATGACTTGATCAGCCCTTGTCCTGACTGTTGAGGAACAACTTAATACTTTATTCCTTTTGGTATTTTTTTTTGTTCTACTTAATACTATTGGTTGAACTCTTTAATTAACACACAATTATTCTTAGGTGTTTAAATTTAACTGAAAAGTGATCCCTGTTAAATATAAGAGTGAGAATAAGAGAGGGAGGAGATGTACAGTTTGGCATACACTCAATCAGACTTGCCCCAAATGGTAGAGTTAGAAGCTTGCCAGGGGATTCCAATTCAATCCCATCAAGGTGGCATGTACCAATGCCATCTCACTAGTCAAAGTGATCAGTTTCAGTTCACATTGATCATAATGATAGGATTAAGAGTCAAAGGGATCACATAAATGAGACTAGTACCTGCTAATACTAACCAATAGAATCAAAAAGGAGAAAAGAATTCAACATGGGAAGCAGGGTACACAGCAGACTCCTAGAATGGCAGATGTCCTAAACAGCACTCTGGCCTCAGAATCATCCCTTAAGGCATTCAGATCTGGCTAAAAAGCCCATGAGAGTATTTCAGGAATGGATAGCCAAGACACTCTGGCAAAAAAAAAAAAAAAAAAAAAAAAAAAAAAGGCCTAAATGAAAAATCTCTGTGAATCTCTGTGAGTGAGATCCCATCGGAAAGAATGGGCCATCAAAGAAGGAGGTACCGTTCTCTGAAGGGAGGAGAGAACTTCCACTTTGACTATGACCTTGTCTAAATAAGATCGGAGTTGACGAACTCAAAATGCTTCCATAGCCTTGGCAGCTCATGACAAGAGCCTCGGGTGATTACTGACATCATAAATAAGAGTGTCACCTGTTAAATCAACAACAGGAGTCACTGTGCACTTACTCCCCATGTAGGATCTCTGTCTTTAATGTGTTGTACTATGTGAATTAATAGTATAACTAGTACTCAAACAGTACTTTACATTTTGTGTTTCTGTGTGTTTGCAAACTGTTGAAATCTTTACTTAGTATATACTAAGTTGATCTTCTGTATATAAAGATAATTGAAAATGAATCTTGATGTGAATGGGATGGGAGAGGGAGCGGGAGATGGAATGGTTGCGGTTGGGAGGAGGTTGAGAGGGGAAAAAGTCACAGTAATCCAAAATCTGTACTTTGGAAATTTTATTTATTAAATAAAAGTTTTTAAAAAAGTCTAGAAAACTAAATAAAATAATTTATCTGTTCACACTTATATATATATATATATATATATATATATAGGCTCCTCACAATCTGTTGTGAATGTGCCAAAACTGAAGAGAGTATTGTTCCTATACACCTTTTCTGAGGAACCTTCTAGAACATGAATTCCCTACCACTAAATGACTGGAGCAATTAAGTGTAAAGTCTGGTAGGTATCAGAAAGATTGATTTTATCTCTAGTAAGGACAGAAAGAAGAGATGCTAGCTGCTGCATGACTTCTGAGAATGGATATTAGTCCCCAAGAAGCATGTACTGTACTTACATTAAAGTCTGTATATGCTAGAGTGAATTACAAGACCAGAGAGCTCTTATTTATAATTAATGAATTAATTTTTTAATGATACAGCCTTTTGAGAATCCATTGAATTAGGTTACATGACATCTGAAGATTCATATTGCATTTCAAGGATTCCCTGATGTTTTAATTTTAGTAAATATTTCTTCTTTCCAACAATAGGAATGTAGTATTTTCATAGCTTAATGAACTTCCATGTTAACATATGCTTTACCTCTTGTTTATCTTAGCATTAAGCAGAAAGTCAAGCTTTATTATATAACTATGTGAATTGATTTTTATTCCCATATTATTCTCGGTATCTTTTAACCTGACCTAAACTTTCCTGTTCTTCCATTACTGTGACCATTTTCTCAATCACATTACTTTATATCACCTTCAGTTCTAGATCTCCTGGTATTTAATGGTATTTTTTTCATCCTGCATTCATTGTTATAGCCTTGTTACATATGCTTCAATTTTTCTATTTCAAACTCCCCATTCTGACTTCACCTTCCAGTTTAACATCCTTCAATCTACCATTTCCACTTCAGTAATGAAATATCCATCGTTCATCCCACTGTGAATATACTCTCTGACCCTACCTTTATGTCCTTGTTACCCTCCTTGCAAGCTTCAATTCTATGGCCCTTCTGACATATTTTATTTATTTATTTGACTGACTTTTTCCTGTTGTCACGGTCATGCGATAATATCTCAAGCCCTAGTCAAACCTGTCTTATCTGTCTGTCCTGTTTCTGTACCAGAGCAGCAAAAGGTTCAAAGAAACATACAGACATATAATTAGTATTACTCAAATCTCAAATGAGCCTTCAGCACAGTCTTGCAATCTTGTTATACTCTTCAAAATGTCTGTTTCACAGCTTTCTCTTTAAACTTTTGCATCAAATCCCTGATCTTGATTTATACTCATAGCTGAGACTAAGGCTTTTGTGTCATTAAGAAACTGAAGAAATTAGAAACGCATATTTTTGTAACTCATGATTGTCTGCCAACTAATCTGCACATAAACTCACACCCTCTACCTTCTTCCTGTACTGAGCAGCAAATAGTCCTGCCTCAGCCGCAACCAGCCCCTCAAGTTTCGCTCGGTGTACAACCCTTGTATTTTTGTGATACTCTTCCTGAAATTTTGCCTCTGAGAAATTCTAGTCACATATATAGCTATTAACTGGAAATGTCAGCTTTGACATCTAGTAATTTAAAATCAGACTTATCCCATAGAGCATTCTCTGTTTTGTTCAGCCTTATACCAGAAATGTGCCTCTCCCCAATTTTCTTTATCTTGAGTAAATGATGCTACTAGTCAACCAAGTGAAGTCAAAAATCTAGAAGTCATCCTTGATTTCTCTTTTATTTCCCATATTCCATACCTTATCCGATGCTATTGAATACATTCTATACATTCAATACATTCTATATTATTTTTTTTCATCTGTTATGACACATCATTTTTTTATAAAGATTTATTTATTTATTTGAAAGTTAGAGTTACAGAGAGAGAGGGAAAGATGGAGAGAGAGCATCTTCTGTCCTCTGGCTTACTTGCTAGTTTACTCCCTAGATGGTCGCAATGGCCATGGCTGGGCTGGGGCAAAGCCAGGAATCTGGAGCTATTTCTGGGTTTCCCACATGTGTGCAGTGGCCCAAATACTTGGGTTATATCCACTGCTTCGCTCAGGCCATTAGCAGGGAGTTGGATTGGAAGTTGGAGCAAATGAGACACAAACCAGTGCCCCTAGGGAATGCCAGCATCGCAGGCAGCAGCGTAACCTCTGTGCCGTAACACCAGCCCCTACTTAGGAGTTTTACAAAAGCTTCCTCTATGGTCTCCTTACTTCCACTCATATTTTTATAATCTATTCTCCAATTAGTTGCATAATTTATAAAACATAGATCATGTCATAAAACTATGCATTTCAGAAAAATTCCTGACTCTCACTGTGTAGTCCTATAAACTTGCTATCAGTTACTAGTATGGTTTCCTGCTAGTTTGTATGTTCAACATTGTTCAAATGCCTGTGCTCCCTCTCCTGGAGGACACTCTTAGGAGGTGATGGGGACTTTAGAAGACAAGGTCTGTAGGTCGCTGGGGGCACCGGAAGGCAGTTAACATGAGACCTGGTCTCTCTGCTCCCTGGCTCGCCATGTAATCTTCCTTTGCCGGTTCTCTTCCAGTGACATCCACCACGCTCCCAGGAGCCAAAGCACCGGGGCTGCCTGATCTCGGACTTGAGACTCCAAACTGCGGGCTCCATAAACCTTTTCTTTTTATAAAGTTAGCTGCCTCGGGTATTTCATTGTAGTAAATAAAAGCGGAATAGCAACGCTACCTATGTATTCCACCTCATGTCACACAGCTCTTTCCTTCACTCCCCAGGCCATACCCGCATTCTTTGTTTCTTGGACACATCCGTGTCATCTCAGCTTTGGAACTTTTAGCTCAATTTCTCTTCAGTGATTTTGTGCTTAGTCGTTTCTCCTGTTTGAAATGTTCTTTCTCTTAATCTTGGTTTTTATATTTAGGGACCACCTTTAAGGTAATCTTCCCAAAGATGACTTTCCTAACAACCATGTCTAAATTAGCTACTTACTCATTACCTTTCATGCCACCATATTTTAATTTTCTGTATACTTATTATTGTCATCTGTTTTCATTTTCTTTTTAAGCAATTGTTTGCATTGGTGTAATTGTTCAGAACATTCCAGTGCATAGGTACCAGTCTATTTTAATGTGCTCATGTATCCCTGGGTCACAGAACTGTGAAGGCATGTAGTAGTGAATGATTTTTTTAAAAGATTTATTTATTTATTTGAAAGTCAGAGTTACACAGAGAAAGGAGAGGCAGAGAGAGAGAGAGAGAGAGAGAGAGAGGTCTTCCATCCGATGGTTCACTCCCCAATTGTCCACAATGGCCGGAGCTGTGCCAATCCGAAGCCAGGAGCCAGGAGCTTTTTCCGGGTCTCCCAAATGGGTGCAGGAGCCCAAGGACATGGGCTATCTTCTTCTGCCTTCCCAGGCCATAGCAGAGAGCTGGATCAGAAGTGGAGCAGACAGGTCTCGAACTGGCATCCATATGGGATGCCAGTGCTTCAGGCCAGGGCATTAACCCACTGTGCCACAGCGCTGGCCCCAGTGAATGATTTTTTAGTTATGAATATAAATATCCAAGCTCATGAAATTTATGAATAAAACAGAGTGGCAATTTATTTGTTTAAAATAAGAACTAATATTATAAAAGTGAGCAGGATATTTGATGCACTGTTATTTGTGTTTTTGTGTTCATGAATCAGGTTGGCTTAGAAATCAACTTGGAATCAGAATGCTAGTTTTTAATCTGAAATGGAGAAAGAACATTCAAAGAGAAGGGACTCCTATAATATATTTGCTGTCACAGCATCTTCTACCAGTGGATGAAAAAATGAAAATCCAAAGGTTTCTTTGTATTATATATAGTATAGAGTTAGGGTAAAGAAAATTAGAGGAATCAAATAGCATAATGCCATCAAAATGATACATAATGCCAACAGTTTTCCAGTAGAAGAGTCTTGTCAGTCTCAAAGTCCTTGAGATCTGTTTTCTAAATTTATGAAACAATTTAACATTTTTGAAGTGCTACCTGTGTGCTAAGCCCTGTATTTATTAGCACTTCAAATGTTTCCTCACATAAGCCTCACAACAGTCCTAGTTTTGTATATGTAATTAATTAGGATTTCAAGATTTTACCCATAGCTAATGAATGTGAGAAGACATCAATGAAAGGCATGTTGTAGCAATGTGAGCTGGCTAAGGGAAATCTGGAAGGGATGGATGGGCAGACAGCTGGAAGCCAGCATAGCAGGTAAGTGTCCGCTTCCCCAAGGAAGGGACAAGGAGGGGAGGCTGTTTCTGGAGTTCAATGAGAGCTGGAAGCACAGAAGTTGGGAGGATTGGCCCACCTCAGGGGCTGTATTCATCCTCAGGAAGGCGTAGAACTACTGCCACAGACAGACACAGGCAAAGAAGTGGGGAAGAGATGCTCCGATCTGGCTCCGCTCCTTCTGGAGCTGTGCTTTGGCTGAGTCTGCCTGGAAGCTTGGGGCAGTAGACCTGAAAGGCAGCTCCCAGGAGTTAGCCTCCTGAGCCGCGGGGCCACACAGAGAAGGGCGCAGAATGGATTGGGGCCAGGGCGTGGCAAATGAAGACTCGGACAGTTGTAGTGTCTTTATTGAGCAGAAAGGAAAACTATTAAGAGAAATAAGCACCTTACCTAAATTCACACAAGAAAACCACAATTGCAATGCACAGGTGTATGCCTGCACGAAGGCCTTTATCTAAAAACTTGACATGATGCTGTGTCCTTGTGGTTCTTTTGTACGAAACTAGGTGTGTCACACACTGTAATTCTCTCTGTCCGTTATGGGTATGCTGGTCTTCGGTAGCAGAGTCTAAGGCCTTTTCTTTAGGTTCAGTTATATAATTTTTATGTTTTGTATTTCTTCTTTCACTCTCAAATTCTCCCTTCTAAGTAGCTTTTAACAGTTGCTAGTTCATTTCATGCTTACTGGTTTCAGTGCCCCATATTTGTTCATCTGCCAGTGAGATAATATCTTCAAGTAGTGGTTTGAAGCTGAGTGCTTATATTCTGAACCATCTTACATCTTTCACTATTTTTAGTTTAAGCACACACTACTCCTAATATGCCACAGACATTGTTTTGTTGTCTTCTGGAGTGTTGCATTGAACAACAGACTGATTTTATTTTTAAATTGGTTTGTAGATAGGGGAAATTCAATATAACATTATTCATGTTCACTGTAAACATTTAAGTGATACATAAAATATGAAGAAGGTAAAAATGATTTGAAATCATTGAAGCATCAATCATTCATATTTTTATGGTCATTTTTCAGATATCTCAATGTTTATGGTGTATAAATATACAGAATTTTACATAAAACATGTTTTCTTATGTAGTTCATATATATTCACATATGCATTTTTCAAGCAATATAATAGCATTTTCTGTGTCAAGGCATAATATTCTATGGTTAGTTTGTATTGCATTGTATTTGCCAGTTCTTAGGAGTATTGAAGTTGTTTCTATCTTATTTACTACCATTGGAATATACATTTTGTAATTGTATTTTTCCATACTTATATATTTGCTTTGTGAAGTTAAACTCCTAGAAGTGGAATTGTTGAATTTTCATACACTTTAAATTTTGTAATATGTTGCCAGATTTCAGTTTGTATATTTACCCTATAACCTTGCCACTACTGGGTTTGTTGGTGAGTGTATCATTGAAACAAATACGCCTTATTTCAAAATTTGCTTTGCTTTGAGTAGTTTTCAAGTATTTTGAATATTTTTAATTAGATTGTCTTTTTAATCTGAAGTTCTTCATATGTTCTGAATGTCATTTATTTGTTGGATACATGGATTGCTGTGGCTTTCTGTTTCATTCTTTTTATGATTTTTAACTTATCAGAAGTCCATAATTTTAATAAAGTATAACTTGGTAATTTATTCTTTTATAGCCAGCTATTTAGTGCCATATTTAGGCAATATTTATGTAACCTCAGTTCCTGAAAATATTTTTCTAAGCTTTCTCATACATGTTTTCTTGTTTTAATTTTATGATCCATCCGTAGCAAACATTATGGTGCCTTTACCAAATCCTGTAGATTTAGACCATCCATCTCAAGCTACTCTGAGTGTCAGTTGCTAATGGTGCAGAAACTCACTTGGGAAATTTTTCTTCTTCCTCAAAGTGTGATAATGGCTTCCATTTCAGGTGTATGAGATGCCAAACTCCTTGATTCCAGAAGAGATAACAGTGATATGGTCTAGTCTTCAGAGGCATAAACTGTGACTCTAATCCAGGCCAGACTTTATCTGAGACTGTATCTTTTTTCAAACTTTTACCCTCCCTCATTTCTTTTTTTTTTTTTATCAAACCTTGTCATATTTGTTTTCTGAAGAAGCACTATAAATAAATCTCATGTAATGTATCATCATGTTGGTTTCTGTTTCTAGCGACCTTACCTAACACATAGGTCGAAGTATTTTTTTTTTTATGTAGCATAATTGGGCACTCCATTTTTTTTCACAGATCTGTTTACTTATGCTTGTACCATATGCTATCTTAATTACTGAAGCTTTGCAGTAAGTCTTGATAATATAGTATAAGTCCTCCTATAGTGTAAGTCCATCTTCTCCAAGATGGACTTCACTAGTCCAGCCATGTCTGTGTAATTTTAGAGGCATTTTATTAATTTCCAAGAAAATATCCTGTAGAAGTTTGTGGTGGGCTGTCCATATCCAAATCCTTAAACCTTGTCACCTTATTTGAGAGAAAGGTCTTTTAAGATGTGATTAAATTATGCAACTTGTGATGAGGAGAACATCCCGGATTACCCTTGAGAGCCCTAAATCCATAACAAATATCCTTACAAGAGATAAGCAATGGGAGATAAAAGGCACTGCATAGATTCTGTGAGAAGGGCAGAAACTGGGGTGATGTCGCCACAAGCCAAGAAATGAGAAGGAATGCTGATAGTCACTAAAAACCTAAAATACTCCACAGATTTTCCCCATTTGAAAGTTTGGCCGTTTGAAAGTTCTGGACGGTCTTGTCAAGCCACCCACTGAGCAGTAATTGGTGACAGAAGTCACAAGATACTAACATGGGATTCTAAGACACTGCATTTTCTTTTCTATAGATCATTTTAGGAAAACTCGACATTTCAACAATATTAAGTTTTCTGTCCCATGATCATAGTAATCTGAATCTTTATTTTGAATATTTTTGTATTGATTTCAGTAAGATTTTGTAGTTTTTGGCATGAAAGTATCCAGTGTTATATAGTTTGATCTATTTCCTGATATTTATTTTATTGTTATTTCCATTTTCCTTTTTTTTTTTTTTGCTGTTTCTTTTCTAGCTTCTTGAAATGATTTCCAATTTTTCTTTTTCTGATTATGCATCAATATATGTAAGTCCTCCTTTGTGGACTAAATTGTGTCCTGTATATTTTGATCTGCATGATTTCCTTATTCTGGTTAAATATTTTCTGATTTTCATGTTGATAGTCTCTCTACTCATTTCTTTTGAGATACATGCATCTTAAGTTCCAATCATGTGGATCTTTGAGTTATATTTCTGCTCCCTTTTCTTTTGCTAAATTTTATTTTATTTTCAAATTCAGAATGCATGGCAATCTTCAAAAACTTCATAGAAAAGCATATTATGAAAAAACCTATATGTGAATTTCAAATTTTTGCTACAAAATAAACGTTTTAATTCTATTTCACTTTTTTTTTTTTTTTTGACAGGCAGAGTTAGACTGTGAGAGCAACAGAGAGAGGGTTATAGACAGTGAGAGAGAGACAGAGAAAAAGGTCTTCCTTCCGTTGGTTCACTCCCCAAATGGCCGCTACGGCCAGTGCTGTGCTGATCCGAAGCCAGGATCCAGGTTCTTCCTCCCAGTCTCCCATGTGGGTGCAGGGACCCAAGCACTTGGGCCATGCTCCGCTGCCCTCCCGGGCCACTGCAGAGAACTAGACTGGAAGAGAAGCAACCGGGACCAGTACCCAGCGCCCCAGCCTGGACTAGAACCCGGGCTGCCGGTGCCACAGACGGAGGATTAGCCTGGTGAGCTGCGGGCCAGCCCCATTTCACTTTTTGAAGTACCCTGATACTTTATATACTTACAGTCTTTTTAAAATTTTCACAAAGTTGTGTTTTATTACTAATTTGTACTAGTATTTTAAATGATACATTGAATACTATAAAACAGTTTCTATTCTTAACTTTTGTGTGCAGGGTTCTATAATCACTAATACCAGTTGGTTAAATATTCTGCAACCACAGTAATATCTTGACTTGGTTTATCACTAATGTTATATTTTATATATGTTTTATTATTTTAAACTGTAATGATACAATTTAAAACATGTATCTTTAACCAACTATGATCTCTTTTAAATGACAATGCTTACCTCATTTTGAATGATAAAGAAATTAAGAGTGTTTAACTTCATTTATCATCATCCCCCCACCATCCATGGCTTTTGGTTTTATTGACTTATACTTTCTTTCTCTTTATGTCATAAATCAAGAAGGCATAATTATTATTCTTCCTTTAAAATTTTCAATCTTTTAAATTCCTCCATGAGTTGTATATTCTGGCAGCACTCCTTGCAATTGTAACTGTATGTTTTCCTCTACTTTCATTATCATTTCAATTCAGTCTAACAGATCTCCATAAGTAATTCCTAAAGTTTCGATTAAACTGGCACACATTTTCTCCAGCTATTTTTCAGAGGTGAACATCTGTAAACAAGTTTACATTGCCCTGTTGCCTCTACAAAATTGACATTTTGAGAATTGATTATTGTTTACAGAGGAACAATGTTTGTTTCATCTTACTGTTGAATTTTTTTCTTAGTGGAGGGTTAATCATGATTATAAAACTGAAAGTATGCACTGTAAAAAAAAAGGAAAGAAAAAGAAAGGAAGTAGGAGGGAGGGAAGCATGGGCTGGAGGGAGGGCAGGGTGGAAATATCACCATGCTCTTAAATCTGTATATATTAAATACATATAATTTTCTCACCTTATATAAATAAAAAAGAAAAAAGATTTATTGTGTTTGAAAGGCAGAATTACAGAGAGAGAGACAGATCATCCATCTGCTGGTTCACCCCCTACATGGCCACAAGGGCCAGGGCTGGGCCAGATGGAAGCCAGGAGCTAGGAACTTCATCTGGCTCTCTCACCTGGGTGGAGGGGACCAAGCTCTTGGGTCATCTGCTGCTGCTTCCCCAGGCACATTACATTGAGTGTCTTTTTTTTTTTTTTTTCTTTTCTTTTTTTTTTTTTTTTTTTTGACAGAGTTGTAGACAGAGAGACAGAGAGAAAGGTCTTCCTTCCATTGGTTCATTCCCCAAATGGCCACCACAGCTGGAGCTATGCCGATCCGAAGCCATGAGCCAGGGGCTTCTTCCTGGTCTCCCATGTGGGTGCAGGGGCCCAAGCACTTGGGCCATCCTCCACTGCCTTCCTGGGCCACAGCAGAGAGCTGGACTGGAAGAGGAGCAACCAGGACTAGAACCCGGCACCCATATGGGATGCAGGCACTGCAGGCGGAGGATTAACCAAGTGAGCCACGGTGCCGGCCCCTCCCAGGCACATTAACGGGGAGCTGGATGCCAGCATTGCATGTGACATCTTTACTCACTGTGCCACAACACTGGCCTGCCTCTCATCTGTTTTTGTTTGTTTTGAGAGTCAGGGATAGATGGAATACAGAAAGGACTCCCATCCACAGTCAGGGGTGGGGGGGAGAGGGAGGAGGAAGGAAAGAGAAAGATATGGAATCAACCCAGGTGTCCATCAACTGATGACTGGATAAAAAATATTTTATATTGACCCTGTAGAATACTACCCAGCTTTAAAAAATATAATTCTGTCTTTTGCTACACAATAGATGCAACTGGAAGCCACTATACTTTAGAAATAAGCAATTCCAAAAGGACAGACACCATATGTTTTCCCTGATCTGTAGTAACTACTGGAGTACCAAAAAATGCAATGTATAGAAGTGAAATTGACATTTTGAGATTCTTTGATTGTATACAGCCCTTGTGTCTACTGTTGAGGAACAGTGCTTTCTTTCTTCATACTATTTGTTGAACTGTTTACTTAGTGTAGGGTTAATCTTATAAGTTTAAAGTAAGCTGAAAATAGATCTTTGGGAAAGTTGAGTGGGAGTAGTAAAGGAAGGAGGAAGAAGGGTAGGAACATGGTGGGGAGAGGAGGGTGTGGATTATCACAATATTCCTCAATCTGTATGTATGAAATTTGTGTACCTTAAATAAAATATAAAAAGAAAAAGCAAACTTGCACTTTCATCTACTGGTTGATCCTCCAGATGTCAGAAACAGCTAGGGTTGGACTGGGCCGAAGCTGGGAATAGGGAACTCAATCTATGCCCATCTTTTTGGCGTCAGGATTCTATTTGACATCATCTGCTATCCCAGTGTCTGCATTAAGAATCTAGTATTGGAGGCCGGCACTGCGGCTCACTAGGCTAATCCTCCGCCTTGCGGCGCCGGCACACCGGGTTCTAGTCCCGGTTGGGGTGCCAGATTCTGTCCCGGTTGCCCCTCTTCCAGGCCAGCTCTCTGCTATGGCCCGGGAGTGCAGTGGAGGATGGCCCAATGACTTGGACCCTGCACCCCATGGGAGACCAGAAGTACCTGGCTCCTGCCATCGGGCCGAGGGTGAACCAACGGCAAAGGAAGACCTTTCTCTCTGTCTCTCTCTCTCTCACTGTCCACTCTGCCTGTCAAAAAAAAAAAAAAAAATCTAGAATTGGGAGCCAGAGCCAGGAATTGAACCCAAGCACTTCTCCATGAGGTGTAGGTGTCTTAACTTAATCCCCATGCCCAGATGCTTCTGCCTGTCTTAATTTTTGATGGATATATGCTGAGGAATTGAAGCTGTTGATTGGCAGGTTCCCCTCACCCTATCTAGGCACTTAACAGATGTTATTGCACTGTCTTCTGCATTCCATTATTTCTCTTCGAGTAAGGTTTAATGTTGGGTCGTGAAAAGCAATGTGATATTGTATTTGGCTGCCTTTAAGATTTTTGTCTTTGGGATTCAGCATATGGATTTTGACTTGTCTAGATGTTTTATTTTTTCCAATGAAGATTTTTGTTGCTTTGTGAGCTTCTCCAGTCTGTGGGCCAATACATTTCCTTAGTTTGGGGAAATTCTTGTTCTTAGCCATTATCTCTTTGAATACTACATTTTCTACATTCCTATTCTCACTGTGTCTCTCTCTCTGTCTCTCTGTCTGACTCTCTCTCTCTGATTCCCTTTGCTTCACATTAGATATTTTCTATTTATCTTTTCATGTCTTTTAAATTTTTATTCTACACAAAACATTATTTATAACGAGTCACAGAAGCTCTAGATTGTAATTTTCCCCCAGAAACATTCTCCATCTCCTTAGATACACATAAGTGAGCTGAATTGGGTCAGAGTTGAAATTTCAGTAAGAACTTACAGTTTGTCTCTAGACCTGTGTTAGAGAGTAAAGACCTCAGAAGACTCATTTGAGTTATGGATTTAGAACTATTCTCTCTTCACCTGGGAAAGACTGAGGGAAATTTAGTTGTGTTCCACATGGTCTGAACATCATGCTTTTACCTTGTTAATTTTTAATATTATATTCCTTATATGCATTTATTATAGATTGGCACAAACATTTAAATAAAGTAATACATATATAAAATGTTTAATACAGTTCTTGGCATATAGTAAATTCTCAAGACGTGAACTTTTGTTACAGATCATTGTGAATATTTTTCCTTCAATCTTCTATGATTGCTACTATGATCTTTTTAGAGACATTTGGTAAGCTGAAATTTGTATTGGTGATTACATACAGATGTAATTGTGTTGACTGTATGAATGATTGTGCAAAGGAAAATGTTAAATTGATGGCCAAACCTGCTGCTGATACCTAGCTAGGCTGTGACAGATTGCATGTTCCAGGAATGACTACAATCATATCTTCCATTTCATATGATTTGCCACCAGTGTGACTTTGATGGTCTTCCCATTGAAGAGATTTTATTTATTTCAATGAACATATTATGGAAGAAGAAATGTACTATGATTTCAAAGACTAACGTGTTAATTCAGCTTCTACTTTGCTTGCAAGAGTACTTAACCATTAAAGAGTTAAGCTATACCTAAGCTGTTGGTCAGCTCTGATGTTGGCATGCGTCATACTTAGAAGAAGTATAGACCAGTCCATGTAACAGGTCAGTTGGAAAGTTTTGAGATGACATTAAGAGTCCCATGCTCATCTACCCCCGATGTATTTTAAATGTACTTAAGGAGTTTGGATTTTATAAGTTATAGGGGACACTTGTAGCTTTAAGGAGGAAAGAGACAAGTTCCATCTCTGTTTCAGATAGAGTGTGCATGAAGCATCAATGGACTGCAAGAAGAGAGCAAGAAGACCGATGCCATCAGTATCACCCTCTTAGTTAGCACCAAGCTAACTTAGATTCCTTCCTCAGGTGCCACACCTGAAAGACTGTGCTCTGGCCCTCTTCTGCATGTGTCCCTTCCCATGAGGTGGCGCATCTGTAGGCTGAGAAAATGTTCAGTGGCAGCCCATCCTACCACCCCTTCCTCTATTATGGAATGAACATGCTTCAGGTACAAGCACCCCATTTTCTCTTGAGTCAACATCTCCATGGCTCACAGGGTTCTTTCCTCTGGGTTATATTTTTGAGGGTGAGCTCTACTGCTGATAACCTCACCTCTTACCCAGGGAATGATGGAGTGGCAGTAAGGGTCATAGGAGACATCAGTTGGATATGTAGCATCTACTGTTCTTTCAACTGCCTGACTAGCATGTGGGAAACCCTTAGCCAAACTATACAACTCTTCCCAAATTTTTGATCATAGGAATTATAAAACAATAAAATGAGGATGGTTGCTTTGAGCCACTGTGTTTTAGAGTGCTTTATTATTCAACAATAGATAATTAGAATGAAGTTTTCTAAGATGCTTTCTTTGTCCCATTGTCGTCCATGCAATTTTGACCTCTTAAGCAGTTTTCCTTGTCCCAAATCATGCCTAGCCATGCTCACATGAACTAAACTGAATCTCTTTCTCTCTCTGGAATTTGCACAATAATTGTCTAACTAATCTAATAAATTAATTTACCCTAAAGACTTTGTTACTGATGTTTTAATACATGTACCATCCTAGGGAAACATTTAAATATATTTTAAAAATAATGTAATTTGGCACTCAAAATAGATTGACTAGTGTTTGAATTTTTAGATAGAGTGAAGATCTTTTGAGAAAAATATTTTTAAGAACAGAAGGAGGAGGTGTGGAATGTTGTAAGATGTTCATTGCCTGAAAAAAATAAAATCATACTACATGGGTTCTGCCTGTGACCCATTGAAACCTAAAATAATAGTTAAAATGACTAGATGATAGAATATCATTTTGCTATTGGTTATGCATATTGAAATATAGCTAATAGTCTTAATAGTTGGAAAACATTGTGAATTCATGACATCAAAATGGCAGCCTAATAATAAAGATATTATTACCATTGAATAAGATTCCATATAATGAGTTTCAAACTGACCCTGTAAGGTTAGTTATGTTAGAGAAGCTAATATGTATAAGCTAATACAAATGTTAATCTGATTGTTAAAATTTACCAAGCTGATATTCTAAATTATGAAATTCCACTAAGACAATAAACAAATGATATCTAAATTGGAAGTCCCCCCACACCCCAGACATAACATATAACATATAACATCTTACTTTCAGTAAGATGAAAACTGACCTATAAACTGTCTGCAAGATGTTAATGAAGTTTCTTCTTACCCAAGGCTTAAGTGACTTCTCAGAGAGGACTATAGAACCTGAATAATTTTTTGTTACACAAATATTCTATTAAGTTTCCGAAGATAATATTCCAGTGGGCACCAAGCATAGTCCCCAAGATTTTAATGGAGAAGTTCTCCAAAAATATGTCAGATATTTTCTTGCCTGTTCTTGGAAACCTTTTCTCTCTATAGCTAACATGGACATGCCAAATTAGAAATCAGTATATCATCTGTTTCAAAATATCTTTCTCTAAGCTTGGGTCTTGGTCGTTGTTTTTATGAACAATCCAAGAAAATGTTCTTTAGATTTCTGACTGGTATCACTCAGCCCTTTTCTCTGTCGATTGACTTGCTTCTGGATTTTCAAATGTACCTCAATCTTTCTATCTTAAAAATAAAAAAAAGATAAGCCCACACACTTGTGAATAACGCTTTTCATACACTGTTTACGCCTCAGACTACACTTCTATTTCTTTCTTGGTTTTAATGTCAACCTTCTGTCCATGAAACCTTTGAATTCAACTTTGATTTTTGTATTTATTTCTTAAAAGTTTCCCTCAATCCCAAGACCTCTTTTTGCCTTCCAAATATTTCTTTAACTTATCCTTTCCCTTTCTATACCTACGTGCACTCTCCTTGTCTATGCCTACCATATGCATATATGAACTGATAACGTATTTTACAGAAAGGGAATCATTACTGCATGGTCCTCCTTCTATGTTGTGTCAGCTCTGTTTACAAACAATTCTGTATTGTGTGGGGAAAAATGGTCTATGTTAGATCATTGAGTTGTGGGTTCTTTCTGAATTGTTAATTGAACCATGTGATGAGTAAATATGACAACTTGGCACTTTTGTTGGAGACTATAAAACATATCAAATAAAGTGCTAGTTTTGTGAGGTTTAACTAAAATTGCAGCTAAGTTCAGACAAGAGGAGAAATAAAATAACCATTTCTTTTTTTATCATGTTCTTGAATGTGAAAAATATAATGAAACAGAAAACCATTCATATGTCTATGTGATACTTCTTGAAAGCATTTGCAGTAGTATTGCATGCAAAAATGCATAGATGGGAGGATATATTTCCTTCAGTGGTTTTTTGAGTATTTTCTAAAATGTTTATTTCCTCAATATTGTATTAATGATAATGTGACTCATTTCATTTATTTAAAAAATCAAAGAATTGCCATAATAGGAATTTTACTGTAAATAGGCAAAATATTTCTTGACGTCACATGTATTAAATATACCTCAAAGGCACAACAGATTCCACAACATAAAATTCTCAAATTTCAAAATGAATATTGAATGGGGTACATGTGTCTTACAACAGAATGTTCATTATAAAATCATTTATACATGATTATTATTCATAACGTACACAAAAGCTTTTTTACTTAAAACTAGTGTGACTTGAGACCAAGATCTCCTAAATGTACACAAGTCAAATTTCTGCAAATATAGGAGTATTTTGTTTGGGAGGATACTGGTCAGTCGAGTTTTGCCATAAGGTCTGCTCAAGGCACACAGCAAACAAAGGAATTTTTCACTTGTAAATAATGGGCCAAATACACCCCCCCCCCCATGAGCCTTTTCCATTATGTTTCTTTCTGGAGGCTGTTCATTCTGTTTTCTTTTCTCCATGGTTGGATGTGTTGGCATATAAAATAGCAGTTTCAAATACTCTTTGTGATGGCTAATCCTATTAGTTTGGAAAAATGATTTTCCTGAAATTTGGAAAACAGGATAATTTGCTTTGTGAGGCTTTTCGCATATGTTGTTATTTCATCACAATGCAGTTTTTATTGCCATAAAATAAGAAAGGCTCTATGTCTTTTTTTTTTTCTCATGTCCCTTTCTTCTAACTTGGAAGCCTAATTAGTCCAGATTGTATTAAAATGCTTTGTTTTTGCTGCATTGTCAGAGAAGAGTTAGAACATGATGCCTCTCTTGGTAGGTCACAGACTGAAGAGGCCTGACCCAGGGAATCAAATGTCTGACCTGGCCTGACCCTAACCTCTACTTAAAATCAAGTCTTTACTTTTATTTTAAAACAGAGGTATATTTTCCATGTATCTTTTTCCCCTCGTGTCCCAGCTGCTCCAAAGCACCCCTGGCTATTCATCCAAGGGCTCAGGGTGGGAAAGGACATTTTCCAATCTTCTCAGTTTGGAGAATTGAGTCTAGGCTTGATTTAATTGTGTTTGCTTAGGAAACACTCCACTGGATTGTCTAGGAATTTCATGTGAGAGTAGTGCAACCAAAAAAATGTAGAAGTAGATGAATTGAAGGTTTTCCCTCTGCTGCACATGAAACTTAAACATTTACTTATTTTAAGTAAATTCTTATATTGAATTCAAAATTATGCTTGATTATGTTTTAGCATTTAGATAGATCACTTGGCAAACATAATAAATGTTCTACCAACTGTAATTTTTTAAAACAATGTCAATTTTCTGTTAGAAATATAGAAGATTGAGTGAGCTCCTCTAATAATAATACTATTAATCACTTCATGGTTTTGTGCTCTCACTTCTGAGGCAAATGATCAATACCCTTAATTTTAGTCTTGCTTTTATTGTTCAGCTCTGTGATCCTTTCTGCTCTGTTTGTATGGTTGTTACAGTAAATTTAATTTATGACTGTGCAGGGCGATGTATCCTGTAGGTCATATCCTGTAATCTTTCATGTGGAGAATTCCCATGGAGTTATTCTGTGAGATTTGATGGCAGACTCTTTTGCTCTTTCGCTTTTATTTTAAACATCTTTACTTTTGGGATGTGGGGGTATGGGAGGTTAGCTAATTCAGTGCATTCCAAATTACAATGCACAGAGAATGTTATTTAAGTCATTTAAGTCTGAGGTATAACTGCAGACTTGGTGGATAACTTCAGACGCTCCTTCTTATTCTAAATTCAATAATTTGTGACTTTGAAAATAAAAATTCTTTAGTGTCTCACAATTTAAATTGTTCCACTCTCCATCTCTGATTACCATTGCTAGCTTAGCTTAAGAAAAGGGCCACGTTTTTCATGATTCTCAAATCTTGCCAGTTGTGATCTTTAGTACAACAGACAAGTGTCAGCCGTCATGGTAATGTGACTTTAACTTTTTAGAGAGGAAGCTTGTTGGATTGACATTTTCAAATTCAAGTGTAGCAAACATAGTCAAGGTTAAGTTGTTTGTGGAGCAAACATGCCTCTTCAACCTGTGATACTTTTGCTCTGTTGATTTAATCACAAACTGAAGAGAAAAAGACACTAAAAATATCTTCAGAAGTGAAAGTGAGTTACTAAAAATGTCTCGGTGTGAAGACTGTCTTTATTTTTCAGTTGACCCATATGAAGTGACTGTAAGTTAAAGTGCCAATGCAAAATTAAATCTGGATGCACAAGCTTTGATTTAAAATTATTAAAATGCTTCAGAATTGAGAGGGCTCTCCAGTTTGTGAAGTACATGAGCTGTGAGCCATGGACAGGGCAATTTAAAATTATTCAAGCTCTTCAGATTTCCCAGAGTGCTTCAATTTGGACATTATCTGTGTTCCAGGAATGTGTAATGCATAGAAATGTGAGGCTACTGAAAATACTCTTTTTTTTTAATAGAAAAAAAGCTCTTCGTTTGTGTTTAGACATCTGGGCATGTGCAGACACTGAGGAATAAATTGATGTAAAATTGTTTGAGTGCTCCAATTTGTAAGTGATTCAGAGAGATGCCTAGCTCACTCAGCACATGTTCAAATGATTGCCCCATTCAAAAAGTGGAGGGAAAATTGAAACCAAATCTTCATTGAAAAGGGTAATGGCCAAGGAATTAAAACATTTCTCAAAAATATGATATTTCGAGAGAGGTGACTTAGAATATGGAGAATACATTATTAAAGAGTTAAGTTCAGTTAAGGTTTTTTTGTGAAAGCCTCCCTTATGGTAATTTCACACTACGTTGTTAGTGAACTATAAGCAGGATAGATGACCTGCTCTTCTTTGAATGGCCCATATATGCCCATGTTGATGTCTTACTGGCCCCTTCTCTCATTGACAGTTCAGTGATGAAAGTAGATCTCATCGTATGGCGTGTCAGGTCATTTCACTTCTTAGTAGATGCCTGGAGTGCTGTGTTGAGAATTCAGAGGCCACAATAGACTTCCATAGAAAAAAAACAAGTCATAGTTAATGCTGTCACTGTGGATAAAGGAGAGACATTTAGAATCACACACCTGTTTCCTGTTCTTTCTTACCCATGTTCTGTACTTCTAGAAGATCCTGTTCAGGTCCCACCCTTGAATTTTCAAATTTATTTAGTCAGAATTTTTCAGCATTATAGTTTTTGGTCTTTAGCAACACAATGTTTTTGCCACTTCAGATTTTAAATATGAAAAAAATGATGAGAATTGTAAAATACATTTACGCCTATGTAATATAGGACAATCCAATGAGTGGTAATGTATTTTCTGTTTCAGGAACATGTCATATTAACAAATAATCATAGAAGGTCACCGCATATATCAATATTGTTGACCTTCTTGGTCTTGTGTCTACCCCTTCTTAGTTGTAGGATGTTAACAAGGCCTCATTTCACTTCACTGTTTCCCACTGGTTTCATCTGTTAAGTGAAGGCTTAAATGAACAGCTAGCTGCCTGTGGGTCTTTGCCCATCTGAGCTGTGGATGCCAGCAATTGAAGATGTGATCAATGGGACTCCTCTCCTCAGATAAGGAAACGTCAGACTGAACTAACTGAGCGATGGTGACAGCCCTGGTAACGTGGATCTTCTCAGCATCCTCGGGAAAATTCCTCCATCAAGTGTTTGGATTTCTACTCTGCTGGCCCCCGCGGTGGCCAGTGGTGGGCTGCCTATTTGCTATGATTCCAGAGTTTGCAGAGTAGCTTTCAGGACCTTTTCCCAACAGCTCCTGCTCACCAACTGGTGCTGGTAATTACTTTAGGGACAAATATTTATTTATTTCTTAATTTAAAGAAAAAGTGTTAAAAAGTAGAAAGAGCAGGATTTTGAGGGGCAGAGAGTTCTGAATCTCAGCTCCACTATTCACTATTTTTATGAGCTTTCATATGTTCCTGGGGTTCTCTGAGGCCCAGCATCTGTAGATACGAAATAGTAACAGTAAAAGCCATCTCCTAGACTTCTGATGAGGAATAACCGTGACAGGGCTGCATAAACTAGTTAGTACTGGTGTGGACTGAATGCTTTTGTCTCCTCAAAATTCGTATGTTAAAATCCATTAGGTTGGTTTAAGAAGTGGGACCTTTGGGAGATAATTAGGTAATGAAATGTTCAGCCTCATGAATGAGATTAGTTCCGTTATAACAGGACAAGTGAGAGAAATGACTTTCCTTTGATGACATGAGAATAGAAAGAGAAGTCTACCATCTACTAACCAGGAAGCCAGTCCTCTCCAGACCCTAAGTCTGTCTTCCAGCCCAAGTCTATATGTAGACATTTTAGTCTAAAATCAGAAATGTGTTTAGGATTAGACTGGTAATGACTTTAAATGGCAGGCAATGGAGATTGAGTGACATCTAGCTAGTGGAAAACCCTTGAAGCTCCTGAACAGGAAAGTGACATGTTCTCCATTGTCCAAAAGCCAGTTGGAGAAAGGGTATATGGACGTGGCTGGTGGCTGATGGGAGAAAGACTCTGTACAACACAAGGCTGTTCTATGGGCATAGGTACCAGTGTGGGTGGTGACAGTCCAGCAGAGTAAGGCAGGAAGGCTAGGAAGATCATTTGAAAAGATTAATTACCAGTGATTTCTACCTAATTACATGGGAGAAGAAAAATAGCCATAATATCCAGGTTTTTTAATTTTCCGGTAACTAGATCCCAAACCCCAGACCAATTATTTAAATCTCTCTGACTCTCAGTAGAGTGTACAGCAACTGGCATCAGTAGCTCAGAGACTGTAAAGTGGAGGGATTTACTATGATCTCATATTTTACTTTTAGCTTGCTAATGTGGAATGTATTAGATTTTCCCACATAATAAATCACATGGGCAATTTTTCTGATTAAGATGTTGATAAATATATTCATAGGCCCTGGCTGCATGATTAGACATAAAGATGTAGGAAGTAAATTAGAAAGACAAAAGAATGGGCTTACTTTGTGAAAACTTAGGAAAACCAAAAAGTCTAGTCATACTTGTGGACTGGGCATAGTGTGCCTGTGCTCAGGCATATCGAATGCCCACTTGATCAACTATGTACACAGGGCAGCTTCCCAGAGTTGATGTAAGTCTTGAGGCCTGACCTCAAGGTGTAAATCACTGGTTCCCAAACTAGGAATTTCATGGTCCACTCGACTCAAAAAAAAAAAAAAAAAAAAAAAAGCCATTCAACAGAAAGTGTCAACTTCTATTTTGAAAAATATAAATTTTAAAAAGAAAAAAAATCCAAAATGCTACCATCTCTCTTGCTAACATAATTTAGTTAAAAAAAAAAAAGGAATAAATTTAAAGTCTCAAAGAGAAACAGTGGACATAATCTCAGAACAAAGAACCAGTTTTTTTTTAAATAAATATATTTAGCCTTATGAAAACGTTACTACTTTTTGCTGTAGGCCTTTGAAAGTGTGTTACAAATGTCCCAGATCCAAAGATGATGAATTGAAATCTACTGGTATTAGTCATATCTGCTCAGGCCCACACTTATAATTAAGGGTAACATTTTGGTATGTGGGAACTCTAACTTATTTATTTTCATATATTACAGTAACTTGTTGCCTGATATATAAAGTAGGTGATCAATAAATACTTGTTTTATGAATGCTGAGTAATAAATGAATCAATCCATCAGTCAATGATAGCTTGTATGAAAGCAGCAAATCTATAATTTTTTCAGGAGCTCTTCTTGTGGATAGAGAATAATATAGCTTGTTAACATCAGATTTGATTGCATCTGAGGGCTGACAGAGCCAGACTTCCAATAGAAATTGCTGTGAAGAGAATCCTATAGTTTACTGATAGGTTATAGGAGAAGAGAAAATTTTTTTACATACTGCAGGTGCCCAGGGTAGGAAGTTGGTCTTTCCAGGATTAGTTAGATGGCAAGTGTGTGAAAGCTCACAAATTTCAGTACTGAAGTCACTATAAACAGTAATTCAGAAAATTAATAGTTTAAATGAATAAAAGAGTGAGATCACTTTTCAATTTAATGTATATTGTTTTCCATTTTGGATTTTACCTCCTCACACAATCAAACCATCCACATTCACCTAAGTAAAGACCAACATCCACCTTTTATCTACATGATCTTGTACGTTCACTACAACCTTTAGGTCTAAAGTAGAACCACGAATTCTTTCTCTATGCTTGCTGTTTCTCGTTCTCTTCTTCCTCTTTCTTCTTTATTCAGGCCCCATTAGGACTTAAGTAGGAGGGAATGTCTCAACATTAACTAATGACTTTCAAATATGGGCTTTTTGGTATTATCTCCAATTGTATAGCTATATTCCAGAGACTCACTGTCAGGTTAAAAAAAATGGTTTGTGGTACAACTGTACTATTTTTTAAAAAATATTTTTTTTTGAAAGGTTGAGTTACAGAGAGGGAGACACATAGTCTGCTGGTCCATTCCCCAAGTGGTTGCAATGACAAGATACAGTCCAGGCTCCCATGTGAGGGGCTGGTAGGGACCCAAGTTATTGGGCCATCTTCCACTGCTTTCCCAGGTGCTTAGCGGGGAGTTAGACTGGAAGCAGAGTAGCCAAGTCTTGAACCAAATCTCAAGCATCACCTCTACCTGCTGTGCCACAATGGTGCTCCCATTGGGGGAGCATTCCAGTATCCTATTATCATATCATAATCTGAGATAGGATATACATTTATAATTTTAGAAATTTAATTTCCCTGTAGCAGTATAATGTAATTTGCACAAAGAGTGGTAATTTATCGAATTATTAAATTAAAGCTCAGGTATTTTTTTTCTTGGTGCTCATTTGGTACTTTCTAATATTTTTAATGTAGCAAACATTTCAGAATATAGAAGTAACTGGATATCTCTTGGCCTGTGAAAAACAGCCTGCACCAGCATAGATCTTTCTCAGCTTTCCCCCTGTACTTGGTTGGAAGTATTTGTTGGAATGAGGGAAGAGCAGCCATGAAAACAAAAGGGATACTTGTGATTGGGATGGACCTGAGGGAAATAAAGTTTGTTCAGAGTGTCATTTTCCTTCAGATTGGACTGAAGAATTTCTCTGTGTTACTTCTATGCTGATTGTCTATCCAAGACTTGGAGGTTATGTAAAGTGTGGAGCTGTTGAAGCCTGTGGAAACGGGTATGTAGAGATATAAAAAGAGATGATGGATCAGTTCCCATAGAACAGGTGTGGTTCCTCCCCCATCTTTTATTTTCCATTTTGCCTTTTTCCTGTATAGTACCTTTGAAATGTTTTAGTCTGAGAAATGCCCATTATAAGAAAGAGGACTGGAAAAATCATTCTTTCCTTATATCACTCATTAATTCCTTATAAATATGTCTGAAAGATTCCTTTTCCATGAGTATTTATTATGAAATAGCTATCCACCAATTGAGCAAGATGATGTTAGGCCTCAACTAAAGAGTGAACTTTTTGAGAAGAGAAAGTGTGGTGTAATCAGTGAGTTCAAAAGGACAGAAGAATAGGGCATTTCATTCTCAGGCAGGATTGCTCCATCTGAGCACTGGTGATGTTTTGGAATATGTAATTCATGTTGTCGGGAATTGTTTTGTTTATTACTGCATATTTAGTAGTATCTCCAGCCCTACCCACTAGATACCAGTACCAGCCACTAAAATATGACGAAATAGAATTTTTCCATGCTTTGCAAAATATCCCTGCTAGAGAATCAATAATATAAGCAATAGTGATTTGCATGTCAAAAGATTAATATTTAGAAAAGCCAATGCATCTATGAGAAGTAGAAAACCTGCACCTTTATCCATAAATGCTACACATAAGGGAGCTAGTTACACATTTCTAACACTCAGTCTCATATTCTCACTCTGTTTTAATTTCCTGTGTCTTCTGTACTCAGTACGTCCTCCCCAGTATCACCAATATAATCTTCCTAGTATACATGAAGCTTTTATTCCAAAGAACAAATTGATAAATAACCAACACTGTCAGTTGGTTGCAATCCTGTTCATGTAATTCACTGTCAATGCAACTTGTGTTAAGAATCAAGATGTTTGAAAGAATTAGGTATTGCGTTGCAATGTATTTGATTGGATATTATCATAGTGCTTTGAGGAAATTAATAAAGTATTTATTCTAAGATACACACTGAACAAGCGTTTATGTGTGCACGTATGCTGTAGTTGCTATATTATAGTAAATAATTCGATATGAAGCTAAATTTTGGCTTGGGTTTAAGTGCATCTTTGTGATGGAATTTTTGGAACATAATAATGAATAAAGTTTGAGTGAATCCTCAATTTGAGTTATTATAGCTTACTAGTGTTTTAGAATCTGGCAGGAATTAGCTCTGGTAACAGTGGACCAAGACCATTTGTCATCTTTCTGTGGAATTAAACTTTCACATATTTTTAAAAACACAAAAATATATTCAAACTAATAGTTTTATAAATACAGGTGATTCAGTGGTTTATGATAATAATATGCTGCAGAGAGATTAAGTATTGGTAATTTTTTTAATTGACATATTCTCTATTTCTTTTTTTTTTTGAAGTTTAAAAAAAGTTTATTCTCTTAAATCCAATGCATTCACAGGGTGTTAACACTTCTAATGTTTATCATTTCCACCAATCGCAGCATTATCTAAGTAAACCAAAATAAGCACTTTTTTCATAGGTGTAATCAATGATTAATAATAGCTTTTTTTAAAGGACCTAAACTTCCCCCAAATTTCAGCACAGGTAGTATTGTATGTTTCATTTAGTAGATGATTAAAAACAAATAGTGTATAGAAATGAATAGTTTCAAACTTTGTAAATATATTATACCATGTTATCAACCCACCAAATCAAAAGCAATTGCCAAGCTGAATAAGTTACAAAGAAATAAAAATTCTAGCCTGTAAAGAAATGTGCAGTGTTTTCAAAGCTCTTAACAGTTAGTTACCCATTAATACAGATCTCCAAAGCATAGAGCTGGAAGAGGAGTTTCACAGTAACGTAATTTTAACCTCCATTTACATTCATTAATATATTACTAAGATGGTTATGCTATGTCACAATGGTGCTTTCCAGTGTTCACAATTTACAGTTTCCATTTGTACATATGTAACTCACTAAGAGAGAGTTACTACTATTCCAAACTATCCCCTAAAATGAAAAACAAAATTCCATCTTACATAGAACTCTGAACATGGTGTGACTTAAAACAGATTAATGCAACATGGTTTTTAATATTTTAGCTATTTTCTATATACCAGCATGTAAACTTGCCTATCTGAGAGCTACAACTTTATTGTCTGAGAATTATGCATTAATTTTGCTCGACCACCTTTCTTATCTTAACTCAAAAAAATTTCATGACTTGCATGTTCTGCCTGAGTCTTAAAGAGAATGAAAGCGATATAACTTGGACATGCGTGGAGAGGAAACTAGGATGAGAGACAAAAAACAAAACAAAACAAAACAAAACAACAAATCACTGCTATCTCTTCCTGCTCCACAGTTCTGACTTCCATTCTGAAAAATTTTAAAATCTCCCTTAACATAATTTATATCATTGGGTGGCAAGTTCAGGACCAATACCAGTATTTCTTTGGTGGAAGCTTATACTCTTTGAATGCCTAATCTATGTAATGTTATACATGAGAGATTAGCTAAAACAAGCATCAGAGACAGTTTTGGGTGAATATTTCACTAAGGTTCATGGCTGGTTAAAAGTACTGGGGTATCTGGAAGGCAGAGCATAAATTATATTTACCTTAGTGATTATGACTGGACATTTGAATTTGCTATATGAGCATATTAACTTTATGATACTATAAATGAGATGTAAGTAATTTCACTTCATAAATTATCACCTGAGTCTGCTCAATTGCGTTAAGTAGCATCATTTTTTCTTACTGCAAAGTTAAGTGTCTAAAATGCACAGAAAATTGAAGAGCTTTTCAAAGGGGGAAGTAACTATAAGTTAGAGATACTCTGAGATCTAGAGGAGGAACTGGAGAAAATGCCTGTTTTGCTGAAGTTACATCACGGCAGAAGTTGCATGTGATGTATTGCTGTGTCAAAGTGCCTATCCAGGGCTCACATAGTAAGCCCACAACAAATATTTAATGAATGAATCAGTTAAGCCAAACTTAAAAATGTTTTGCTTAATAAACGTGGATGAAATGTATTGTTTCCCACGCCTTCCCTTAGAGTTCACCAAGTACAGTGGAGTTGCATTATTGTGCCATAACAATTGTTCTCCATGGAAACTACTTGCCAGGAAATACAAAAAACAAAAGCCATAATATCAGAAAAAAAAACTCGGAAGCTTAGGCTCAGGTGGACAAGGGAGCTATCCCAGGTCAAGCACTCTTGCCAATAAGTTCCTTTTGTATGAAATACTCTCACTTGGTCTAATCTTTCTAGTTAGAAATATGCATTTCATTTGTAATGGAGTAAAAAATACAGAAACATTGAATGAAATTCATCTTTCCTTATTGAAAGACATTCTAGTTATGAGGCTAGCAACTAGCTTAAAAGTATGAAAAGAACCCACAGTAAAAGGAGAATTAATGCAGAGCTGGGCCTGGGGTGTGCTAAGATCAGCATGCTCATAAGCGACCTTAGGCTGATGATTGGTTAAGAGGATTTTTCCAAGAGAAGTCTGTCTATCGCAAGGTGACGGCTCCTACAAATAGCGCAGATTACAGGGCTTCAAAAGTCTGTCTCATGTGATTTTTATATGAAGGTTTTAATTAAATATATTCAGGGAACTCAGAGAGATCTTGAGCCAGAAACCAAAGTTAGAAAATATGTCTTTTTTTTTTTTTCCAGAGACTTTGAAGGAATTAGTTATGGTAGATAGTTTAGGGTAAGAAAGATATTTTTTTTTTTTTCGAACACATGGTTTGCTCTATATAAGAACTACCACTAAACCAAAATGAAAGGCTTATTCATTATGGCTGAAAATACTGATTATATCTCGGACAAAATGACACAGACCTGGTCTTTTTCTCCATACCAAAGCACACTGTTATTTTTTTATAATGGTCTCAGTCAATAATCACAGATCTTCACTTCAAGTTGCACTTTAACGAAACAGAGTACTTCAAAAGTCTCCCCAAGTGCCATTCAGGTGATTGTTACCTGTTTCCCACATAGGGAAACAGCGATGTGGACAAGTTGTATGATTTGTCATGTGTGCCATTGTCCAGAAAAGACAGAATCAGTGATTTTCCAACTTAGCCACTGGGCACTGTTATTTCTGTAGAAAAATCTAAACTCTGTGATAAAGTAAAAAGCTTATAGTATAAAAAATTGTTTACTTATTTAACCAACTTTTTTTTTTTTCCTTTGGATCTACCTTGTGGAAAGAAGGCAACTGCCAAATATGTTTATTTGGAGGGAGCCACAGAAATTGGATTCCATAGCCCAATCACTATAAAATCCATTATCTTATGCTATGAGCCACAATAGGTGTAAACTGATTTGAATTAGTTTTTTGAGGAGTTCTAGAAGTTCTATGGTAAATGGTTGAGTTTGTTCAACAGAATATTTTTCAAATATATTTTGATTTTTTTGCATGTATCCAAATGATTTTCTACGCAACACTATAAATATTGTACAAAATTTGGAAGATTAAAATGAGTAATACAATATCCTTGCCCATTATGTTGTATATTGAAAAAAATGAGACAACAATTTATAGTAAAATATAATGTACTATATTAATTAATTATAAAGAACTAAGTGCATAATTTTTCCTAGGGTTCAGGGAAGGTTTTATCAAGGTGAAAAAAGTTGTCTGGCCTGTCATAGATGCCAGGACTGGAGTCCACAGAGTGGAAAAAAAAAATCACAGGTGTATGAATTGACTAACTTTGCCCCAGGGCATCTGCAAGTTGAGTAGTGGGTGAGTCTGGAGGGTGTAAGAGAGAGAACTGAGGCTCTATGATTAACTCTGTGCAATAATGCCAAAATGCCTTGAATACTACATTAAGGAATTTAGACTTTCTAATTTAGATAATGGGGAATCTTGGCAGATCCTTGGACTGAATGAATAAACTGTTTCCTGGATGCTGATAAGACTCAAGGAGTTAACAAATTTGCTTTGGGGTTTCATTCACATTTAACTTCCTCTTACCTTGCCAAACAATTTTTTTAGCAGTATCTGAGCTCCTCTGAGGAGTTCCTTGAAGAGGAAGCACCTGGAAGCAACTTAGCGGCTTGCTTAGGGCAGTTGACGCTGCCACAAGCGTACCAAGATTGAACCAATTCTTTGATATACTACAGTATTTAGATTTAACCATAGGCTCTCAGTCAAATTCTATTTTTAAAATGTGTGGGATAATCTTGACTCAAATCTAAAAGCTTTCTAGAAGGAATACACAGTTTCCCCTAAAATTTTTTAATGTTCTTAAGTAAATAGTTCACAAGAGTTTGCATTTATATTTTCAGAGAACTTAAACTTCTCAACCTTTAAAGTTTCCTTATCTTTAATTAAACACACCATGAAAGTGAGACCTGGTCTATTACAAGTCTGTGCATGTCCAAGTTTTGCATTACATTAGTTCCTAATTCTACTTTATTTTAAATGTCCTTGCCTTCCTCTGAATACAAAATAGATGTTATTTGCTTCCTGAACTTGGCATTTCTGAAACTCATTTAGTACAGAAATATACATCTCTGCTTAGGAATGTGTGCCCATGTTCCGCTGTTTTCTGGAATATACACTCCACATAGCAATATGTTCAGGCTTTTGCCTGATCTCACTGCATGAAAGATGTCTCTAGTCGTGAGAAATGTCAATGGCATTTGTGTTGATAGATCCTCTGAGTACATACAAAGGATCTCAAGGAGGTTGAGGAAAAAAATGAGTTAAAGTAAGTTTTTTAGTTTCTTCATAGTGTGCATTTTAGTGAACTTTTTGAAGACTCTGTATACAGATCTTCAGAGTCCATTTCCTTTTTCAGCCATTTGTAATTGGATGTGTTAATATAGTTAACGCTAATAAACAACATCATTATAATTAAAAATCAAAACTTCCAATTGAGATTAAATCAGAGGATTTTCTCTTGTGGCTTGGTAGAAAAATACCAAGCCACAAATGCTTCCTCTACAACCCAGGTATTCCTCCTGCCAGCAGAAAGCATGTGACTTAGCCATGCTCTGCAAATTAAGAGCTTCTCGTGTAGATACTTTCAAAAAAATCCAAAAGGATTTAATTATATTAAGTCTACGATATTTTTGGTGTATTCTATTCATTTGGCAGAGAGTGAACTATCATTATTGATCTAAATCAGATCTAACATATAAATAATCCCTTTTTACTTCATTGTATTTTTTGTGCTAAAATAAAATTTAATTGTACCTGGGGAATTATAAATGTTAATAAGTAGTGCTGCATTATACCCAATTCTATAGTGACACCTTGAAGTATGCAGTTACTGTTTTGCTATTATTTATATTTGTAATAACTTTACTATTCACTACATTTTTTACACTAACTATTTGATGGAACACTGGTCAAAGATAGAAATAATTGACCTAGTATACATGTTTCCTGAGAAACAGAAGATTGGGAATAAAATAAACATGCACATTATATTTTATATACTTTGACAAGTGATTAGTGAGAGTTATGCTTAGTATCTATCCTATGTTCCCTAATATTCTTTTTTTTAATTAATTTATTTATTTTTGAAAGGCAGAGTGGACAGTGAGAGAGAGAGACAGAGAGAAAGGTCTTCCTTCCGTTGGCTCACCCCCCAATAGCTGCTGCAGCTGGCGCGCTGCAGCCAGCGCACCGCGCCGATCCGAAGCCAGGAGCCAGGTGCTTCTCCTGGTCTCCCATGGGGTGCAGGGCCCAAGGACTTGGGCCATCCTCCACTGCACTCCCGGGCCACAGCGGAGAGATGAACTGGAAGAGGGGCAACCGGGACAGAATCCAGTGCCCTGACCGGGACTAGAACCCTGGGTACCAGCACCGCAGGTGGAGGATTAGTCTATTGAGCCTTGGCGCCGGCCCCCTAATATTCTTATAGTAAGAATTCGAGTATTAAGGAGCAGCATCCTAAAAACTCAAGGTGTTTAGAAACTCAAAGGTTTATACAAATCCAGGAATCACCAGACATGGCTTATAGATAGACTTACCTCCTGTGAGTTTAGGACTTGAGGTATGAGAAAGGTAGGCGGGCTGGTGCTGTGGCATAGCGGGTAAAGCCGCCACCTGTAGTGCCAGCATCCCATATGGGCGCTGGTTCGAGTCCCAGCTGCTCCACTTCCGATCCATCTCTCTGCTATGGCCTGGGAAAGCAGTAGAAGATGGCCCAATGCTTGGGTGCCTGCAGCCATATTGAAGACCCAGGAGAAGCTCTAGGCTCCTGGCTTCAGATCAGCTCAGCTTCCAGCCATTGTGGCCAATTGGAAATGGGGCTGCTGCTGTGGCATAGCGGGTAAAGCCGCCGCCTGCAGTGCCGGCATCCCATATAGGCGCCAGTTCAAGACCTGGCTGCTCCACTTCCAATCCAGCTCTCTGCTGTGGCCTGGGAAAGCAGTAGAGGATGGCCCAAGTCCTTGGCCCCTGCACCCACATGGGAGACCTGGAAGAAGTTTCTGGCTCCTGGCTTCGGATCAGTGGATGGAAGACCTCTCTCTCTCTCTCTCTCTCTGCCTCTCCTCTCTCTCTGTATAACTCTGACTTTCAAATAAATAAATAAATCTTAAAGGAAAAATGTAGGCAAGAAGGAAATAGGTAACCACTAAGATTCACATAGGTGTGAAAGAAAGCTGCAGTGATAGTAAGTGGCCTATGAAAAGATAAAAAATTGGTTTATCCATTTATTGCAATAATTTCATAGGATTTAGCGTCAGATGGCCTGATTATGGATTGTTGTAAAGTAAAAGGAAGAGAAGAATATTAAGATTTATTGTGACTAATAGTATTACTCTCTGTTTCCAGGATCCTAAGAAAACACTCATTCTCAGTGTATTTTCTGTGTACCGTCTGCTTTTTGATTTACCTATGAAAATAGTAATAGTAAAAATAGTAACAGTAAACATTTTTGACCATGAAATATATGTGAGATATGAACTTCTTATGTATTATTAGTACAACTATAGAAATACCACCAAAATTAAGGGCAAGTAAATGATAAAATATCATATGAAACAATTTTTGAGTTTTACATCTAGAATGTTAGAAAAACATTTATCAAGAGTTTTAGGAAAATATAAATTCTTAATCTGTTTTTAATTTTTAAGACTACATCTTTTTATTGCTCTTCATGTGTAGGTGAGTATTTTTGTAGGGTAACTTGGTAGCTTTATAGGGGAATAATTGCTGGAAAAAAGGTGATATATATATTAAATATAATTTTTTTCTTGATAAAATGATGGCAAGTAGCAGATCTTAAAAAGATCTTGATCACTATCACTTTCATTTATTTAAGAGTTCATTAGTGTACTTTTGGATGTTTCTCCAAAAACAGGACCTTTTTTCTCCTATATGATAAAACTCCCTTATATTTCATTCCAGTAATTTGTAATTTTAATATTTTCATTTATTTTTGATAAGTCAAATATTTTTGTTTTGTATGAGGAAAAACTTCACCATTTTACCAAGATTGTCAGTGTTTCAACACTATTTAATGAATATTTCATTTTTCCCACTTACTCAAAATGCAATTAGTTTAAAATTATTTACATTTATACATATTTAAACAAATGATCCATATCTATTTATATAAATATATCAATGCCAGTATCATCCTGTTTAAATTACTAGCATTTGCTTATTTTTATAAATATGTAGTAAGGCAAGTTCTTTATTATTAATTATTTTTCCTCATATGTTGCTTCTTATCGATGAACTTGGGAATCAGGTCATGCAGTTCTATAAATAGTTGGGATTTTGATTGATATTTGATGAAATCATCACATTACTTCAGGGGAGATTGACTGTGAAAGTATTCAGTCATTCAGTTCAGGACTGTCGTGAGTTTCCATTTGCTCAATCCAACCTCTGCTTCCTAGTGACACTGCCACCACCACTTCTCTGTCTTGTCCTCTGTCTCCCTTTTACAAGGATGCGTGTGATTGCATGTAGGGCTCATCCTGACGAGACAAGATAAACTTCTCTCAAGATCTTTAATTTCATCACACCTTTGCCACAGGCTATTATGAGGTTCTGACAATTGGAGCTTGGCTGTGTCATCTTGGAGGCCACTATTCACGCTATCCTCCATCTCCTACTTCCAGATAACTGCTAGTTCCCACACTTCAATGAAAGTTAAATTTTTTATTCAGTTTTGAAACCACACTTAAACTATTCATTTTTTGTTTATGTGCTTATTCTAGAAGGTAATTACTTAAAAATAGCTTATATTCATTATGCCTATAGAATATATTTATTATTATATAGATATAATATTGTTGACTGCAAAGCCAGATAGTATCTTAGGAATATGCCCTGTCTAATGTTACCACCTCTCCTCCAATTGAAAGATAATTTTTCTACTGTCTAGTACAAGGAACTGTTTTTCTTTCATTCAGTTCCACAATTTGGTTTCTTACATAATCATTTAAATTTTTTTCTAGGGATTTAATTGCTTTCTTCCTGGTAGTTAATGTAAGGCACTATATTTTTTTTTTCACCATGCTACTAAGGTTATCTGGAATCTTGATTGTTTTCCCTACTTTCTAGAGTGCGTGTTTCTTCTTAAAATCTTGTAGGTCTCTCACTTCTTACCCTATTGCTTTCTCCTGTTCTTACAGCACAACTCTTTCATCTACAGATTTTACCTTCATTTGTTTGAATGTATCCTTAAGCAATTTCCCGAGAAACTATTGTGGGAGGTAAATTTAGAGTCCTTGATAGACTAAAACCTCTGCATATGACCCTCACAAAGAATTGATACTTTGGCCAGGCATAGCATCTTATGCTTACAATCATTCACCCACTAAAGACTATTTTGTTATTTTTTTTTATTTGTTTGCTTTTGGTTTTGCCCTCTGATAGTGCTTGTCATTGTGATAATCAGAAGGCTCATATGAGTGCAATCCTTGACCCTTTAAAGATGTCCTTTTTCTATTTGCTGTCTTCCTCTGGAAAGTTTTTGCACCTTCTATCTTTTATTCATACTGTAAAATTGTGTGATAAATTCTGTTTACCACCTAGAGAGCTTTTTTTTGCCTAAAAATTTGTGTCCTTGTCACTATGTTAATTTGATGCTTTCAGTTGATTTCAACTTCTTATTTTTGTTATTGATTGGGAAATGAGTTTACCAAAGAGATATTGGGCAGACATTACAGTCCTTATTCGTGCAGCTAATCAAAAGGCTGTGGTTGATAGTTTTGCTTTCTTTCACCACTAAGCATTTTATGATCCATATACCTTCAGAAAGTTCCCCTTGTTGTGTTTTTTATCCAAAGAGGTGACCCAGTCTTTCATTACTTTTGAAGGTTCCTACTTATGTGGGTTTTCCATTTTCTTCCATTAGCTTTTACTGCTGATCATGAAACCATTAGCATATTTTCTAGGAAAGTGTCATTCTGATGGTTTTAAAGTCCACCTCTGTGAAGCCTCTGAAATAACCATTCCTGGGTGTTGCTTTCTACTTCTCTTTAGTATTTAAATTATGCAACAGGAAACTTCTGTCCTCTGTCTTTTCATCAAAACATCACTGTTGACTTGACCAAGGACTCAGGTTCTGTACATGTCCTGCCTTACTCTGTCCTCCTACACAGTTTCTCTTTCTGTAGGTTTGAACATATTCATTTCTCTTGGGTTTCATCCTTTTTTCTTTCATTCAGTTTTATCTTTCTTTTTCAGCTTTGGGGTGGATTGTTAAGGGATTTTTTAAAAACATTTATGTTATTTATTTGAAAGGCTGAGTTACAGAGAGATAGGGAGAGACAGAAAGAGAGAGAGGTCTTCCATCCACTGGCCCCCTTCCCAGATGTCCACAACAGCTGGGGCTGGGCCAGGCTGAAGTCAGGAGCTAATTTCGAGTCTCCAACGTGGGTGCGAGGGCTAAGCATTTGAGCCATCTTCTGCTGCTTTCCCAGGCGCATTAGCAGGGAACTGGATCAGAAGTGTAGCAGCTGGAACCGCAGCTGGCACCATCGGGGACGCCAGTGCTGTGGGAGGTATCTTAACCTGCTATGCCACAGTTCCGGCCCGATTGTTAGGGGATTTTAAGGTTCCCTTCAGAAAACCATATATTATTGTCTGCCATGCACTGTTCCTATTCACAGCAATTACCTCAGCACTCAATTCCTATTATTCATAACCTACTTTACCCATGTTCCTTTTATTTTATTTTTGTTACATGGATCAACTCCTGGACTGTGACGCGTAATAACAATAGGCATCGTAGTCCTCTTTGCAGAATCTCACTGTGGACTAAGTTCTGACTGCATACAATAGGAGGTACATAAATACTCACATAGTCAACAATATTGACTGAACAATTTGCCTGGGCATAGTTTTTTGTTGTTGTTGTTTGTTTGTTTGTTTTTTGTTTTTTTGACAGGCAGAGGTAGACAGTGAGAGAGAGACAGAGAGAAAGGTCTTCCTTTTCCGTTGGTTCATCCCCCAGATAGCCGCCATGGCCAGTGCACTGTGCCAATCCGAAGCCAGGAGCCAGTTGCTTCCTCCTGGTCTCCCATGTGGGTGCAGGGCCCAAGAACTTGGGCCATCCTCCACTGCCTTCCCGGGCCACAGCAGAGAGCTGGACTGGAAGAGGAGCAACCAGGACAGAACCGGCGCTCCAACCAGGACTAGAACCCAGAGTACCGGTGCCACAGGCAGAGGATTAGCCTAGTGAGCCATGGTCCCGGCCATGCCTGGGCACAGTTTTGAGAACTGAGGATACAGAATTCAGTCAGGCACAGGTGGCTCTTGTCCTCATGGAACTTCTATTCAAATGCTTCATTATGTGACATTCAGTTCTATCTGAATTTAGGTTGAATTCTCTTGATTTGATCAGACCTAAACTTACTGTGTACCTGGCCTGCATATGTGAATGTGTTGGGCTTTTGGTAGGAAGGAAATGATAAAAGCGTGAAAACATGGATCCAGACCCCTAAAGATACTGATAATTTAATGAATCACATGCAGTATATAGAGACACGTGCAGGTTGAAGGAATACCTTTTGGATACTGATTTATAAGGAGAAGAGTACGGTTTTCATAGGAGAGGCAACATTTGAGTTAGCCTTGAGGTAGAAACGGTTTGAGTGGATAGAGTTTGGGCACTGAGTCGAGAGAGAGGGAAGATGTAGCACTACATTTGGCTCACAGGTCCTTCTTCTCCATCTCAGAGCAACTATGAAATCCATTCGTATTCATCTCATGCAGCAATGTGTTGATCACAAGGAATGGTCAATGCTAATGATCTGCAAGGTCAAGAACTTGACTGTTCCTGTCCCAATTCTGAACTATGAGATCTCTGTATAGCTCCATGTATAGCACTGGTCATGCAGAGAGTCTCTAAGGGAATTATTTTTAATCAAGCGTTTTAAAAAAGGAAGTTCTTTTATCCAGCCTGCTTTATTTATATCACATTTAAGGCCCTGACTATACTCTTGCTGAATTTTCTTTTCAGTTTGCTTCCTGTCAGTTTCAAAATGATGAGCTCCTCCTCCAGCTCAAAGTTTTGTTTTAAAATAGGTTCACAAAGCCATTAGAGTCACAACCCAGGAAGGAATTTCTCTTTCTTTATAGAAATCGGCCCGAGCCCCTTACAAGCCTAACGAGCAAATAAAGTCCTAAAGCTGAGTTGTTTTAAGAGAGCTTACAGGCAATTTTTTGGCTAATGTTCAAGATTCTCTTTAAATATTTCACCGTAAAGTCTCCTGACTGTTTCTCTTTATGGAACTGAAATGGCGTGTTAGGAAAATATGTATTTTCCTCAAAAATAAAAAATGAGCACACCGTGAAAACTTTCTGTCCAAGGAGCTTGAATTACAAGTTACAAGCTTCCAGCCCAAACAACTTCTGAAGTTTTTAATTCCTCTTCTTACAAAGAACACAGCACCAAGCTATTTAAATATCCTCAGTGCAGAAATAAGGCCAATTTATTTGGTATTGGTGGCTTTTATTTTGGAAAATTAGATAAAACAATAAGTATTATCTGAGTTTATTCTATTGTTTGTACTGAAACTAGGTTTTTATATATTTGTGAACTTTTGTAATGAAAATTAAAAACAAATAAGCAGAATACAACAATAAATACGGTACATCTTAAATTATTTGGAGACTAATAGCTCAGTTACAGAAATAGTCGACCACTAGTATTTTAACACTTGCTTGATTCTTGCTAGACTCCACACTCCACACTTAAAAAGAATGAAATGGAACACAATAAATCTAAACTCATTTTGTACTGGTGTGCAAGTCTGATAAGGACCTTGGTGAGTCTGAGATTGAAAATAGTTCAGTTACTTAATGTTACCTGCAGATGTAAAATAATTCCTGCTCTTTTCCTCTTTAACTTAGAAAACAAGAGAGTTGCATATGTTGTTCTGAGAATGAGCATACTGGCCTGCCTTTTATTTGGAAGCCTGCATGTTTTCTTCAGTCGTAAGTAAGACATAATCCAGATTATATGAGAAATATCATTCAAGTTAAATTCAATTCTAGTCATTTAATCATCACCTAAAAGTAATTTAAGAAAAAACTTTTTTTCACAAGTAAGGCGGGTATAACTCAGAATTTTCCTGGAGTCCTTTCTCACATTTCTCTGTAAAGCATCACTCTTTATTTTGTCAGTTTCTATTCTTTCAACTTAATCCTAGGTGACCTAAATTTCAGTGCATGAATGTGGGATAATAACTGGCCCTTTGTATAGCATTTGAAAGGTTATAAATTAATGTTAGTATATCATTCCATTTGATTCCCTCAACAACTTTAGTTTGTATGGAATGTTATTATTTCTTAAAGTTAAATCTAAGAAGAAGAAGAGATAATAGATTGGCTTGGCTGGAGGTATAAAAGTATATCTAACAGATGGCCGGTACCGCAGCTCAGTAGGCTAATCCTCTGCCTTGCGGCGCCGGCACACCGACTTCTAGTCTCGGTCGGGGCGCCAGATTCTGTCCTGGTTGCCCCTCTTCCAGTCCAGCTCTCTGCTATGGCCCAGGAGTGCAGTGGAGGATGGCCCAAGTGCTTGGGCCCTGCACCCCATGGGAGACCAGGAAAAGCACCTGGCACCTGGCTCCTGGCTTTGGATCAGTGTGATGCGCTGGCCACAGTGCAACAGCCACAGCAGCCATTGGAAGTGAACCAACGGCAAAAGGAAGACCTTTCTCTCTGTCTCTCTCTCTCACTGTCCACTCTGCCTGTCAAAAAAATAAATAAATAAAAAATAAAAAATTAAGTATATCTAACAGAAAATCAGCTACTTCTCTTCTGCTTTCAATGATAATAAAAATAACACTGATTACTTAGTTATATGCCAGCCATTGAACTCAGCAGATGCTGGTTGTAATCTCATTGGATCCTATAGGATTCTCTGCAATACGATTATTAGTGTCCCCATTGAGCAGGGGAGGACGAACTCTGAGAGGTGAGGTAAGTTGTCCAAGCAATTCCACTGGTTAAGCAAAAACTCACATTGGTCAGATACAGTCTGCTTTCATATCCCGCTTGGTTGTACTGTCTGTAGTACTGTGTCAGAATAATGGGAAATATCTTAAACACTCAAGTAATGGGAAATACCATAACCATGCCAATGCATGTTACCCTTTCTAGAAAAGTATTCTTTCAGAAGGTTCTATTGACAATTTTCACTGCATGCAGGGCCCACAACAACAGTAAGTGCCCTCAAGCGCATATTCTGGAGTGGGGAAGATACTGACAAGTGTCTCACAGGAGAGGTTCCCCGGCACATTGGTTTAATGAGAAACGGGTTCTTCTCATGTCTTACTTTACTGCACTTTGATTGTTGGAGCTTTTATTCTTTTTTATTCTTCATTTTTTCTTTCTATATGGATAAAGAAATCTGATAGAGATGAATTTAATTTGTATCATTCCAGGATGTTTTCCGTTTTCAGGAAAACTTTATCTTGTTAAATATCTGACACAAAGGAAGTGTTCTGTCTGCAGAAGGAAGCTTGTTGCAGCAGAGTTTATCTTTATTTGGGCATGGTTTAGATGGTTTGCCCCTGCTAAGAATTCTTTGGTTCTGCTCCCCACAATGATTTCATGCTTTTTTATTATAAAATATCTAATACTTATCACCATTAAAAATATATCTTAGCATTCAGGGGTCATTGTTTCACAGTTGGAATCCTACCAAAAAAGTATTTCCAAGTCAGATTCTAATCCTGTTATGAAGTTCAGGTGGAGCGGCTCCAGTGGTGATAAGGTAGACTCCCTTTTTAAAGGTGGGTTGTAGTAGTGCCCTCGTGGAATCTGCTAGTGGCAAGTTCTGCAGCTTTATTCCCAGCTTAAGCCTGTTCACTGATCAGAATTTTATCATATGTTGCAGTTGCTGAATTTTCTTAAAAATTCTGATCATTGAAAAAGAATATTCTCTTCCCATAATCTTAGCTATTCTCATCTTGGTATCAAAGAATCCACTCTGAAGTCCTGGAAATTGTTGTCTTGTGTATATATATGAGTACATGGTACATGTACTCTTATGTAATATATTTGAGTACATGGTAAATAGACCTATAATAATAACTACATACATACAAATTGTGTGAGTGTGTATATAAAACTGAAGGATAAATAAAAGTAAAGAAATACAAGATATGTTATTTTAGAAATCCAGACTTAGGAGAAAGATAACCTATGAATCAGAATAGGAAAAAACGAAAATACTGCCATTATGGGTGTAATTATTTTATGTAATTTTATATAATCTGTTTTGGCTTCCTTTGTGTTATCTTTTCTGTGAATTCTCTCTCATAGGGCAGAGAGTAAAGAAGGTAGCGATTATTTATTTAAATCACTAAAGCAAAAGCAAAGCTTAAAATTAAAAATATTCATGTAATTTTCACTCTTATAACCAAAAAACTTAAGTTGTTGAGTACCTTAATATGAGGTAATCCATGTTTTTCAGTTATTCATATAATACACCTTTATACCTATAATCTCTGAAATGAATATTTTGCTTATAGTAGTGATCAAATGTAGCCTTTCATTTTTCAAAATATGGCTGAAACAGGGGCCAGCGCCGTGGCTCACTTGGCTAATCCTCCGTCTGCAGCACTAGCATCCCTTATGGGCGCTGGGTTCTAATCCCGGTTGTTCCTCTTCCAGTCCAGCTCTGCTGTGGCTCAGGAGGGTAGAGGAGGATGGCCCAAGTGCTTGGGCCCGTGCACCCGCTTGGGAGACCAGGAGGAAGCACCTGGCTCCTGACTTCAGATCAGCATAGCTCCAGCCGTATTGGCCATTTGGGGGTGAACCAATGGAAGGAAGACCTTTCTCTCTAACTCTCACTCTCTCTCTGTGTCTAGCTCTATCTGTCAAATAAAAAAACAAAACAAAACAAAAAAAAAAAAACAAACTTGCTTTATACTAGATTGCACAGTTAAAGAGCTAAAGGGATTCGCTGAATAATTTTGATCTAGTTAGGAAAAATAAATATTTAATATTTAGCCACTCATTCGATCTAAAGGCATTCATGAGGATGTACTGGTTCCAGGAACAATACTAGGTGCTGAGGTGACAGTAAACAAACAGATTCCTTTTCAAGATAATACAGAGATACTGAATTCACCTTAAAACACTAATGTGAGTGTTCAGTCAGGCCACATTGAAGGATATTTGACTTTTAATTTACATCCTTGGTTTAAAGATAGACCACACTAATGAGATACATAATGATGATGCAGAATGACACTGAAGCTTCATCTCAGATACAGGCACAGAAACCTGAAGCATGATTATACTCTTGAAATGGAATCCGTTCTGAAACCCTGACCTCATTTCCACCAAAATAGATCTGCATTCTACAAAATCCGTGATTCAGTGACATCTGTTTAATCTGCCCCATCATTTGAATATGAAAACATGCACTTGGTTATACAGGTCAGCAGTGCCCTTTTCTTGTTTTCCTTGCAAGTTCAAGTTTCCTGTGTAGGTTAGTTATGTCAGATCCCTAAGAATCTTCAATCTTGAAAGCTGATAAATGGCTGACATTTTGTGTCTCTCACTAAAATTTTATTCCAAAAGAGTCCTTCATCAGGAATTAATTCAGTAAGTTCTTCCAAGAAGCTTCCCTGACTTAAGTATCTGTAGCATTAAAGAGAAAATAACCATCAACAAAATCCTTCATATGATATGACATCTCGACTTCTTCCAAACAGTTCCTCAGTAATGGATAAGAGACAGGACAAAGGAAATTTGCTTTCCGGTCTATTTACTATGAGCCATCTTGCTATAAATCTATCATGCAAAGTTCCAGCATAAACTCACCTCATAAATACACAGTGGGGCATGGGGTCACCAGTCTTCACATTTAAGTTAAATAAACTTTTTTTAAAAGATTTATTTATTTATTTATTTGAAAGTGAGAGTTACACAGAGAGAGGAGAGGCAGAAAGAAAGAGAGGTCTTCCATCCGCTGGTTCACTCCCCAATTGGCCCCAACAGCGAGAGCTGCACTGATCCAAAACCAGGAGCCAGGAGCTTCTTCTGGGTCTCCTATGCAGGTACAGGGGCCCAAGGACTTGGGCCATCTTCTACGGCTTTCCCAGGCCATAGCAAAGAGCTGGATTGGAAGTGGAGCATCCGGGTCTTGAACCAGCACCCATATGGGATGCTGGCGCTTCAGGCTAGGGCGTTAACCCCACTGTGCCACAACGCAGGCCCCTAAATAAGCTCTTAAAACAGTTTGTCCTCTTTTTTCATTGCTGGTACTCTATCATCAGTGAAACATTTCCATTTTTCACAATAATTCTTCAAGAATTCTCTACTTTGTAGGTAAAAAATAAGGCCCTCTAGGTTGACTGTTATTTATTTGAAAATCATATAAAAGTTTGTAGAATTCCAAACACCAGGTAAATCCACATGTTGGTTCTAGTAATTGAAACAATATTTAGGATATCCAGGTCTTTAACATTAAATGTGTTATTTATTTCATATCTCAGAATCTTGTTTTTTTTTTTTTTTTTTTGAGTTCAATCCATCTACTTGGAGGACCTGTATTTATTATCCTTTCTTATATTATGGTTTGTGCATATTGTATATTTATTTGGCACCATGTGTGTTCAAGAACAGCGCTTTGCAAATCTGATTGCCCAGTAGAATAACTTGTGTGCAAAATACAGATTCCTAGGACCTTCAAATTATTTTTGAAAAGATATCATTAAGTTTTCAAGTTAGTCTTCCATGGTAGAAAAACAGTATACGGATGTTTAAAGTGATTTGTTGTAGTACACTGATTTTTAGGAGTAAGATAGCATATATAGAAATAATAATTGACTTAAAACTAATAGGGTTTTGAAATTAAATATTTTTATATAAAACTTATTATTTTTAATAATGGGAGAACACCCTTGACATTTCACCCTCTTAATGACTTAGGAAACATAATCAAATTTGAGATCACTGATTAGATCCTGATTTAAAGAACCATCCAGTATATTTGTGTTTGGTGGTAACTGGTAAATTTCTATATGAGTTGCATATTCAGTAAATACTGGGAATTACTTTTGCAGTTTGGTTAGGCTTGCAAACAGTATCATTTTTCTTTTTTGAAGGATTTCTGTTTTTTTAAAGATAGATTTGCTTATTTGTTTATTTTTATTTGAAAGGCAAGAGCCACAGATAGAGGATAGAGTAGAGAGGGAGGGAGGGAGGAATGGAGGGAGGGAGGGAGGGAGAGAGAGAGAGAGAGAGAGAGAGAATCAATTGATCAATCGATCTTCCATCCACTAGTTCACTCTTCAGATGACTGCAACAGCCAGATCTGGGGCATGCTGAAGCCAGGAGCTGGGAACTTCCTCTGAGTCTCCCTTGTGGGTGGCAGGGTTCCAAGTACTTATGCCATCTTCCACTGCGTTAGGATCATTAGCAGGGAAATGGATCCGAAGCAGAGCAGCTGGGACTTGAACCAGCTCTCCAAACTGGGATGCTGTAATCACAGACAGTGTCTTAGCATTCTGTACCACTGCCAGCCCTGATATTGTGCTAATCAAAGAGAATGTCCTCATTTTCAGGGGGATGCAAACATGAGATTCTGAAACTCTAGGATTGTCATACTTCTCTATCACTTGAAAAGTGGATTATAGAATAAAGCAAGTAACAAATGTACAAATGTTTGTATTAACAGATAACAAATATACACATATTTGAATTGACAGAAGTCAAGTAATTAAAAAGAGAATGTCGAGACAAAAGTGAATAAAATGCAACCTTCTAGTCGTGACTCTAAGCACTAATTTCACATATCCATAACTCATCCAGTCATTATTTGGTGTCAAAACTTCAGATAATGTTCATTGAGTTGTTCATTAAATATATACACTCAATAAAAATGGCTGGGAAATTGTTATCAAACATTGAATACAGGTGTTTATTTTTCCATTTACTGTATGTTTGAAAACTTTCATAATAAAAAGCTAAAACAACAAATAACCCTTTCCCAAGGCCATCATCACTTAAAATGACTTTTTTAGGGGCCAGCATTGTAGTATAGCTTGTAGAAGCCACCACTTGTGGCGCCAGCATCCTATATGTGTGCCAGTTCATGTCCCTGATACTCCACTTCCAATCCAGCTCCCTGCTAATGGCTTGGAAAAGGCAGCAGGAGCTTGGACTCCTACCGCTGCAGCCATCTGGGGCGTGAACGGAAGACTTCTCTCTCCGTCTCTCCCTCTCTCTCTCTAACTCTGGCTTTCAAATAAATAAAGAAAGAAATCTTTTTAAAAAGGAGAGAGAAAATGACCTTAAAGTTATGAAAGTATGTGTTCTTTTATGTTCTCTTTATTTATGTATTTATTATTCAAACACTATCTGCTATTTTTCAAGAGTAATAATGTTATAGATTTCAGGCGATAAAGATATAGCTTAATTAATAAGCTATATTCCCAGCACTGAGAATTACTGTCAAATGATTCCTAAACATTTTTCCATACGGCACCATATAGAAAATAATACTTCTACAGCACACTGGGAGGCAAAGTTGGGGTAGATTTGGGAATTTATATGAAGATTGAAAAAATTATTAATGTTTTCTGTAATCAATAATTTTGAAAAGGAAATTAAAGCTAAAACATTAGAGAGTATTTAATATTACATAACAAATCCAAGTAAAACCTGTGAGAAACTTAAGGTTGTGCTGTTAACTGAGCATTGTCTTTTTATTTCCATCATTTTATTATAAAATATACTGTTGATAATTTTCATGCTTTCTTATAAAATTAGTAATTCTATTAATAACCATTTTGATTGTAATACTAACTGAAAAACTTTGTGTCTAACTTCTTAAGCCATTCCAATACTGTTGTAAAAAACTAAGCTCAGGATGGAATTTTTTTTTTTTATGCTTTACAACTTTCAAAAAAATCTTGTCATCATTTTCTGTGTAATTGTGTATATTTTTGTTTGACCCACTGATTTGCTTGATAACTTTCCTGTGCATTAAGAACGTAAGATATTTAATTGGAGACAGATAGTATTTATCAGATAAATAATTTTTTTATTTCATCTTATCTGGAATACTCCATTTAGTCAATTTAAATTTTTAAAAATTGAGAATATATTCATCTAGTACCTTTCTACCTCTCTACATTATGTTTTAGAAAATAAAATTCAAGCCGGCGCCGTGGCTCAATAGGCTAATCCTCCACCTTGCGGCGCCGGCACACCGGGTTCTAGTCCCGGTTGGGGCGCCGGATTCTGTCCCGGTTGCCCCTCTTCCAGGCCAGCTCTCTGCTATGGCCAGGGAGTGCAGTGGAGGATGGCCCAGGTGCTTGGGCCCTGCACCCCATGGGAGACCAGGAAAAAGCACCTGGCTCCTGGCTCCTGCCAGGATCAGCGCGGTGCGCCGGCTGCAGCGGCGGCCATTGGAGAGTGAACCAACGGCAAAAGGAAGACCTTTCTCTCTCTGTCTCTCTCTCTCACTGTCCACTCTGCCTGTCAAAAAAAAAAAAAAAAAAAGAAAATAAAATTCTTTGTGAAATATATAAGTTAAATATTAAATACTACATTTTTTGAAAATAATATACTTAGGGATGAAATAGATTATTATCACACAGATGATTGATTTAAAAATATAGAGGTTAGAGGTTAAATATTAAATACTACATTTTTTGAAAATAATACACTTAGGGATCAAACAGGTTATTATAACACAGATGATTGATTTAAAAATAAATATAAAAATATAGAAAAATCCTATTAAAATTTAAAAAACTAGGCCTGAGATAAGTTTTTGCAAAATTAACAATTATAAATTCTAAGAACTTAATAGGTAGAAATATTACTTTTAATCATGTCTGATTAAATATTTTGCATCTCCATAATCTGTCAATATGTAAAAACTAATAGTTCGTGTGAGCTTTCTTTTTAAAATTGTATGCATTTATTATGTTTTGAAAAATAAATTTCTTTTGTTTTGCTGCTGCACATTTGTTTGATGGTGTCTGGCATACCAGGTAGACCAAAAGAACAACAATGCAGTGTCTTAAGGGTGAAAATGGACCAAAAAACAACTGCTATGGACACAATGACCAGAGAGGTGCAGATGCGCCTGGTGGGTTGCAAAGAGTTGAAATGAGCACTCAGAATCAGGAGTAGAGCTTTGTTTTCTTCATTTTTATCAAGGGCCGTTTCCTTTCCTATGGAACTATGTGACTTTTTGTCAGTATGAACATCTGTACCTTGGTTTTATTCTAATTTTGAATGTTTGAAGTGATAAGGAAGTACAGCAAACTTAGACTGAACATGAAGACGAACTTTATCGGCAGGTGCTATAAGGAATTATGTTTGATACCAGTGGTCAGCACCACATGTGCATGCCGCAAACCCCAGAGAAAGAACAGTGCCTCCTGCTCTGCTTCGTTTGCTCCCTCTCTTCCTTCCCGGGTTCAGTCCTCTTGAACACTGCTTATGCTACATTCTTTAAATCTATTACTTCATCTAACCCTGTATCTAGTAGACATACATTCAGTTATGTTAATGAAAAGCTATTGCAAATACTTGTTGTTTCTTGTAGTTGTTTTAACTGAGAACTGTCCTCATTTCACGATGACCATTTGAGAGTGGTCTTGTGGTTTTGTTATTTCTGCAGTCATCCACTGTTAAGGGAGTAAAGAGATTGAAGGTGCAGGTGGAGTGTGTCAATAATACAGCAAGCCTTTAGACCTGAGCACTTGTTGCTCCTCTTATAAACCCTCCGTAGAAAATATGGCAGCATAAAATCAGCCATGTCTGAAGAATTGTGATGTTAATTTTTGAAGGCATAAGGTAAATGTGTTTTTTTTTATTAGCAAGATAAGGTAATGAAAAAGCCTTAAAAGAAAGCATTGTCTTAATTTGAACTAATACATTCCCATGTCTCTCAATCTATTATCCTTATAGCTTTGTTAATTCTACATTATCGCAATGTGTTTGAGCTTCCAGCGTCAGTAGATGTAACCAAGCCTCGTTTAGGTGTTTGCCATTCTGGCAAAGTTTCACTCATTCAAAAAAAGAAAAGCTTACACAATACTATTTCAAAGCTTTCCTCCACTTCTGCTTAGAGGGACAAAAGTAGTTTTGGGTGAAATTTTAAGGAGTAAAGGACTCTGAAGTGACAGCCAGAGCGATTGTATTTCCCACGTGAAGGGACATGTGTGTGAGGTGCTCTGTGATTGTGGGCAATTCTTCCATGAAGTTTTCCAGTCACTTCCAGTCCAGAGGGCAACCAGACCACCTGGACAGCTGCCACCTCTTCCTGCCCACTCTGCTACCCTCAGTTCCCTGGCCCTGGAGAAGCTGTGGCAGCCTGTGAGAGGGAAGAGGAGAAACAATAGGGAAGACCCAGGGGATGGTATGATGTCCCCTTTTCCTTCCCAGGTAGCCAGAGTGAAAGCCGGCCAGAGCTGATGAAGGGGGAAGCATCTTCAAAAAAAGGGCCAGGAATTCTCGCCATGACATGAGGTGGGCTTCACTGTGACTGAACTGAGAGTGACAAGAAGAGTCATGGGATTTGCTCTACTTTCCTTTCAAGAAGTGAGAAAGATTCTAGCCCCATCCAGGAGAGGCTGGATGGAACAGAAGAGGGTGAAAACAGGTTACTTTTCTGATTGTGCTCTTGAGTCCCCCACGTCCAGACAGCAGTTATGTAACACCTGTGGTCACACAACCATCATGAGTGATGCTCTAAATTGGAGTTCTTGCCTGTCACACTTCTGAGGCTTGTGTGATCCAATGCAACCAACTGGGATAAGCTTGGATTAATGTTGGACTAAAACAAGTTTACAAAAGGGATTTTACAAAAGAAAAATACAGTCATTGAACGTTGCTGAATATTTACATCTTGCTAGGTCTTTTAATGGATATAAAAATGTTGTCAGCAAGCCTGCTTCTCTCACTAATTATGCTGTCTAGCATATACTTCACAATATATCCTTTAGGTATTCACTGCTTTCAGATGCAATGCCATTCGTAATCAAAGCGTGATGTTTTAGAAAACATGGAAGTTTGTGAATTCAACTCCTGATCTGCTGTGGATTGGCTCTATCATCTGCCTTCTCTGAGCTTTGGTTTCCTCAATTGTGGGGAAAAAATGGCTAATTCTGCTTACTCAGCCTATTTAATTAATTTATGCATTTCTTAGAAATAAATTTATTTATTTGAAGTTCGGAGTTGGGGATGGGGGAGAGAGATCTTTCATCCACTGGTTCACTCCCCAGATGACTGCAATGGCTCAGGCTGGGTTAAGCTGAATCCAGGAGCCAGGAGCTTCTTCAGTGTCTCTTACAGAGGTGGCAGGGGCCAAACACTTGGGCTACCTTCCACTTTTTTTCACAAGCCATTACCAGGTAACTGGATGAGAAGTGGAACAGCTGGGACATGAACCAGCACCCATAGAGGATGCTGGCGTTTCAGGCAGCAGCTTTACTGCTATGCCCTAATTCTGGTCCCTACTCTGCCTATTTTAAATAATTGCATTTTGTTATAAATTAAATATATTTATAAATGAATGTAACCATATATAATTTTATCGATATATTTGCACATGTTTTTGTGTTTCAGTCTGCTCAGGCTGCCCTAACATAGTGCCAACGACTGGGTGGTTTAAGTAACAGAGATTTATTTCTTACCTGTCTTGAGGCTGAGGAGTCCCAGATCAAGGTGTTGGCTGATTCGTTTCTTGGTGAGAGCTCTCTTCCTGGCCTGCAGAGTCTGTGTCCTGATATAACCTTGGATCAGTTAAGGGATTTGGCTGCTTATAAAACCACGAATCCCATCTTGGGGATCCTGCTGTCACAGAGTGCCTAATCTAACCCTATTTATTGTCCGAAGGTCCCATCTTCAAATACTATCACACTGAGGGTTAGTGCTACAACCTGTGAATGGGGGGAGGTGATATGAACCTGAAATTCATAGCTGTGTGTAGTAATTCAATTCCATAAACATGTGAGTGACTTTAATTCAAGGATCTTTGTAGTTCTGGAAGAATGATTATAGTAACCTGCCTAATAAGGAAGTAGTTTACTATCCATTTGAGGTATAAATGTGTGTGTGGACAATACCTGTAATACAGAATGATGTAAAGTAAAATTTCAGCACCAGTAATCCAAAATAGGTGCTGTGAGAGAACAGCATAGTTGCAGTTCACTCTCCTGGAGGAGCCGAGGATGCCTTCCCAAAAGCTGTCCCATTCCAGTTGGGTGCTGTGGCCATGGTACCCAGAGGATTGCGTTCTGTTTATTAATGGCATACTTATTGTTTGCAGTGTCAAGTGGCTCATACTTCAGAAGTCCTTGCCCGAGGGGTGAATGCTGATTAATTTAAAGCAGTACTTATCAACCTTTCTTTCATTATCTTGCCCCTCAGGAGCCTTTCCAGACCTTTCTTTTTTCCTAATTATCTCCCTATCTGAAATTGTAAAACCAGGGGTCCTGTATCTTTTTATGCACTGTATGCACATTTTTTGAACATAAAAAGAGTAGGAATTTTTCATGCCCGCAATTACCAGTTACGACCCTCTTGGGGATGATGTTATTCCTGTTTATTAAAGCGGATCATAGGAATTCCTTTTCCTCAGGCAAAGCATGTGATGCAACTGTGGTCAGTGAGCTACAGGAGGAACCCGGGGAAGGGGCCTGGGCTTCCTGTCTTTGCATATGGTCATGTTAGGATGTGATCATGAGAGCTTCAACCATTTTGACACCATGAGTGGAAACATGGAAGGAGTCAGGGGACGCTAATTTAATGTTTCAACACCTTGAGCTACTTTATTAACCAACTTCGGGGTTTGCTCTTCCTCCATACATCATGATATATGAGACAGTAGATGTTCTTAGTTTTTAACCCATAGTAGTTTATATTCCATCATTTGAAGTTGAAATCCTGTTATTCTGACATAAATGTCCAAGTCTGGGAGCACTTTGATAGCAAGTATTTCCAGGCTCAGAGATCAATATGGGCAAATGCACAGAGAAATGAAAGTCCTCAGGAAGTTCAAAGCAGACTGAATTTTCTGGTACAGATGTGAGAACAGGGAATATGATAGAACTTAAAGGGATATGAGGGCAGAATAATACAGTGAGTCCAGATGGCGAAGGCACTACTTTCCAAATTAAACAATCTGTTTGAATTTTTTTTTCAAAAACACAACTCCTCTGACATATTTGGAAAGAAAACAGATGTCAGTGATGAGCTGGCTGAAGAGAGATTGGGAGTAATCTGAGAAAGACTTAATTATGGCAGCAAGAATGCATAGATGGATATGTATGAAACATACAAGTAGAATAAGAATTTAGCGAATGATTGGGAAAGTAGAGTGAATAAGAGAAAAAGAATTAATGATGATTCAGAGTCTCTAGACTTGATGTTTTTGAGAAAATGTTAACATTAACTGAGATAAGATATAGCAAGTTACCTTTGGGTTATTTTGAATTTCACATACTAGCAGGATACAGAGCTGGGAATGCTCAACAGGGCTTGGAAAAGCCTGTGGTAATACATTATATGGTTTTTTGTAGTCTGAATTTTTATTCTCTTATCTTGAATTTGGAAAACAAGAAATTACAGAATGGCTGTGTCCCAAATCATCAGCAGGAGATTTTTATAGCAGTATATAAGGTGCCTTTTCTCCACACATCACAGAAGCAGCGTTTATGAGCATTAAAGATTCCCAGACAGTTCTTTTCAACAAACCAGGTTATCATTTCACGTATTGGTAGACCACATACAGGCTTTAGCTGGTCTTAACAGTTATTCATCTTTCTTGTTCTGTTTTAACTTTCTAGAATATTGGGCTGCAATAGCACATAAATCAAATATGAAACCTATCTATGTGCATCAAAATTTAAATGCTTTTTGGTATCATCTGTCTTCAGAATGAAAAAAAAAAGCTGAATAAGGACCATAACGAGTGTAAATCCAAAAATACTTATGTCTAAACTAGAGCTAAAAGAGATCACTCCTTTGTCTTAGCTAAGAAAAAACCCAATTCAGGTTGTAAGCCCTTTCTCCTCTAAAAATCAAAACAAAACAGCCGAATAACATTGCAATGTAGACTCCTTACTGCCTTCGAACCCATTATTTTAAAGAAGGGATTTTCTGTACTTTTTACAGAGTCTTAAATGTTTTTTGTTGTTCCCCATATGTTTTGACACTGTTTCAGACTGACTTCAAAGGGATTGTCTCACTGGAAAATTTAGGCATTTAATCCTCAAAAGGAAAATTCCACAATAGCACTTCAGAAGACCCGAAGAGGAAGTGTTTCACATATCTCTGGGAAAGGAAAAGCATTTGTTTTTTATGTTTTTATGGAGTTTGAGAGTTTGTAATACCCAGTAACATTAGCCTCTTTCTTTATCTCCATTAGAGAATTCTTTGATTTTCCTGTTTCTCTTTTTATTGCATGAAAAATATTCTCAGCCTCCATTTACCATGGGATAGAAACTCCAGCACATGGTATGCATGGTGTTCAGCCAAGAGGATATGATGAGTGCAGCTCTCTCCAGGGCTCGTGAAGTGTATATCCATTTAAAATCACACAAGGCAATAGGACCATCCTTGATTTTTAAAAAGAATGATTCTTCCCAATTCACAGGTAGCTCTACAGAGGAGATTCATGAAACATCAGCCAAAGATACTTTTCAAGTTGGAGGGACATATTATAAAACTTGATGAATGTACAAATCCTTTAGATAAACACACTAATATACTGAAATAAAGTTATATTGTGTCACGATGAATAAAAAACTGTACAAACCCAGCAGAGGTCTCTCTGATTTCCAGATCCCCCATAAAACCACTAAAGTCCTTGCAAAAATATGGCATTCCTGAAGTGAAATATTATTGACGCCATGCCAGGAGTCATGCCAGGATTGCTACTTTCCAAACGATGCTAAACATGGACAACAAGGGATCCTTCCTGTCTCCTATGCTCATTACCTCAAGTCCAAAGTAAAGTAAAAAAGGCAAGAAAAAGGAATCAGGGACAAAAGCTCTCACATGCAGGTGTCCACGAATCTGAGAAGGCTGTTGTGTCGAAATCTGCTGATTTACAAACTGCCAATTAGGTCATGCCTTTGAGATAAGTGCAGAGAAAAGTTTGACGCCAAAATCTAAACTAAGCAAAGTAATTATTATTAAAATTATTTTCAGTTAAAAATGCTCATCATTGTATCATATTAAACATTTATTCAAGTAAGCTTTTTTACTATTCTCAATGCTTCATATAAAATCGTTTACATAAATTCTTATAATGTTTAAAATATCACGAACTACACAAAAGTTTTAATTAAATTCATTCAAAATTCATTTTATTTGTATATTTTATTCACAAATGTTTACAACAGAACAGTGATATCAAAGTTTAGAAACAATGGGTGTCATTATTTTAGTAGCATTCGTTTTTTATAAAAGAGACGTGGAAATTTTTACGTGATGAAAGATTTCAAATTGCAGTGGAACATGCTGCTTCATGTGAGATTTCAGTCTATGTATTTTCCAAGAATGTCACGTCTCTAAAGAAAAGATCCTTGTCATCTAGAACTTCCTTGGTGCCTCCTTATTCCGGAGGAACTTTGTCTCCCAGCTTTCACACTAACTGGTTGAATCTCTCCATCCTTTCCTTGAGAGCCTGACCCTACTATTTCAACTTATTGATTTTTATCTTAAAAATAAAAGATAGAATAAAGAAGGATTTATTTGAACTAAAAGGAAGAGAAATAAGAAAATTAAGGATAGGCAAAAGGGAATGGAAGAAGAGACAGACTTGTAGATGAAAGCAGGGGGAATTTGTTTTAATAGGACATTTTTAAGCTTTTTCACTAGTGGAACTTTCCATAAAACAACCAACTTGCTTTCAAAGCCCTAGGAGACGTTAGAGAAGAGGGACTGGGCCTGGAGCTTTCTGTCTGTTCTTTCTGCCAATCATCTATATCAAGGAGCAACTTTAGATATAGAGGTGGTCCTTTGGGCTGAAGCTGGGGTTGAGTGGAGCAAGAGGGAGAATTGGGGCTAGTACTAGAGCTAAAGGTGAGACCAAGCCCGGGACTGGGGCTAGTGCAGAGGCCAGGTCAGGCAAGGTGACCAAACTTTCTTGGGTCACCTCATATTAACTGCCACAAACTGGGTGGATTAAAACAACAGAAATGTATTCTTTCTCAGTCTGGAATCTGAAAATTCACAATGAGAGTGTTATAAGGATGTTCCTTCTGGATGATCTGAAGGTGACTCTATTCCACGCCTCTCTCCTAATATTCTGTGCCATTTCTCAGCTTAAGGATATATCACTCCAATGTCTGTCTTCATAGAACTTCTTTCTTGTATTCTGTATCCCTGTGTCCAAATTTTCCTCTTTTTACATGCATATCAATCATGTTGTATGTAGGCTCACCCTAACCCGGCATGACCTCATAACCTGTTTACATTCTCCTAAGAGCCGATTTCTAAGTAATGCCAATTCTCAGGATCTCAGTAGAGCATTATTCAACCTGTGACACCTCTTTTTGTTTCTTTTGGATCTTGAGTTGAAGTTCCAGCATCTGGAAATGTGACAGAAACTAGACAACAGCAACCAACAAGAGGAAAATGCTAAAATTTCTTATGGTGACCAAATGTAATGTATATGTTAAGCTATATGGAAATAACATTGAAAAGGATTATCATATTCTATATTAAGAGAACTGGGTTGGATCTTGTTTTGTTAGAAAACCTCTTGAACACATTTTATGTTTCTGTTCCCAGTGCTGGCTTTCACTTTGGATGCTTTAAAAGTGTCTGACTTCACACCCTCTGAACAGAGCTACTGTGAGTGTTTTAGATGCTACAGAGTGACCTACTTTCGATTATCAAAACTTGAGGTGTGAGAAAAAAATTAAAATCAATTTGGGTAACTAAAAGGAGAAAAAGAGGTATAGAAAAATCACAGAAAGCTGTTAGTTGTACTTTCATGCTGACATTATGTAGGAAGATACAAAGAACCATCTGTTAGTATAGTCTTTAGATATGTTTAAACAGTCATACATACAGGCAGCCTCCGATAATCACCATGGAGGAAGATTATACCATATTGACATCATTTACAAGTACTGGTGGTATATTATACCATAAAATAAAATATATACATACATGTCTGAAGTTGTATGCCAGATTAATTTTATATATTATGTTCATGATATTTACTACAACCTTGTAGCATTACTATACCCTCTAATTTCCATCTACTTTCATGGTTTGCTTTGGAATGGATTGATTCAATTGTGTCTCATACTAGCAATTTTATTAATTATGGCACATGAGGCTGTAGGTACTGAAATAATAACCTCAGAAGTTACTCCAGCTTAAAACGTAAGACCTTCCTTTCTTACTCCTGCAAAATGTGTGTTAGTGAGCATCCTCCTTCATTGGGTGTGGTAAATTTGTATTAAGGATGCCTCCAATGACCCCTATCTCCTTGCATTCATCCCACCTCTGTCTTCTTGGATTATACCTTTTTCTTGAGTATAGGCTGGACTTATTCACGAATAATGACCAAAACGCTGCAGCATTAATAGGTTGTCGCTTCTAAGATTAGGTTTCAAAGATACCATAGTTTTCATCTTGGCATTTTTTTCTCATTTTCTCTTGAATTATTTACTCAAGGGAAACCAGTTGCCATGGTCTAAGGGAGCCCTGTGGTGAGGCACACATGGCCATGGCTGGAAGGATGCTCATAAGCATCAGTAAGAAAGGAAGTGGATCCTCCCCTACCACTTTTTAGCCTTCAGAAGATACTGTGGCCCCAGAGAACAGCTTAGCACTAATCTTATGTGAGAACCTGAGCCAGAGATTCCAGCTAAGCTGTGCCTGGGTTCTTAATGTGGAGAACCTGTGAGATGACAAGTGTTTGTTTTGGAATAATTTGTTATGCAGGGATAAGTAACTAATATATGGGGCAGCTTGGGGACCCTGGGGCTCTTTGTCTTGTGATGCAATCACAATACAATTACCTTGGCTATCCAGAAAAGAGATAATGAGGAATTCACTTTTAAACTGAAACACATCAAACCTAACTTTGTGGGAAACTATGAGAAACAGGGGAGTGCATGAAATTTTCCATGGAAATTACTGTCTCCATTACATAATGATTTATTCCATCCAGTAAGCCAATCAATCAAAATATTTTAAAAGTTACTACAATGCTTACCACCTCATTAAGTTAAAATCCCTAGTTATTTCTTTACTTATATGATAACTTATTTTGCAATATTATGCTTCATTAAAGAAATGTCAGACATTCTGCCTCCACTTCCTCTATCCCCACCAGTGCTTAAGCCTGTGGCAATCTGACTTCTACTCCAAAGTTAAAACAGCACAAGTTTTGAATATTTACAATCATTCCTAAATTTAAGACGAGGAAAACATTTTACAGCTCTCCTATTTTACTTCTGTGGCTTTACAACAATGTAAATATCAATTTTGTTAGAATTTGTATTTTCTTTCAATTCTTGTGACATATTCTATTATTTTGCTCAGTAATTGGAGAAGTATTGATAAGACTTCTCTAAATGTAATGTCACCTACAGTTCTATTCCCTTGATACTGGTTTTAGTTATTGGGCATAAACATAAACAAGGAGGTGTAAAAGTAAATTAGCATGTTTTTTAGCTAAATTGTATTTGAGTTATTTTAATTCCTGAACTGCCTTTCTCTCAGATCTCAGGGTGACTTGGAGATATAGTAGAACTATCAACTACAAAGTATCAAAAACTATTAAATAGTGAATTGGGATTTCTCCTTTTTCTACTGTTTCTCATATTTGCCAGCAAAATGAGCAGCTTTATATTCCTAGGGATAAAAAGGAATTATACTCTGAATTTAAGAAAACTATTAGAATAAAACTCTGATTATTTGTCTTAAAGTCATGTATTAAATTTTTGTAAACTTATTATTTAATAAGAGCAAGTCATTTAATTGGAATATATCATGGAATATATATTTCTGTTAAAAACTGGATTGCAAACTGGTAAAGCCACTATGGATGTCAGTTTGGAGATTCCTCAGAAACCTGAATATAACCCTACCATACAACCCAGCCATCCCACTCCATGGAATTTTTCCAAAGAAAATTAAATTGACAAATAAAAGAGCTATCTGTACCTCAATGTTTATTGCAGCTCAGTTCACAATAGCTAAGACCTGGAGGCAACCTAAATGCCCATCAACAGAATACTGGGTAAAGAAATTATGGGATATGTACTCTATAGAATACTATGCTGCAGTAAAAAAAATGAAATCTGGTCACTTGCAACAAAATGGAAGAATCTGGAAAGCATCATACTGAGTGAAATAAGCCAGTCCCAAAGGGACAAATATCACATGTTCTCCCTGATCAGTGACAACTAACTGAGCACCAAAAAGGAAACCTGTTGAAGTGAAATGGACACTATGAGAAACAATGACTTGATCAGCCCTTGTCTTGGCTGTCGAGGAACAGCTTACTATTTTATTCTTTTTAGTATTTTTTTGTTCTACTTAATACCATGATTAAACTCTTTAATTAACATATGATTATTCTTAGGTTTTAAATTTAACTGAAAATTGATCACTGTTAAAAATAAGAGTGGGAATAATAGAGGAAGTAGATGTACAGTTCAGTACATGCTCCCTCGGACTTACCCCTAATGGTAGAGCTAGAAACGTGCCATGGGATCAAGTCCTATTAAGGTAGCATGTACCAATCTTACTAGTTAAAGTGATCAGTTTAAGTTCATAATTGATCATAAAGATAGGATTAAGTGTCAAAGGGATCACATAAACAAGACCAGTGTCTGCTAACAACTGTTAGAATTAAAAAGGAGAGAATGATCCAACATGGGAAGTGGGATACACAGCAGACTCATAGAATGGCAGATGCCCTAAACCACTCTGGCCTCAGAATTAGCCCTTAAGGCATTCAGATCTGGCTAAAAAGCCCATGAGAATTTCTCAGGCATGGAAAGCCAAGACACCGTGGCAAAAAAAAAAAAAAAAAAAAAAAAAAAAAAAAAAAAAAAAAAAACCTAAATGAAAGATCTCTTTGAGTGAGATCCCAGTGGAAAGAATGGGCCATCAAAGAAGGAGGCACCTTTCTCTGAAGGGAAAACAGAACTTCCACTTTGATTATGGCCTTGTCTAAATAAGGTTGGAGTTTGTGAACTCAAGAGGCTTCCATAGCCTTGGCAGCTCATGACAAGTGCCTCGGGTGATTACTGATGTCATAAATAAGAGTGTCAATTGTTAAATTAACAACAGGAGTCACTGTGCACTTATTCCCCATGTAGGCTCTCTGTCCTTAATGTGTTTTACTATGCAAATTAATGCTAAAGCTAGTATTCAAACAATACTCTATACTGTCTATGTCTGTGTGGGTGCAAACTGTTGAAATCTGTACTTAGTATATACTAAGCTGATCTTCTATATCTAAAGATAATTAAAAATTAATCTTACTGAAGAATGGGGTGGGAGAGGGAGTAGGAGATGGGATGGTTTGTGGTTGGGAGGAAGGTTATGGGGGAAAAGCTGCTACTTTCAAAATTTAAATTTATTAAATAAATTTAAAATATTGGATTGCAAAATGTACACTGACTTATGTAAGCCTACGAAAAGGATTTGTGAGGGGGGTAGTCTAGTATATCTTCCACAAAAGTGGTTTTGATAAAACTTTTTTTTTAAGATTTATTTTATTTATTTGAAAGACAGAGTTAGAGAGAGGTAGAGACACAGAGAGAGAGGTCTTCCATCCGATGGTTCACTCTCCAGATGGCCGCATCGGCCAGAACTGTGCTGATTCGAAGCCAGGAGCCAGGAGCTTCTTCTGGGTCTCCCACGTGGGTGCAGGGGCCTGAGGACTTGGGCCATCTTCTACTGCTTTCCCAGGCCATAGCAGAGAGCTGGATCTGAAGAGGAGCAGCTGGGACTGGAACTGGCACCCACATGGTATGCCGGGGCTTCAGGCCAGGATGTTAACCCGCTGCGCCACAGCGCCGGCCCCCTGATAACACTTTTATACTGCCACTTCTTTTGCACTTTCTGTAATTCTCTGTTACCTTTAATGTAGTGGCTCCCATATGTTCTGACTTTGACTTATCTTTCAACCGTTTCTTTCCTTGGTGATCCAGTCTGCTCCCACAGCTTCAAATGACACTGCCCTGGGTATAATGGCCAATGTAGATTTCTAGACTTCACCACATTTCTAAGTCCGAGATCTGATTTCCAATGCCTATTGGCTGCCCTCTGACACTCTGCTCTACCCGTCCAAAACAAAACTCAAACCTCCTTGCTGTTCTGATTTTGTATTTATGTTAATGATATGATCCTTCTACTAGTTACTGATGTAAAAAACTCTTGAGTAGTCTGATTCTCCCCTTGCCCGGAAGTAATAGTTTTCCAAGTTCTGTTAGTTCTGCCTCAGCCAAAGTGTTCTCAGTTACGTCCTCATTGCTTTGTTAGTGCCTTTGTTTATCCTATCTCCTAATATGTTGCCTCTCATGGAAAACACAGTCAATAGATATTTACTTATTCTGAATCCTGTTTGCTATGATCTACCTCTGTCTAATCCATAATTTATATTGATCAAAGTTTAATCTTTTCACTCCAATACCCTGTAGTCTGATTGTGTGCCCCAGAATTAATATGTTGGAAACTTAGCTTCTATGCAACAGAATTTAGAAATGGGGACTTGGGGCATGAGCACTTGTCCTCACAAGTGGATTAATACCAATCCAAAAGAGGGCAGGGGAGTAGGCTCTCCTCTGCTGCTCTTCTGCCATGAAAGAACTCAGCCTTGGTCTCTTTTGCCCTTCTGCCTTTCTTCACGCAAGAATGCAGATAGAAGGCCATCCCAGATGCCAGTGCCTTGATCCTGGGTTTCCCAGCCCCTAGAGAGTAATAAATTTCTATTCTTCCCAAAGTACCCAATCTCAGATATTCTTTTAGAGCAGCAAAAGATTGACTGAGACAACTTGTTTGGAAGGGTTCTCAAAGAATGTTCATGAGAGAGAGAATGAGAAAGAGGGGAGGCATGCAGAGGAAGAGAGACAGACAAAAGTTCTGCTCATTTCTCTCAGTTCCAGTGGGGTGTGAAGAAGACCTAGATATTCCAGTTTTCCGTGAGAGACATGAATTAGAGCTGAAACAGAAAAATGATGGTGTCGAGGAGAGTTGTGCTCTGGGAGACAGTGCTTACTGAGGTCCTGAGTGGAGTCACAGCATCTTAGGAATTCACATCAGCTTCAGCAGTCAAGGTATAGCCTCTACTTCTTGGACTTTTCCACTTGTTCTTAGATTATTGGCTGACTAGAAGGAGGTTGCAGAGATAATTCCAGTGGGAAGTGATTGGTGTGTAATTCCCATGCTGAGAAGGAAAGTAGTGAATTATGTATACAGTTAATTCAGTAGGGTTAGCAGTCAACAATCTAAGAGTAAGTAGGGTGAGAAAGCTCAGCAGAGACCATTAAGGGTACAAGAGGCTTAAGGCCAGCAAGCTTATTTTACGTAAGTTCGATCTGAATACCACCTGAGATTCAAATGTCATCTTCCAGGTTGAATCAAGCAGGATTTCTGGGATGTGAAATGATTCAATGTTACATTTTTCTCCCATTTTCCATTAAGTACTTATTTAATATTTCTTTGTTCCTAATGAAAACTTTGGCAAACTGATGGCATTTCTGACTACAGCTAGGTGATAAGTCTTACAACCAATTTAAATAAAAGCAGCATCTCTCTTCAGTTGAATTATATAGTCCCATTTAATCTTCAACATTGCAAGCCTTGTCTAAACTTAAAATTGATCTCTTTGGATACACAAGAAGCAGGGAATAGAGGTGTGACAGAACTTACACTTCAGTACCTTTCTCCTTCATCTCCCTAATGGTTTCTGGCTCCCATTGGGGTCAACACAAGATCTGGGAGGGGAGAGAGGTGGGAAAGCAAATAGTTCTCACAGTGTTAGGGATGACTTCAGTATTTAACTGATTTTAAAGGATAAACTCTCTCTCTCCTGGGTATTTTTATACTTTTTTTTAAAAAGACCTTTTCTTCCTTGGACCTATTAAATATACTTCTCATGACACTGAAGATATATTTTCTCCATTAACTCTAAATAAGTTTTTAGTTATCCACTCAAACAGACTTTCACTCTAATGTTTTTGTTAGTGTTCTAACAGTCAGTCAAATAGGAGGACAGTAAAATGGTTCTAGATTAGTCCTCTTCCTGGGATACCCTGCATTTTGCCACTGGGAAACATGCATGCAACCTTCCAGATGCACACAACATCATGACTGCTTCTCCCTCTCTGGTTGGGGGAGTTGACTGACCCATCTCTGTTGGGTCATTACATTTTCCCAGGCTGGAATCAGGTGGGATGATTTCTCCAGCTAGTCGCATGGAAGTTGGGAATTGACTAAATACCTTGGATCATAATGGTTAAAACATAAGACGTCAGTTATGGAGATATAAAGTAAGTTGTGCCATCCTGTGTTGCACATACTAATTGTAAACTCATTATGCTATGTTTTGGGGTCCTTGCTTTGTTTACTTATTTATCTCAAGAGCGTCTGCTGAATAACTGTTGTTTATTAAATACTCAAGATTGCTGAACAAGTGAATTGGTTGAAGTTAAGGATAGTCTCTGATTTGATCTTTGAGAAACTGAGCCTCTCTAAAGTAATTGCATATGCCTGTTGTGAGCCAATAATCTTGGCTACTAGCAGAGAATAAGAGGATCTCATTTTTAGTATTTTGAGCCTAGGTTGGAGGCTACCTCTAACATACAAGAAGATGTTCTGTATCCAGATCAGTCTAGCTGCTCACTGAAGCTTTTCTTTAGCCCTTAAACACATAACCTCATACAAATAATACTTATTCTGCTGTTGATCTTTGCCTGGATGCATCCATTTCTTCTGATGGCTTTGTGAGAATTGGGAATTGGCTAACGAGGAATGGAATTCCTTGTTCCTGGGTTACTTGATGAAAACACATCCTGATTTAACTCCTTTCACTTCCCCCAAATAGGTTTATATTTCCTCTTTGCATATTTGTGGTCTTACTCTTCCTTCTTGGTATGTCCTTACCTGATTTCTTCCAAAAACATTTTTTGCCATCCCTTCTAGTTTGTAGCCAAACGCCCTTGAAATTTTACTTCAAATCTACTGGAAGTAGGTTACTCCCTTCTCTGGATCCTGCAAGCATTTCATCAAAATTTATGGATTAGGACTTTTTTAGATACTTACTGCTGCACAGTTTTTTTGCCTTCTCATCTAGTTTATTTGTTTAATTACCTTTGAATTCCTCACAAGGTATTATACTGAGTCTAATACTTAATTGACTTTTTAAATTGAAAGAAAAACAGAGGAAGAGAGAGAAAGAGAATGTGAGAATATGCTCAAGATAAATCCTCAGTTCATTTCCCAAATACTCATGACATCCAGGGCCTGACCAGGCTGAAACCAGAAGCAGGAACTCCTATCAGGTCTCCCACATAGGTAGTGGGGAACTACCACTGAACACATTTGAGCTGGGATGTGAACTCAGGCACTCTGATATGAGATGTAGACTTCCCAAAAGCAGTGTTGAAATTGCATGCCAAACACTCTCCCATAACTGATTTTTAAGAATTCTTATTCAATGCATTAATTCACATTGGAAAATATTAGAATTTATAATGTGTTTCTATTAGACACCAATTGAATTAGGTGACATAAATTGTACATGTATCCAAAAGTTATTCTAGTCCAGATTCCTGTCTATATTTCATTTATGGGCCAGTGCCTTTAGGACTAATACTTAATTGTACATACTTAATATAGCTCTGAAATGATGTTATATTTGTAAATAATATTTTATCCCCATTCTATAATAAACTTAAAAGGGAAAGGACTTTTTTTTATGGCCTTGTGGCATTTATGGCAACACTGGGTTATTTAGACATTAGAGTTGTTATTGAATACACAGAATTTAGTTGATTGGACATTTTGTGTAAGATTCCCATCAAATTGTTATTGCTATAATCTTGAAAATATCTTTTTAATTAGACTGTACAAAAATTTAACACTTTATAATATGGTAAAACTGATTTATTTGATCTTACAGATTCACACTAAGATTTATCTTGTTGAAACCAAAGCATCTGAGTAAAACTTGAAGAGTTTACCTATTTAAGATAAGGTAATCCACTTAAAAAGCCTTGAATAGTTACTTCAATTGGTCCATTCCAAGCAGAAGTATTTTTAATCTTTTTTAAAAAGGTTTGTTTATTTATTTGAAAGAATTACGCAGAGAGAGGAGAGGCAGAGAGAGATGTCTTACATCTGATGGTTCACTCCCCAATTGGCCACAACAGTCAGAGCTGCACCAATCTGAAGCCAGGAGCTTCTTCCGGGTCTCCTACGTGGGTTCAGGGGCCCAAGGACATGGGCCATCTTCCACTGCCCTCCCAGACCATAGCAGAGAGCTGAATTGGAAGTGGAGCAGCTGGGTCTTGAACTGGCACCCACATGGGATGTTGGCACTGCAGGCAGCAGTTTTACCTGCTATGCCACAGCGCAGGCCCCCAAAGCAGAGTTATTAAAAAACATTATTTATTTATTTCAAACTTTCTGAATATATGGGTTTTATTTAAGTATCTTGAAATTAGGGACCTTAAAATAAATTCAGAGAGAGGCTGACACTGTGGCATAGTAGGTTAAGCCTCTGCCTGTGGGGCCAAAATCCCAAATGGGTATCAGTTCAAGTCCCAGCTGCTCCATTTCCAATTGAGCTGTCTGCTGATGGCCTAGGAAAGTAGTGGAAGGTGGCTCAAGTGCTTGGGTCCTTGCACCAACTTGGGAGACCTGCAGGAGGCTCCTGGTATCTGGCTTTGGATTGACCCAGCTCCAGCCATTGAGGCCACTTAGGGGGTGAAGCAGCAGATGGAAAACCTCTCTCTCTTTCTCTGTACCTCTGCATCTCAAAAATTAAATAAATATTTAAAAAAAAAACCTTTGGAGAAGCATTTATAATTCAGAATTTTGATGCCAAATATAATAATGCATCAATCAGAGCCAATGGAATCTTATGTTTTTATGTAAACAATTTGTACATTTTCAGAAAGAAAGAATGTATCTTATCATTAAAGTTATCCAATTAAACTGGATTATTGACTAAAAAAAATACTTGTCCTGGCTACACTTCCTATCCATCTCCCTGCCAATGCACCTGGGAAAGCAGCAGAGGATGGCTCAACTATTTGCGGCCTGGAGACCTAGTTGGAGATTCTGGGTTATGGCCTCAGCCATTCTCTCTCTCTCTCTCTCTCTCTCTCTCTCTCCCTCTCCCTCTCCCTCTCCCTCTCCCTCTCCCTCTCCCTCTCCCTCTCCCTCCCTCTCCCTCTCCCTCCCTCCCTCCCTCTTTTCTCTGTCTTTTAAATAACTAAATATTTTTTTTCTTTTTTTAGAAAAAGGATGCAGTCTTGGGTAGACAGGTTTGAAATGTGGAAATCCGTGCACTTTTTTTGATATGCATTTTTATTGACATTTTGAAAACCTGCTCATAGACAGACAGAGTCTAGAATAAAACTCAATACTAAAGCCTAATATTTTGTTACCTGAGACTTTAACCCCATTTACTTGCAGATTAAGGAAGACCTGAAAGTTAATGTGTGAATGACTGAAAATCTGTCACCTATGCCCAAATATAGAAATTCTACCAACAGAAAAGGGAGTAGGAAAAGGAAAGTGTTATTATCAGTTTCCATACCTGTTAATGAGAATCATAGGAGTATTTATCTCTTAGGCTAATTCTACAGAATAATAATTTTATAAATGTCAAGTGCTTAAAACTTGGCATTTAGTTAGAATTCAGGAAGGCTTCGCCATCATTTCTGTTATGTCCAAATTCTGTTCTATCAGTCTTAATGAATTGATCATGCTATCTATAAAGTATATATAAATTGTGTATAACTCACATATGTATATGCAAATAAACATGTGAATGCATGTATGTAAGGGAGTTACATGCACTTTATAGAAAATGGATCTCACATCTCATGAAAATCTATTGAGATTTTGGGGGCAATTATAACTATATCCATGTTTTATATTTGTTTTTGTTTTTAATGTCAATTTAACAATTTTCTTTGGGCTATGAGCTAAAAAATGGCATCTATGCCTAAAATGTTGATCTCTTGATTTGTCATTCATTATTATTTATATCATAAGTTGTTACTTTTGATGACTGCTCCTCTAAATTGCTAAACAATTATATTCTGGAGAGCTTAGCTAAAAATTAACATGATAGCTAACCATCACTGCTTAAATGATGAAATGGTTGAATTTTTTTTCTGCATTTACTGAATAGAGAATAATGTAAATATTAAGTGGATGTATGTTCACACACAAAAGGAGCAAGTGAATATCACAGCTCTTATATCAGCCTTTTGATTTTGATCAAATCATTCCACTTTCACAAGACCTAGACAAAAATTGAAGAGTATTGTTTTTACCTGCTGTATACATCAATGGCTTGGGGCACTACTGAATAATATTTTCGATTTTCACATTGACTTTTTTAGAAGATTTTTATGAGGGTTTTCCTATATAAGCACTATCTTAATTACTTTAGAAGAAAATTTCCCATTTCTCGAATGCACATGTAATTCATTAAATCAAAATTTAAAAAAAAGAGAGAAACTATTGAAAGCAGTTAATGCAGTAGTTAAAATGTGGTTGTGTTTGCAAGACTCAGATAAATGTTTCCACCCATCTGGATTCCATCTATATATCACTAATGTTTCAGACTTTTGATCTTTGGCTTTCAGACTGTGGGACTTGGGGTAAGGATGGGATGAGAGGAGAAAGAGAGGTTGAAGGAAAATGATGAATAAGGGGTATTTTTAATTTTAGCAGTTAAGCAGCCAGTATCATGTCTGTATGTGAGCCAGGCTTGCAGACTTATTTATATCAGGGAGCTAGTATACAGTTCCAAAGTCAGTGCCACTAGGAAGTACTTAAAAAGGAATTGTGCAAAAGAAATAAACCCAAAAGGCAGGAAGAATTTCACATTTGCTCCAGGAGACCATAGTTCCATTGGGGATTTACTAAAGTCTTCAAATACTATTTTTATTTGCATTTCCTGAAGCTACAAATACATGTTATCACAAGATATTTTTATTCCATTTTTAGAAGCACAAATTTTTAAAAATTAGCATCACTTTTCCTCTCCTCCCATCTTTTTTAAAAAAAATCAACGCTAAAGATTTGTTTAAAAACAGATATTCCAAAAGTTAGCAACAAAGGAAGAAAAAAAATAATAGATGCCACTTAATTTGGTTACTGATTTTTACTTGAAGATGCCATTTGTAATTTTGTGGTTGACTCAGATCACAGAGTCTCTTAAGTAATCATCATTCTTTTGTCGTTTCACTTTGACTCATCCGACTTACAACATTGAGTAGAGAAAAGATCAAAATCAGACAAGACTTCTCTTGTGAAAGAGGCGCTCAGGGCACTGATAAAGGAGACACATTCATTCAGAGTGAAGAACCTGTGGGGCAAGGCTTAGGACCTCACTCACCCAGCAACGGAGATGGAGGTCTAATCTGGCTGGGAGGATATCCTGTCCACAGCACCATATTTTGCCTTTTATAGTTGCTGGAAGTCTCTGTCGGAGGGAGTTTTAATTCTACTAAGACGGAACTGTAAGGCTGAGCCCTCTGGTAGAAGAAATGCCTTGAGTTCTGCAAAGTTTAAATTGCTGGGAGCAGATGATGTCACTAATCAACCAGCAGGCATTTACTGACCACTCATACGGCCATGTGCTTGGTGACATGGTGAACTGAAGCATGTGGGTCCTGCTGCCCTCTTTGATGTCTTCCTGAAATTCTCCAGGCTGAACTGATCATTCCCTTATTTGGGCTATCACTGTGATGTCACACACCTCTTCAACCCCATATGTCTCCCGCACTGGATTTGTAATCTTCATACAAGAGCTAAGACTGGCTAGGACAGGGGCCAGTGCTGTGGTGCAACCAGTCACATCACCGCCTTGCAGTGCAGGCATCCCATAGAGGCACCAGACGCTCTGTGTCCCATCCAGCTCCCTGCTAATGTGCCTGGGAAAGCACCAGAGGATGGCCCAAGTCCTTGGCCCCTGCCACCCTCCTGGGAGACCCAGAAGAAGCTCCTGACTCATAGCTTCAGATTGGCTCAGCTCCAGCCATTGTGGCCATTTGGGGGTTGAACGAGCAGATGAAAGACTTCTTCCTCTGTCTCTACCTCTCTCTGTTACTGATCAGCATAGCCCTGACTGTTAATGAACAACTTAATACATTATCCCTCTTAGTAGTTTTTTTTTTGTCTTTTCTACTTAATATGACTGGTTTAATTCTGTAATTAATACACAGTTATTCTTAAGTGTTGAAATTTAACTGAAATGTGATCCCTGTTAAACATAAGAGTGGGAATAAGAGAGGGAAGAAATGTACAATTTGGGACATGCTCAAGCTGACTTGCCCCAAATGGTAGAGTTAGAAACATACCAGGGGACTCCAATTTAATACTATCAAGGTGGCATGTACCAATGCCATCTCACTAGTCCAAGTGATCAATTTCAGTTCACAATTGATCATAACGAAAGTTCTAAGAGTCAAAGGGAGCACATAAACAAGTCTAGTACCTGCTAATACTAACCGATAGAATAAATAAAGGGGAGAGTGATCCAACATGGGAAGCGAGATACTCAGCAGACTCATAGAATGGCGGATGTCCTAAACAGCACTCTGGCCTCAGAATCAGCCCTAAAGGCATTCGGATCTGGCTAAAAAGTCCATGAGAGTATTTCAGGCATGGAAAGCCAAGACACTCTGGCAAAAAAACAAACAAACAAACAAACAAACAAACAAAAAAAAACCACCTAAATGAAAGATCTCTGTGAGTGAGATCCCAGTGGAAAGAACACGTCTTCAAAGAAGGAGGTACCTTTCTCTGAAGGGAGGAGAGAACCTCCACTTTGACTATGACCTTGTCTGAACAAGATAAGAGTCGGAGAACTCAAGGGGCTTCCATAGCCTTGGAAACTCATGACTGGTGCATAGGGAGATTACTGATGCCATAAACAGGAGTGTCAATTTGTAAAGTCAACAACAGGAGTCACTGTGCACTTACTCCTCATGTAGGATCTCTGTCCTTAATGTGCTGTACATTGAGACTTAATGCTATAACGAGTACTCAAACAATATATTTCACTTTGTGTTTCTATGGGGGTGCAAACTGTTGAAATCTTTACTTAATGCATACTAAACTGATCCTCTGTAAAAAAAAAAAAAAAAAGAAATTATCAACTCCCAACTTGACTCTCACTGGGATTAAACATGACAATAGGTCTGATCTGATTTCATCATCATTTAAAAAATCATCTATTATTTTTCACTTTATGTTTCTGTGTGGGAGCAAACTGTTGAAATCTTTACTTAATGTATGCTAAACTGATCTTCTGTATATAAAGAGAATCGAAAATGAATCCTCATGTGAATGGAAGGGGAGAGGGAGTGGGAAAGGGGAGGATTGTGGGTGGGAGGGACATTATGGGGGGGAAGCCATTGTAATCCATAAGCCGTACTTTGGAAATTTATATTCATTAAATAAAAGTTAAAAAAAAGAAAAAAAAGAAAAAATAAAACTTAAAAAAGAAAAAAAAAAGACTGGCTGGCTCACTAGGCTAATTCTCCGCCTATGGCACCGGCACACCGGGTTCTAGTCCCAGTCAGAGCACCGGATTCTGCCCCGGTTGCTCCTCTTCCAGTCCAGGTCTCTGCTGTGGCCGCGGGGAGTGCAGTGGAGGATGGCCCAAATCCTTGGGCCCTGTACCCGCATGGGAGACCAGGAGAAGCACCTGGCTCCTGGCTTCGGATCAGCGTGGTGCGCAGTGCAGCGCGCCAGCCGCGGCGGCCATTGGGGGTGAACCAACGGAAAAAGAAAGACCTTTCTTTCTGTCTCCCTCTCTCTCACTGTCCACTCTATGTGTCTAAAAAAAAATCTTAAAAAAAAAAAGACTGGCTAGGTCGTATTCAGACTGCATCAGGGTCTTCAGGGTCTTGGCACATAATTAACACTCTGCGCGTGCTTAGACTGAGGTAGATATTATTGCTACTCTTATGGCACTTGACAACTAGGAAAGGAATTCAGACATTAACATGGAGCAGATTGATTGAGAGATTAGTTGCTTTAAGTTTATCATGTAGAGTGGTGAGTTACAGAGGAGACAGAATAAGTGAGATCAATAAGCCCCCAAATGCATTTGCTTTATTCTCTCAGTTTTACTGCACCAGTCTTACATTCAGGTTAGAATATAACAGTCTGGGGCCAGCACTCTGGCATAGGAGGTAAAGCTAACACCTGCACTGCCCGCATCCCATATAGGCAATCTAGCTCTCTGCTATGGCCTGGGAAAGCAGTACAAGATGGCCCAAGTTGTGAGAGACCAGGAAGATAAAGAGACCCATGTGAGAGACCAGGAAGAAGCTCCTGGCTCCTGGCTTCGGATTGGCTCAGCTCCCACTTTAGCAGCCATCTGGGGAGTGAGCCAGAGGATGGAAGACACTCTCCCCATCCTCCGTCTCTGCTTCTGCCTGTCTGTAACTTCTGCTTTTCAAATAAATAAATGTAAAAAAAAAAAAAAGAATAGAATAGGCTATCCATTACACTGCCTTCAAATATTTAGTAGCAATTATCATATGTTTCTCATTTGTTTCCTTGAAGTAGGCTTGGATTTAACTTATTTATTTGGAGAATGCCCAAAGCAATGGAGTGTTGAAGAAATAACACAATCTTTTCCATTTTTCTGTAGGTGCATCTTGAACAGAGGTTTAAAATTAGAAGTGAGTTGAAATGAATGGAAAATTCTAATTCTTTTGGACAACATTGATTTGAATGATAATTTTTGAGTCAAAGATTAACAAATTGAATCCTGTCTCCCTGATTTAATAGGCTTGAGGTGTTAGATCATATACTTCATCTCACTGAACCTCAGTTATCTCATCCAGAAAGTGAAGATAACAGTCTACCCTGTTTATTTGTTACAGCTGGTAGGGGAAGAAAACGTTGTGTACACTATGAGATGCAAGGGACTCTTGCTATTATTGTGATCATAATTACTCCTGCAATCATGACAGTAGAACCCAGTAGAACCAGACCTCAGTGTGAAGGGCTCCTCCACACAATTCAAGTGTCTTACTGCAGCTCAGCTCCAGACACTCCCACCTGTGAAGTAGCAGCTGCTAAGCCCCTAAACTCATCAGAAAAAGAATACACAAATGGTCCCTGAAGAATTCCTGGCACATTAATTTGCTTCCCTGGAAACATCTGGATTCTCTAAAATTAGATTCTTGATGAAAGACCCATGAAGTCTTGCCAGATTTCTGTGTAGATAACTTTATTCACTCAGTAAAGATGATTCAAATATCTATTATAGGTTAGGAGTTGCTCAAGGTAATATAAGGTAGTTGACCATGGCTCCTGGCCTCAAAGAACTTTCATTTTATTGGCAGAGACAGATTCATAATTAGATGTCCATAAACTATATAGTGGAGTTATGTGCAATTATTACATAAATCACAAGTACTATCACAGGAGGAGGGCTAGAACAGGAGCGGAGACTTTCCTAGTGGAAAGGATGCCTGAGATAAATCTTTAATAATAAGTAGGAGTTACAAAAGCAAAGTGGGTGAAAATTGAGGATAATTCCAAGTAAAGGGGGCAAAGATAACTGAAAATAGGAAAAATATGTATATATAACTTATCAGTGTTCCTGGAACAGAAATGGAAATAAAATGTAGAGGGAGATAAAGCTGGAGAAGATTGGTGAAGAACAGATCCATCCACAGAGGGGTCTTGGTTCATGTCCTTTGACTTTGTGGCAAAAATGGAGTCACAGAAAGATATGAAATGGGGAAGTAGCATGGTGCAATATGGCTTTTATATAGAATGCCATGTGTAGTGTATTGACTAAGAAGAAAGACTGGAAGCAGGATCATTGGTCAGGGAGTTAGGGTGGTAATTCAGAGATGAATCAAGGAAATGATAATTTAGGAGGGACTCAGCCACAGTTGTGAGATACAGTGATTATTGCAGGTAAGAGTGTATACACACACACTGGAATTTGATATCTGTTTTCATGTGGCATTCAGAAATAGAGTTGTTAAGGCAGATTACCTAGACACAATACTGATTAAAGAGAGAAGAGTCAAAGTTCGTGAAATCAAAAACACTGAGATATAAATTTATTTTTAATCAACTACCTAACTTCTGACTCCAATCCAAATTCCAGTAATTTGGGGAAAAGAAATGCCTAAACCCCAAACTTCAGTCTTTACTGAAGTTTCTCCACTCTGTGTTGTGCCAGGATTTGGAAGTCTTACTTGCCAAGGAGTTGATGGTGGCCCATGCAGGCAGCTGCCAAGTCAGCAGTCATCCTGGCCTACATGGGCCCCACAGGTCCCTGCCATCTCTCTGCTGCCGCTGTCCCAGCTACAACTCGTTGACAAAACACTGGGAAGAGGGCTGGTGTTCTCCCTGTCCAGGAGCAGTGTGAAGCAGTTGTCTCTGCTTGCTGTGTTTTCCGAGGTAACTCAAGTGGAGAGGAAGCGCCTCCTGCCACTAGGGAGTCCTCAGCTCTTTAGCCATTCTTTCTCTTCTTAATCTGAGGTGCTCATTCTCTGAGGAAAATACTCCTCTTTTTATTTTAATTTTGTCTCAATTGACATATAAACATACATGGGGAATGTGTGATGTTTCAGTACATGTGTACATTGCAGAATTATCAGATAAGCGTATTCACGTCTCTTTGGCTCTATTTGTTTATGTCCCAATTTTTCCTGTCTCCTATGGGGTTTAGTTTTGATACAGAAAATTGATCAAGATGATTCCTTATTGATATTCACATTTATCATATACCTGTTTTCTTTTACCTTTTATTGTCTGCCCTTTCCCTATCCATGAGATGAAACTTTGTCTCCTTGCCATTTGTCTTTGGCACCCTGAACACTCTGGCACATATCAGGAACACATACACACACATACAGACTTGTTTACTGAATAACTCGGTATGAAGATGAGTTATTAATGGGCAGAGCTCTTCTAATTTATTTTAGGAGGATGATGTTGTGTGAGAATTCTCTCTGCAGTTCCATGTAGTAAAAGAGTAGATGAATGAATTAGCTTAAAAATCGATAAAGCTATTGCTACCTTTCTTTTTTGTTCTTTCCCCTGAGGCATTGAACACAGAGTTGAATACACAGAGGCGGAAAAAAAGAAAGAAAAATTCAATGAGGAAAGAATTATTTAAAATATTAAAATAATGGCCAGCATTGTGGCACAGCAGGTTAATCCACCACCTGCCACACTAACATCCCATGTAAGCACCAGTTCAAGTCCTGGCCATTCCACTGACAATCCAGCTACCTGTTAATGCTTGTGGGAAAGGAGCATACAATGGCTAGAGTGGTTGGAACCCTGCACGCACGTGGGAGACCTGGATGGAGTTCCATGCTCCTGACTTTGGCCTGGCCCAGACCCTGCCATTGCAACCATTTGGAGAGTGAACCAGCAAATGGAAGATCTCTCTCTTTCTCTTTTGTTCTCTCTGTAACTTTGCCTTTCAAATAACTAATTGAATGAATGAATGAATGAATATATCTCCTGAAAAATATATATTAAAATAATTCAACCAGACTAAGTATTTCATCTAATATCATTCAAAACACTATTTGTTAGCAATCTAAATTAAATTTATATTAAAATACAAAGTAGATTTGGACAGGCATTTGACCTAATGCTTGAAACACCAGTTAAGACACATCTTATGTCAGAGTTTCTATGTTGAAGTCCTGTCTGTACTCTTGATTCCAGCTTCCTACTAATGCAGACCTTGGAATCATCAGGTGTGGCTCAAGTAATTGAATTCCTGCCATTTATGTGGGAGAGCTGGATTGAGTTCCTGGCTCTAGGTTTCAGTTCAGCCCAGCCCTAGCTGTTGCAGGCATTGGAACAGTGAATCAATGGAAGGGAGCTCTCTGCCTTTCTATCAGAGTCTGTCTCCCAAATAAGTAAATTTGTGAAAGTTTAAAAATATAAAAAGTTGATTTAAGTTACATATAAAGGATAGAATTAAAGAATTGGAGAGAGTACTAAGACAGTCAGTTGTCCAGTTTGTGCAGAGAGAAGTCATTTCTTTATCTTTTTCTATGACTAACCAGATTTTACTACCTGGTCCTAGGACCCATACTGCTTATTCTTTTAGGTTTTTGTTTTTTCTTTCTATATGTGTATATATATATATATATATATATATATTTGTCAAAAGAGGAACCAGTCAGGGCAAAATCATTCAAACCTGGTTGTGAAGTCTTTTGGAGTACAGAAACAAACAAGCAGCAAAAATAGCCCACCAGAAAACAAAATGAAAAAAATGAAAATTAATAAATTTAATTCTCGGACCCTGTGGGTAGTGGAAGGAGAATCACGAGAGCACAAGGGTTTCAACTTTGGATCATGATTTCTTTCTGGACTGGTCTAAGAGAGGAGAGAAAGAATACCACCCCGTCCTTTCATTCATGGGATGTCCCATATCTCCCGTAGGTTCCCTCACTGCCTTACTGTTGGCCTATACTTGGCTGGCAGAAGCATGGAGACACACTTTCCTTCCATGATAGCAGTCACTTCATCAGAATGTTCAAGAGGAGAGAATAGGGAGGTTAAGAAATGTGGGTAATTTTCTCTGAAGACATTAACTTATCTTGGAATGTTATTACTTTTCTGTACCTTGTATTTTGCACTTAACATACTTATTTTCTTTTAGTTTTTATTATTTTTGCTTTCAGATAATTCGCTATATTGCAAGATTCTGGACCTGAACTTGGGTTGATAGACAAAATATATTTTCAAAATATTATTCTCTCTCTCTCTCAGATCTTATCTCTCATCTCTCCATCCCCCCCTCCTCACTCTCTCGCTCTCTCACTCTCACCGTGTGTGTGTGTGTTTGTGTGTGTGTGTGTGTGTATATATATATATATATATATATAACCTTTTCATTGTCTACAGTCAAGGATCCAACAATTCAACACTGCATACTATGCTATATATATATATATATATATATATAGATTTATTTTATTTATTTGAAAGTCAGAGTTAGAGAGAGGAGAGGCAGAGAGAGTCTTCCATCCGATGGTTCACTCCCCAATTGGCCACAATGGCCGGAGCTGCACCGATCCAAAGCCAGGAGCCAGGAGCTTCTTCCAGGTCTCCCATGCAGGTGCAGGGGCCCAAGGACTTGGGCCATCCTCTACTGCTTTCCCAGGCCATAGCAGAGAACTGGACTGGAAGAGGAGAAGCCAGGTCTCGAACCAGTACCCATATGGGATGCTGGTGCTTCAGGCCAGGGCGTTAACCCACTGCACCACAGAACCAGCCCCTATGCTATATGTTTTATGTGCATTTTTTCACAATATCAAAAACATAATATCAGTTGTATGTTCATTTCTTCCTGTAAAGTAAATATTATTGGTTTACAGAGGTACAAATGGAGGCTTGAACAGATAAAATAATTTTCCTCAAATTATACCTCTTTTAAGTTGCTGCATTTAGATTTCAGTATAGGGGAAAATGAAGTTTCAGTACACATTGCTGTTCATTGTCATTTTTGTGCTGGCTCCATGAGAGATTTCTCGGGCACTAAGAGGAATGGGTAAGTCATAGCTGAAAGAAGATACACCTAGGGACAAGAGATTCGGTATTAAACTCTGCCATCTTACACTTTTATGTAGATAAGGTAGGAATAAGAAACAATCTATGAGCTCATGTTTAATTTCGTCATTTACTAACTATGTAAACGTAGGCAAACTTTTTTCATGTCCAGTTTTTCACTTGTCCAGAAGAGAGAACAGTGAGTTGGCTGAGAGAAATAAACATGGAAGTGCACTGTACAGTCAAGCTCCAACCATGGCACAAAGCAAGCACCTAGTAATTGCAGTCCGTCCTTCCCCAGCTAATTTTGATAATTTGTGAAGCATGTGTCATGTTCTCTATAGACTGTTCAGTTATTGGATAAACATACAGGTTTTAGGACCAATAATGTGATGTAACTAAAATAAATGCTAAAGAAATGCATGCCTGAACAAGGAACATTTTTTCTTGCTCTCGTTAAGAAGTTAGGCCATGGATCTAAGCTGCAGAAATGAAGCAGCAATTATTTCCTCACAGAATCCCTTCTTAGATATTCATCTGGCCCAGGATTCTCTGTCCACATTTTAATAACAGCAGTTTATAGCTTTCTCAAGGAGCAGAGAGCCCTGGAAAGATGGTACAGGATTGAATCTGAAGCCACCCTCTGAGTTAAGCAACTGTCCTCACAGCCCAGGGCACTGAGCCAGGAGTTCTGAGCCAAGCCTGCAACATTCCATCTGCTGTACTAACCAAAGGTAAATGACCCTCAAACCCCAAGGGAGTCGTTCAGCTTCAGGAAGGAGAGCTCACCTTTCACACAACAGTCCGGCTGGAGAGATGTTGCTTAAGTGACTGAAGAGGAGGAAAGAAGAATCGGAGACCTGGTTACCGGGATGTATTGAGGTCATTTTCACTCTACATTGATGAAGCTCAGAAAGTGTCAGGAGGGCTATAATTAGGAGATAGAGTTAAAAATTTAACAGCTCTCCAGCTTTCAACTCTATCGATCATCATTTTGAATAGCTCGCTCTTCCCACTTTGCACTTTTAGGGCCTATAGTCTTCCCTTCTCCTTTTCAACATTTGAGAGGAGTTTGTGAAAAAAATATTAAAGGAAAGAGAAGTGATATAATGAAAAGATATTTTGGATGAGCCCAGAAATTCTTAGAAGATAGGTTCGGTTCTGTCTCTCTTTGCCTGTGATTCATTCTAGGACTCTGGGGAGTGTGAAGTTACCGGGTGTGTGTGGCCCCTGTTCCTTGGAAGGACCCAGTGGAGAAAGGAGATTCAGTAAAGCTGTCCTCCCCAGAAAGGCTGATTTTCAGTGGTGCACACTAATCATCCACCGAGGTTTTAGGCTTAGCTTATCCCCTCCTGCATTTTAAAAACAATATATACTTTACATTTTAAAATATTAAATAGCTTTAGGTTCATAGGTATTTAGAATATAAAATAGCTTTAGGGTCATAGGAAATCTGAGCAGAAAACACAGAGTCCCTAAAATGATTCCTGCACTTAGACATCCACAGCGTCCCCTACCACAGACATCCCACCCAAGAGTATTGTACTTGTTGCAATGATGTATCATTATTAGCCAAAATCCATAGCACACAGAAGAAAACCAGACGTTGTTTACTGTGCATCCTGACAGATATGCTGTTGAGTTTGTGAAAGACGAAAAGGGGTTTTTAGTGAGTGATATTTTTGAAACACACATGTTTGAAAAGACACTGGTTCTAAGGTGTACACTTCTATGTATATTTGTTGAGAAGAACCAGAGTCAACTGACTCTGTGCAAGTTATTCTCGCAAGTATTTTCTTCGTTAATCCTTGAAACGTCCCGCATGTTGATGATTTGCAAATAATCTAAGTTGTTTTTGACAGGGCAAAATCTATCAAAAGAGCAGTTTTGCTTAGTAAAGACTAAAAACAGCCTTGCTAAAAGCAAGTTTATGCTTTAAATGACACAAGTGAATGAGATATAATTAGGAATAACCGTTTCTTTCCTCTCTGTTTAGAAACACATGAGCCATTGGCACAGAACTGAAAGGGGTGATCTTATCACTTTTATGTAGAATGTTTTTCCAACGAGGCCATTAAGTTATGCTTATATAAAATGGTACCATGAAGTAGACAAACTAATTTTCCTTATATTCTGTAAATCAAATTTGAATAGCAGTGGTTTTATGACTAAAGAAATTTGCAATAATTAGATTATTGTTGTTGACATCCGTATGTCTTGTATGAAGATAATGTTTGAATATAGGTGAAATAGATAATGTTCAGCAAGAATGTGAATAAAACATTAATTTTAGATTGTCTTTCAAGAAGATTAAAGAACAGTAAATTCCCCATGTTGGAATGCATGTTTGATAACTGTGTTGACCTGTGTTCTCCATAGGATAGTAATATAATTACACACATACACACACACAGAAATGCACACACACAGTTTTCAAAAAGTTCATGACAAATAGAAAATATGCAAATCTTGCATGATTTTCAAAATTATTTAACTTTGATTTGAAATGAAAAGAGCAAAGAGAGGGAGAGAGAGAGAGAGAGATCTTTCAGCAATTGGTTCACTTTCCATATACCCAAAAATCCGAAACAGGACGAGGCCAGAGCCAGGAATGCTGTTTTCAATCCAGGACTCCACGTGGGTAGCAGGGACCCAAGCACTTGATCCATTACCTGCTGCCTTCCAGAGTGAACATCAGCTGGAAGCTGAGTTGGAAATGAGGCAAATCAGCCCCTCCAATATGGGATATGCATGTTTCTAGTGGTGTCTTAATGGCTTCAGCAAATGTGCCCCTTAACTTTTAATTTCATTTTTCAGTGAAATTTGTGTAGTCCCCTCACGTGTGTGTCTGTGTGTGTGTCTGAATCCAGAGTCTTAAGAACCAGGAGGCCGGCGCTGCGGCTCACTTGGCTAATCATCTGCCTGCAGCGCTGGCACCCCGGGTTCTAGTCCCAGTTGGGGTGCTGGATTCTGTCCCAATTGCTCCTCTTCCGGTCTAGCTCTCTGCTGTGGCCCAGGAGTGCAGTGGAGGATGGCCCAAGTGCCTGGGCCCTGCACCCCGTGGGAGACCAGGAGAAGCACCTGGCTCCTGGCTTCGGATCAGCACAGCGCACCGGCCATAGCAGCCATTTGCGGGACGAACCAATGGAAAAGGAAGACCTTTCTCTCTGTCTCTCTGTCTCTCTCTCTCTCTCTAACTCTGCCTGTCAAAAAAAAAAAAAAAAAAAAAAAAAAAAAAAAAAAAAAAAAAAAAAAAAAAACAACCAGAAGAGCCAGTGGCATAAGTTCCAGTCCAAGTTGATGTCCAAAAGCCTGAAGATCATCAAGAATGGAGGGTAATTCCTTTCTTCCTCAACACTTTTGTTCTGTTTAGGTCTTCAGCTGATTATGGGATGCCACAATACATGGGAGGGCTATATGTCTTATTAAGTCTACTAAAATTTTAATCTCATTCAAAACACCCTCAAAAATGCACTCAGAATAATGTTTGACCAAATATCTAGGCATACTGTCACCCAGTCAAGTTAGTTTATAAAATGTACCATCACATTAATGAAATGTTTTCTAAAAAAAATTTATTTACTTATTTATTTATTTGAAAGGCAAAGTTAGAGAGCAAGAGTGAGATCGAGAGAGAGAGACAGGCATGGATGGAAATAGATTGCCCTTCCATTGGTTCACTCCCCCAAGTGGCTGGAACAGCTAGGACTGGCCAAGCCGAAGCCATGAGCCTCTTTTCTTCTGGGTCTCCCATGTGGGTGCAGGGACCCAAGCACTTGGAACATCTTTTGTTGCTTTCCCAGGCACATTAACAGGAATCTGAATTGGAAGTGGAACATCCAGGACTCGAACTAGCACCCATATGGGATGCCAGTGGCAGCTTTAACCTGATGCAACAGAGCATCGTCTGCAGAAGCTTTTCTGTTAATTCTACCTGATGTGAGTTTGTGAGCACTGCAGTGCACTGTGCTGGGTTCTATGAAGAACACAGAATGCCAATAGCTGGACTTTTTCTTTTAAAAGCTAATAAATTCATGGATGACCCCTACTTACTTAGTTATTGTAATAGTAGGATAAAGAAAAGGTTATGTATGATCCAAAGAATGATTTATTTGGAATGTGGTGATTCGAAAAGGATGACAGAGAAGATATCATTTGTTTTATTTATATAAAGGGAACAGATTTCTCGTATTTCATATATATATAGTTTTAAGAATATAATGACACTTCCATCCTCCCTCCCTCCCTCCCTCCCTCCCTTACTCTCACCCTCCCTTCTTCCTGATTCCTTTCTTATTTGTCTTTTAATTGTTGCGATGACATATTTCCAATTTCCTTAGAATCACAAACATAATCCTCCATTAAAAGAATTCAACAAGTGGTAAGTAGAAAAACCACTTTTCCTCAGGATATTGACAGGTACTATAAACAATAATGAAATTGAAGATGTCAATTCATTCATATACATTACTTTTTTGTATCCATATATTACTTACCAAAAATCAGAATGTGATATATGTCTATTTGGAACTGGTTTATTTCACTAAGCAAATGGTCACCATTTCCATCCATTTTCTTATGAAAGGCAAAATTCCATTGTTTTTTTATGTCTAAGTAGTATCCCATTATGTTTGTTTACCAATCATCGGTTGATGGACAACTGAATACATTCCAAGTCTGAGCTATCTTGAATTGAGCTGCAATAAACAAGCAGGTACAGATAACTCTTCATATGCTGATTTCATTTCCTCTGGCTAAATTACCAGGCCTGGGATAGCTGGGACATAGAGTAGATCTATTCTCAGATTTCTGAGGAATCTCCATACTGTATTCCATAATGGTTGTGTGATTTTATGTTCCCACCAACAGTGTATTAGGGTGCCTTTGTTTTACACATCCTCATCAGCATTTGTTATTTTTGATTTTTGGATGATAACAATTCTAACTCAGGTGAGATGAAATCTCATTGTGGTTTTTATTTGCATTTCCTTGATGGCTAGTGATCCTGAGCATCTATTCATGTGTCTATTGGCCATATGTATTTCATCTTTTAAAAAATACTTGTTCATATCTTTAATCCATTTCTTAACCGGATTGCTTGTCTTGTTGCTTAGTTTCTTGAGCTCAAAATATTTTCTGGATGTTAATCATTTATCAGTTGTACAGCTTGCAGATATTTTCTCCCATTCTGTCAGTTGCCTCTTCACATTATTAGGTGTTTCCTTTGCAGTGCAGAAGCTTCTTAGCTTGATGGAATGCCATTTGTCTATTTTTGCTTTTATTTCCTGTGCTTCTAGGGTTTTTTCTAAGAAGTCTTTGCTTATACCAATGCCTTGCAGTGCTTCCTCTATGTTTTCTTTTAGCAATTTGATGACTTCAGGTAATATGTTGTGAAATCCGGTAATGTGATGCCTCCAGCTTTGTTTTTGTGGCTTAAGATTGCTTTAGCTATCTGACATCTCTTGTGTTCTTTCTTTCCCTAGATCTTAAAAGCATGTCCTTGGTATTTTTATTTGGATCAAATTGAATCTGTAAACTTATTTGGATAGTATAGACATTTTAATGATATTAATTCTTCAAATCCATAAACAGATGACGTTTCCATTTTTTGTGTCTTCTATAACATTTTTAAATGTTTTGTAATTTTCATTGTTGAGTAATTTCACTTCCTTGGTTAAAATTATTCCAAGATATTTAAATTTTTGTAGCTATTTGAATGGGACTGATCTTACTAGTTCTTTCTCAGCCAAGGCATTGTTTGTGTATACAAATACTATTGATTTTTCTAAAGATTTATTATTTATTTATTTGAAAGTAAGAGTTCTACACAGAGAGAAGGAGAGGCAGAGAGAGGTGGGGGGAGAGAGAGAGAGAGAGAGAGAGAGAGAGAGAGAGAGATCTTCCATCCACTGGTTCACTCCCTAATTGGCCACAATGGCCAGAGCTGTGCCAATCCAAAGCCAGGAGCCAGGAGCTTCTTCTGGGTCTCCCACATGAGTGTAGGGGCCCAAGGACTTGGGCCATCTTCTTTTCTTTCCCAGGCCATAGCAGAGAAATGGATCAGAAGTGGAGCAGCCAGGACGCAAACCGTCACCCATATGGAACGACAGCACTGCAGGTGGCAGCTTTATCCAATACGCCACAGAACCAACCCCAACTATTGATTTTTTATCCTGATTTTATACCCTGCAACTTTACCAAACTCTCCTATGAGTTCAAATAATCTTAGTGGCATTTTGTGGTTCCCATATGTATAGGATCATCATCTGGAAACAGGGATGATTTGGCTTCCTCCTTTCCTCTTGCTATCTGTTGGATTTCTTTTTCTTTGGCTGAAACTTCCAGAACTAATAGCATTGGTAATACTGTGCATCCTTGTTTGGTTCTTGGTCTTAGTGAAAATGCTTCTAACTTTTCCCCATTTGATATGATGCTACCTGTGGGTTTGTTATATATTGCCTTGATTGCGGTGAGGTATTTTCCTTCTATATTCAATTTTATCATTAAAGGATGTTGTTTTATCAAGTGCTTTCTCATCTGTTGAGCTAATCATGTAGCTTTTATTCTTCAGTCTCTTAAAGTGATGTATCACATTTGTTCATTTGTAAATGTCAAATCATCCCTGCCATTTCAAGAATAATTCCCTCTTGGATCTGGTTGAAGATCATTTTTGTGGTTGTTGGATTTGATTAGCTATTATTTTGTTGAGGGTTTATGCATCTATATTTTTCAGGGTTATTGGTATATGGTGATGTTTTACTGCTGTGTCTTTTTCTGTTTTTTAAATTAAGATAATGCTGGCCTCATAGAAGGAGTTTGGGAGGATTCCCTCCATTTCAGTTGTTTTGAATAGTTTAAGAAGTATTGGGGTTTCTTGTTCTTTAAAAGTTTGATAGAGTTAAGCAATGAATCTCTCTGGTCCTAGGCTTTTCTTTGTTGGGATGGTCTTTAGTACTGATTCAATTTCTGTCTTGGTTATTGGTCCATTTCAGTATTCTTTGTCTTCCTGCCTCTAGTTTGGTAAATTGTATGTGTTAAAAATCTACTCATTTCTTCTTGATTTCCCAATTTGTTAGCATATATCTGTTTGTAGTGATTCCTGATTATTCTTTTTCTTTTTCTGGTATCCATTGTAATGTATCCTTTTTCATCTCTGATTTTATTAATTGGGGTCTTCTTCTCCCCCACCTTTTTTTGTTTAGTTTTTCAGTGTGGCCAGTTATTTATTTATTAAATTTTGTTTATTTTTTTAAATCAGATCTTTATATTATTGATCTTTTGTATGGCTCTCTTTATTTCAACTTTATTCTATATTTTAATTACTTAATAATTCGGGGTTTGGTTTATTCTTGTTTCTCTAATTCGTTAAGATGAATGTTTGGTCATTTATTTTATGCCTTTCCAATTTCTTGATGTAGGCATTAATTGCTATAAACTTCTGTCTTGGCACTGCTTTGCTGGATTCCATAAGTTTTGATATGTTTTGTTGTCCTCTTCATTCATTTCTAGGAACTTTTGATTTCTCTTTTATTTCTTTATAACCCTCTGTTAATTCAGGGGAATGTTGTTCCATCTCTATGTGTTTGCTTATTTACTGGAGTTTCTTATGTTGTTAATTTCCAGATTCATTCCATTGTGGCCATACATGGTATGATTTCAGTTTTTTTTTTTTTTTTTTTAAATTTGTTGACAATTCTTTTATGGCCTAGCATGTGCTTTATCATAGAGAATGACCCATGCACTGATGAAAAGAATGTGTATTCTGTAGCTGTGGGATTAAAAGTTCCGTAGATATCAATTAGATCCACTTGTTCAATAGCATAAATTAGCTCTGTTTTTCTTTTTGGTTTTTGGTCTAGTTGATCTGTCCAGTGATGAAGGTGGGGTGTTGAAGTACCCTAGTATTTTTGTGTTGGAGCATACATCTCTCTCTTTTTTTTTTTTTTTTTTTTTTTTTTTTTGACAGGCAGAGTGAACAGTGAGAGAGAGAGACAGAGAGAAAGGTCTTCCTTTTGCCATTGGTTCACCCTCCAATGGCTGCCACGGCCAGCGCACCGCACTGATCCGAAGGCAGGAGTCAGGTGCTTCTCCTGGTGTCCCATGGGGTGCAGGGCCCAAGCACTTGGGCCATCCTCCACTGCCTTCCCAGGCTACAGCAGAGAGCTGGCCTGGAAGAGGGGCAACCGGGACAGAATCCGGCGCCCTGACCGGGACTAGAAACCAGTGTGCCGGTGCCGCTAGGTAGAGGATTAGCCTATTGAGCCGCGGCGCCAGCTTGGAGCATACATCCCCTTTTAAGATCCATTAATGTTTGTTTTAAAAATCCAAGTACCCTAGCATTGGGTGTATATTCATTTATTATAGTCACATCTTTCTGTTGAATTGATCCCTTAATCATTACATAATGTCCTCCTTTGTCTCTTTTTAATAGTTTTTGCCTTAAAGTCCATTTTTTCTGATATTAGGATGGCTAATCATGCTTATTTGATTTCCATTTGTGTGGAATATCTTTTTCCATCCTTTCACTTTCTTCAATTTTTTCAATGGTAATTTGATGTTTCTCTCTTGCAAATTTTTGTTTTATCTTTGAAAGGTTGACTATGATCTGTCATGGTGAAGATATTTTTCAATCATGTTTATTAAGGGTTATGTGCACTTCCTGTACTTGGATTTGAATGGGCCATCCATTGTGTGTGGTTACTAGAGAATTGTAACTAATAGGAGGATGAGGAAACAGAGAAGCAAAGGATTTTGGACAGAAAACTTTACGCAATGCCTGTGTTTCTGAATGCAAATTGTATGGCTAAGGTCTCACACTAAAAAGAAAGGTCAAGATCATGCCATGAAGGATCCTCAGTGTCATGCCAAATAATATGTTCTACTTCAGGATTGTGCTTATTTTATAGAAATTACACCTTTCTTATTTTATGATGTTTCAAACATCATAATCATGATCACAGCTACCATTATCGAAGGCAGGTGACCTAAGATTAGCACTTGAATCCTCATCTGCTGTTTTGTAATCCGTTTCACTTGTTTTGTGGTATTTCTTCAATTATACAAAAAGTTGATTTCTGGGTTTTTTGTTGTTTATAGATTATTAATTATACATGCATAATTTCTCTTTATTAAAAGAAAAAATAAATATGAAGAGGTAGCCTTCACTCCCAGACAATGTTCCACTTTCTTCACAACTTGATGAATGGCTATAAATAACAATCTACATAAACTTTGAAACATAGACACTGTGAGCACAATCCACTTTGACTTTATTTTTCTCCACTAGGGAACATAGTGAAATATTCAGTATGCAAAAATTGATCTATAAGCCAATGTAGAAAAACTATAACTTCACAAGAGTGTATCCAGAAAGAATCTTACTTCCTAATTCAGGATTCATAAATCTCGTAATTAAAAGCAAGTAGAAATAGGGCTCTCACTGTTTTTATGGCCAAAGATCTTGTGAGCTCAGTTGTTTCTATCAGGTATACATTGTGCAAAACCTCAGTCTTAGCAACAAAGTACTGAAAAAGAAAATCAAGCTTCTGCTTGAGAACATAATATTTTCTGTACTTACTTTTTATTAATGAAGCATTTTTGTTACTGTATGTTTGCTTTCTTTTTCGGATTCATTTCAGTGAAGCTAAAAAAAAAAAAAAAAGACTGGAGGGGCCAGCATTGTGGCATAGTAGGTTAAGTGTTTCCCTGCAGTGCCAGCATCCCATATGGGCTCTGGTTCAAGTCCCGGCTGCTCCACTCCAATATAACTCCCTCCTGATGACGTGGTAAAGAAGTAGAAGATGGCCCAAGTGCTCAGACAACTGTACCTCTGTGGGAGACTAGAAAGAAGTTCCTGGTTTCTGACTTCAAATTGACCCAGCACTGGCTATTGTGTCCATTTGAAGAGTGAATCAATGGATAGAAGGCCTCTGTCTGTCTTTCTCTCCATCTGTAATTTTGCTTCTCAAGTAAATTAATCTTAAAAAGAAAAGATTGGAGAAAGAGGTACATATTACCATTGACTAATTAATTTTTAGTAATTTCCTAATCCACAAGTGGTTAATCCTTTTTTTTTTTTTTATTTGACAGGTAGAGTTATAGATGGTGAGAGAGAGAGACAGAGAAAGGTCTTCCTTCCGTTGGTTCACCCCCCAAATGGCCGCTACGGCTGGCACGCTGCAATGATCCGAAGCCAGGAATCAGTTGCTTCTTCCTGGTCTCCCATGCGGGTGCAGGAGCCCAAACACTTGGGCCATTCTCCACTGCCTTCACGGGCCACAGCAGAGAGCTGGACTGGAAGAGGAGCAACCAGGACTCGAACCCGGCGCCCATATGGGATGCTGGCGCTGCAAGCAGAGGATTAACCAAGTGAGTCACGGTGCCAGCCCTGGTTTATCCTTTTAACAGTAGGGTTTCTTTAATCAAATAATAATATGTGCTTCAAAAATTAGTTTGAAATTAGTCTCAGTAATTTTTTTTTTACAATTGATGAACCAATTTAACAAAGTTGCTGGTTAGAAAATAAATATTCAGGGGCCAGCACTGTGGCATAGTGTGTAAAGCCACCTCCTGCAGTGCTGGCATCCAATATAGGTAGCAGTTCGAGTCCTGGCTGCTCCATTTCCAATCCAGCTTTCTGCTGTGGCCTGGGAAAGGAGTAGAAGAAGGCCCAAGTCTTGGGCCCTGCACCCGCATGGGAGACCAGGAGGAAGCACCTGGCTCCTGGCTTCGGATTAGTGCAGCGTGCTGGCCGTAGCGGCCATTTGGGGGGTGAACCAACGGAAAGAAGACCTTCCTCTCTCTCTCTCTCTCACTGTCTAACTCTGTCAAAAAAAAAAAAAGAATAAATTTATCAACTTAATAATTTAAAAAATGTGTATTTCTATAGGAATACTTAACATTAATAATCCTGTTGATTTAGAATCTACCATGTTCTTCCTTATAGAAAGCTTAAGCCCTGTTGGAATATGCATATGTGGGAAAAAACTATATATATAATATATGCACATTTAGAAATAATAAGCAAATTTTTTATTATAAATATCTGTATAAAACAAAGATAAGCCCAAAAGTAGAGAAATGATTTTTGAAAACTAAGATAAAATTAAAAATGAAATCAATTTTTTTAAATACCTAATATAACCCTCTAAGGCAGGCTTTCCAATCCTCTCAAATTATTCCTCAAACAATACATTTAGTAATTTTCTCAGGGCTAATAATTCATATTTAAATATCTCATAACTTTATTATATACAAGGAGTCTGAACAATTCATGGAAATTACATGTGATAAAAAACTATGCATGAATTTCAAACATTTTTATACCAAAATAAACATCTTTTAATTCAATTTTCCGTGAACCCTTGAACATTAAATGTAGCCACCATAAGAACAGATTGAGACCAAGAGAGATTATTTTTTCCCTAACACTAGTTATACATATTGTTCTTTACCAAATAAAACTAGTAAATATATTCTCAATACAAGTCAGTAACCCGTGATGTCTGAAAAAGAGCCTTGTCTTGTTTGAAATATTGTTTTATCCTTAAAGAAAGCAAATATGTGGTAAATTTCAAAGAGCTATCTAGGGATTTGGAATACAGAGATACTTTGAGTAAATTCTGAAAGTGCTAAACAGAAGTTAACAGACAAAATGAATGTTCATAGTGTTATTTTATCTTCTCCAATGATGAATTTTAAATTATAGAAGTATATACACTTATAAATTTCCTTTTTATATACTCTGCCCCATTCTTTCACAGCATTGACTTCTGCTGACATGTAACACATGTTTTGACATGTTGCTGTATTTTGATGTCACCAGAAGTTATATAAGTTCTGACATTTTAAATACACATAAACACTGAGTACCAATTTTACATTTATGGGAAAGTCTTTCCAGAAAATTATTCCAATTGAAATTTAATACTTACATATTTAAAATCAAATGACTTTTGGCAAGAGAAAAGTCATTTGCAAGAAAAAAATCTTTTATTTTAAATAGTCTATTTTTATTGGGCGATAATATTCCTTATATATTAAAGCTTAAATAAGTTATCTCTAATAAGGCAATTGCAAAAAGCCTTACCATCACATTAACTTTATAATGGCATCATTAAAAATAGTACATAATAGATGTAAACTAGCCTCTTCAGTTTTTGCTGTTGTTGATTGGATCATGATTAAAAGGCAAAAATTACATTTGCTGTATTGTTAACGTACCATGAGGACGTCTAAGGTTAAGCAAACAGTCTGTGGAGGAGTTTCACCTTCTCTGACCTGCTGCAGTGCGAGCACTGAGCATGAAGGGTGTTGGGGAAGGCAGTAAAACTATTACCTTTTTTTCTTCAGCTTTTCCAGGGGCAAAGAAAGGAACAGGCAGAATGCAGAAGGTCATGCATGACAAACCACGGCAAACCATTGTGAAAGGGAGCCTTTGGTATCTGAGATGAAGGAATTAGATAAAGACAAAAGGATGCAGGGAGTTAGGTGGAGAGCTGCTTTCAGTCAGACAGAGGGTTCTGTTCACATCTGAAGTAAATGTTCTTGTGAGAATTAAGAACAGATCAATATTGCTATGTTCAATATTCAGCTCAGGGCTGGCTAAGGGCTCTCTTATTTCTGGAGTATTATTCAAAGATGTTTGCAGAATTATTTTTGTTACTCAAAGCTTTATGGAGGAATTTTGTGCTTGGAGTTTATAATTTTGTAGCTACAAAATTTAACAGGAATTGCAGGATTTGTGTAATCGGTTTACAATCTTTTTTAAAAATTCTACAACTTGTGGTCATTTTCTGGTAAAACAGTAAGCCAATCATAAAGTATATGCTATACAATATAATTCAAGCATTTGGGAAGTCAATAAACTTGGAGCACTTAACTGTAACTCTAGGGAAGTGAAAATGATGATGGTAGGAGTGAGTAACTTTGTGGTGTAAACAAAAGCAGCTCAAATGAAGTAACACCTTCAGTTAAATTTTAAAAAAGTATATTATTATTACTTTTAAATAGTAGACTTTATGAAGAAATATTCGGAATTCTATTCTCTTGGGAGCTAGTGACTGGTAGAAAGATGTAGCTGGGTAAGCATGTGGCTAGGAAATTTTGAAAATTTCTGCTCAAAACTTACCATTCTCAGGATTTCAAGGATTCATAAAATAAAGGGAACGTAGCCAAGTAGAAAAAGGACAAATACATAATTCATGAAGCAGCCCTTTCTGACATACCCTGCTGCTCTTGGCTCCTAAAAATAGATCAGTTAAAAGCAACATGTAATAATTTCCCTTAAAAATGGTAAAAATATATTTTATTTGAAAATCTTCTAAATTTTTGCAGTATAAGCAAGAGAGGAATCTTTAGCCTATTTTAGAGAGAGACGCAGGATGTTATGCAGATACATCTGAAATAACTTTTTTACTGTGTGTCCTTATTAGCATCTCGCTGGAAGGCATTGCATGCCTTTTTGCTTCACTGTGTCCTATGCAAATTACCAGGATGGAAAGTGCCTTTCCTAATAGATTTAAAATACACTTTAGAGTGATGCATTTTCTCGAAGACAGCATTTTTGACATGGAATCTTCAACTGGAGGCGAAAACATCTACCATCAATTTGAAATCCAGAGAATGTTTAATTTAGTGACACATCAAGTAGCATAAGAAGCCATTTCAGAATAATACAGGATTTCAAAACTTAGACTGCATAAGAAAAATCCATTATCCCCTCTGTCTAAAATTCAAGACTTCTATTAATGTGTTAAATTTGATAAGTACAAGAGTAGGAAGGTATCTAATCTATGTAGAATTATCTTAAAAAATCTAGACGTTAGCCTTTCAACTTGTTTTCTTTACATCATTCAAGTTACTCTATTGCATGAAATTAAAATGTAATAGTATTTAAAATGTTACTATCATGTTGAGGTTAAGCATCATAAAATATTAATCCCAGTTTTATTTGCAGGTACCAATAATTATATTAATGTAACTGAGGTTTGAAAGATTTCTGACTTGGAAAAGTATAATATGAGTATACAATTAGCGTGAACTACATTTTACTATGAACTTTCTAACAGTGGCTAGTATGTCTTCAGTGGTATTATTCATATAAAGTATTTTAATTTATGCCTTAAATTAGCATAATCTCATTAATTTTCATCTGCCTCTGAATAAATGCCAGACTTACAAAAACACTCAAACTGAAAATCTATAGCCTATAGACTTCTACTAGTCTACCTGTCAGTTCTGATTATATTCAGTAATCCAGTTATTTCACTGACCTACTTTTTCAATGAGTATTAACTTTTCTAGGCAGAATTTAAAGGTTTATTTTTTTCTTGATGGTGGTTATTTTTGTTGCCAGAGATTATTAATAATTTAGCCATCATTTATAATGCCAACTTTTATTATTGGAATGTTTTATATATTCATAAACTAATAAATTGTCCATATTTCTCAATTATCTGGAAACATTGTTCAAATTTAATATATGAAATCACTTCAAAAATTTTATTGAAAAGTAGTATTTTAAGATGCACATTTTCCATGATATTTTTGAAACTTTTGTATATTTCATGTTATTTCAATTCAATCTATACATTTGAAAAAAGAATTAAAAATGAAGATAAATGTATGAATCAAGTATCTTCAAAGTGTTAAACAAATTCTGCCTTAATTTAAAGTATTATTAGTGTTTTCTAATGAAAGATAATTAAACTTGGCTACAATGAAGGTGGTTTTAAATTTTGAGAATTACGGAGTTTGTTTCTAATCCTTCTTGATAACGTCTGCTAACTTCAATGAACTTAACTGAACATAGTGCATTTAATCCATCTTGTAATATACACATACACACACACACACAGGTGTGCACAATTATTTGTTCTAATTTGAAATGGCAAAGATGTGACACTAGGTTGACATGATTTTCTTGCCATTCATATTGCTAAACTGGAACCTGCCTGTGGCAAATGACTTATTCTCTAAAATATGTCTAGTGCTTTGGGGCTTCTATTCCATTAATTAGTGAGAAAAAAAGTATCCTTATTTTATAACAGCAATACTGATCCAAAACAGTAATATCTCTGTTAATACACATTAGATGCTTGTTGAAATGTTGGTTTATCATACCTACCATAGTACCATTGAAATATTTGTGGATTAATTACCTATAATCTTAGATGTTTATATCTATGTTTTAATGCTTGCCTTTTAGAAAATTTTATAGGAAATAATATAACCTCCACTGTTTCCTACTGTACCTTCATAGGACTCTACTATCCTTTAGGAATATCCACAATGCACAATGTGAAAATGAGAAGGGTATAATTGGTAAATAGGTCAATCAGAGCACAGTGCAGAAGGGAGCCATGTCGTGCTGTCATTTGTCCTCACCCTCCGATAATGAGGATGTTTGCATTGTAGGTTAAAAGTTGCTTCTGTGAAAAGCAACATTTGAATCATATACAAAGCTGTTGGACCAGGATGACAGGGTTCTTAACAAGAAAGGATAGTGCAAGCACTGGCCAACCCCAATGTGTCCATTATAATAACATTCAAAGGAAAGAGCTAATCTGAACAAGGGATATGAAATAGGAAGCACGTACATCTGAGAGAAAACTATGTGAAAAATGATCACAATGTGATTCATGACCTTAACACTTGTGATGCCATGATAGAGGGAAATTGGCTTTCAATTTCAGAGTAAAAATAAATAATGAACTCTCTCCTAATTTATGCCTCTTGGGGTCCTCTCTTTACAAAATTCTGTCTGGAATTCTCTGTAAATAGATGTCCTCGATAGCAAAAGAGAAAATGATTTTATATTGTTTTCAGAGACAGGAAAAATTCTATTTATTTATTTAATTTATTTAAAGTTTTATTTATTTATTTCGTATTCAGAATTACACAGAGAGAAGGAGAGGCAGAGAGAGAGAGAGAGGTCTTCCCTCTGCTGGTTCACTCCTCAGATGGCCACAGTAGCCGGGGCTGTGACGATCTGAAGACAGGAGCCTCCTCTGTGTCTCCCACGTGGGTGCAGAGGCCCAAGAACTTGGGCCACCCTCTACTGCTTTCTCAGGCCATAGCAGAGAGCTGGATCGGAAGTGGAGCAGCCAGGACTTGAACCAGCGCCCGTATGGGGTGCCAGTACTGTTAATGGCAGCTTTACCCGCCACGGCACTGGCCCCTTATTTTATTTTAAAGATTTATTTATTTATTTGAAAGGCAGCTTTACAGAGAAGGAGAGACAGAGATCTTTCAGCTGGTTCTCTCCCCAGATGGCTGCAATGGCTGGTGCTTTGCCAGGCTGATGCAAGGAAGCAGGAACTTCATCCAAGTTTCCCATATGGGTGGCAGGGGCCCAGGGAGTTGGGTCATCTTGTGCTTCTTTCCCAGTTACATAGCAGGGAGCTGGATTGGGAGTAGAGCAACAGGAACTCAAACCAGTACACTCATGGGATGCCAGCATTGAAAGCAGCAACTTAACCGGCTGTACTACAGCACCAGCCTCCAGAATTTTATTTTTTAAATAATATATTCACATCTAATTGAAAGGGACACGCACACAAACACAGTCACCCACCTGGGGTGGGACAGGTGGATAGGGGAGAGGGGAGAGGGAGAGGGAGAGAGAGAGAATGAGAATCTTCCATCACTAGTTCATTCAGAATGCCCACAATAGCCAGGGCAGGGCCAGACCAAATTCAGTGCCCTGGAATTCCATCTGTTCTCTCATAGTGATGGCAGGGATGCACTTAAATTAAGCCATCGCTGCCTTCTTTCCAGGATATATTAGCAAGAACCTGGATCAGAAGAGGAGGCAGGACTCAGTTGCAGACACTGATATGCGATGATATAGTGAGGGCATGTCAAGTGGTGGCTCATCCCACAGTACTGCAGTGCCCACCTAGAGCCAGAGAAAACTTTGAAAAGCATTGGCTGGATTTCACAAAACTCAGTTGCCATTATCTTTTGGGTCCTTGAGTAACAGATGTAGCTAGAAGAATTAGGTGCAACTAGATCCAACGTGCCTGATTGCAACCTTACAGAAAATGTTGTCACTAAATTTGTATAGCGCAAAAGAAAATAATGGCCCTCGATTTGGGGTCTAAAAGTCTAGTACTTTTTACCCTTCATAATCATGGAAATTTGTTCTCTAACAGAAGTGGGAAGAAATATGCTTTTGTGAGAAATCCACCACAGTAAATCACACAAATAAAAGTAGACTGTGGATTTGCTTGTTTTATAAAGCAAGCTTTGTTCACACAGCTGTTACATATTCTAGAGCAGAGCCTTTTTAATACTAAACGAAGAGAATATTGAGTGTTAGCCTTTACCCTAAAGCAGGTGTTGCATGCTGTCAGAAAAGATCAATCATTTCCTACATTACTTTTTTGTTTTTACAAAAGTCTTCCCTGGTATGACCATGAACTAACTACTATGATTTTAATAAAATTAGGAATAGATGTCAGCTCTAGTCTGCCAAATAAGATGCACACATGCAAACCAAGCTCACTTTAAATTAACGTTTTCAATTTTGCATGTGCTTTCATTACTCTCTAGACTTGATATTTCATGGTTTCCTTTTATGGCTAAGAATATTTTTATTTGCTAATCATTCATTGGTATTAATTTTTTAAGTTTAATAAAGTTGAATGTTCTCCAAGTTACCTGGTTTCATAAGTATCAATTTTAATATGACCACATCTAGAATTTATCTATAGAGCGAGATTTCCTGATCTCCATAAAAAACTAGTTAAGTATTGATTTGTGAAAATGCATATTTAGGACATGCCCCATTGCATAGCCTACTAGTACTAGTATTACTACTAGTACTAGTACTACTACTGAGCCTCTGCCTACAGTTCTGGCATCCTATATGGACACCGGTTTGTGTCCCGGCTACACTTCTTCTGATCCAGATCTCTGTTTATGGCCTGGGAAAGCAGTGGAGGATGGCCCAAATGCTTGGGCCCCTGCATTTACACAGGGACTTGGAAGAAGCTCCTGGCTCCTAGGCTGGCGCCGCGGCTCACTAGGCTAATCCTCCGCCTTGTGGCACCGGCACACCGGGTTCTAGTCCCGGTCGGGGAACCGGATTCTGTCCCGGTTGCCCCTCTTCCAGGCCAGCTCTCTGCTGTGGCCCGGGAGGGCAGTGGAGGATGGCCAAAGTGCTTAGGCCCTGCACCCCATGGGAGACCAGGAAAAGCACCTGGCTCTTGCCATCGGATCAGCGCAGTGTGCCGGCCGCAGGGCGCCGGCCGCGGCGGCCATTGGAGGGTGAACCAATGGCAAAAGGAAGACCTTTCTCTCTGTCTCTCTCTCTCTCACTGTCCACTCTGCCTGTCAAAAAAATTAAAAAAAAAAAAAAAAGAAAAAGCTCCTGGCTTCGGATCAGGCCAGCTCAGGTTCTTGCAACCCTGTTTGGGAATTAAACCTGCAGATGGAAGATGTTTCTTTCTGTGTCTCCCTCTCTCTGTCTGTAACTCTCTCACATGAATAAATAAAATCTTTTTTAAAATGCATACTTAGAATGAAAAAGATAAGTCTCCAAATCATGTATTATTCAAAAAGTAAAATATATATTAAATTTAGCATTACTTTTTAAATTTGTTATTTCAGGTAAGAGTTCTAATTTGATCTAAATCTTGATAGAATTTGATATTTGAGACTAGTTATGTTAACTTTCATTGTGATAACAAATGCTTTTTCTGGACTATGGAAACTTTTTAAAGGTTGTGAAATTGAATGATTTAGAATGATATAAATATGTGAGATCCAATTTTTAAAATTTCTGTGTGGGGTCAGCATTGTGGCACAGCAGATTAAACCATCTCCTGTGATGCTGGCACCCCATATCGTAGCACTGGGACAAGTCCTGGCTGCTCTGCTTCCAATCCAGTTCCACGCTAATGCACCTGGGGAAACAGGAGATGTGGTTCAAGTGCTTGGGGCCCTCCCACTACTGTGGGAGGTCTAGATGGAGTTCTAAACACCTGGCTTTGGCCTGGCCCGACCCTGGCTATTGTGGCCATCTGGGGAATGAGCCAGCAGGTGAAGATCACTTTCTCTCTGAGTCTCTCCCTTTGTTGATCTCTCTGCCTTTCAAATAAATAAAATAAACCTTCAAAAATAAAAATAAACTTCTGCAGTAGATGAGAGTTTGCCGTTATGAGAAAAAAAAATCTTTGTTACTAAACCTTTGTTCTAATTAAGTCCACCTTATCTTCAATATTTTTAGTTTAATCAAAGTAACACATGCATTGAAGTTAAGAGTCATATCTTGCTGAAAGGTTTATAATGAAAAGTAGTTTCCCCTATTCTCTGAGCCCCTATCATTCCAATCCCTAGACACAGCTACACCTGGCCTTAGTTCCATGGGTTGTGCATCGATGGAATCAACCAACTATGGCTCGAAAATATTCATGAAAAAAATTGAGTCTATATTGAACATGTGCAGACATCTATCCCCTTGATTATCAGATTTTGACATTAATTTTTACTTTATATTACAGTATATTCTTATAAAATTATATATTGTAATGTTTATTATATAATCATCATTTTATACTAAATCAGTATTTTGTGGTTTTCTTTTGCATGCTCTAAAAAATCTGTGGTATTTAATAATCGTTTAATATTTAGATTTCTTAGTTTTCTTTTGAAGTGGCACTATAACATTCTGTCTTCAACACCTTTCAAAACTATCTTCAGAAGAATCAAGTAGACTAGATCTTGTTTAAAAAAAAAAAAAAAGACCTCCATTGAGAAGTGCTCTAATCTGGACAGTGCTTTTCTTGTTGCTTTGAGGGTATTAACTCAGCAGTAATTGGGGTCTGGGAGGTAAGAGTGATCTCTTTTAAGTTCAGATGCTAATGGTGTTTATTATAGATCATTTAAAATAATACTAGAATTGGTTAAAAATAAATTCACATTTTTATCAGCACCATGCACCAGTAATTCTTCAATCATAAGGCCAGTTGTTCCAGTCATCCTGGCACCTTAGATGGCTCAGCCATCCTGACACACTCACCCTATCTCTTGTATGCCACTGTATTTTTTTTTTTTTGACAGGCAGAGTTGACAGAGAGAGAGAGAGAGAGAGAGAGAGAAAAGTCTTCCTTTGCCGTTGGTTCACCCTCCAATGGCCGCTGCGGCTGGTGCACCGCGCTGATCCGATGGCAGGATACCAGGTACTTATGCTGGTCTCCCATGGGGTGCAGGGCCCAAGCACTTGGGCCATCCTCCACTGCACTCCCTGGCCACAGCAGAGAGCTGGCCTGGAAGAGGAGCAACCAGGACAGAATCCGGCACCCCGACCAGGACTAGAACCCGGTGTGCCGGCGTCGCAAGCCGGAGGATTAGCCTAGTGAGCCACGGCGCCGGCTCACTGTATTTATTACAGCTCTTTCATACTGTTCTTATTTTTCTGGAATTTTTATATGTCCTCTGAATTATTCTCAATCTTTTTTATATTTCCTTTTTTAAATTTTAAATTCCATTGTATATTTGTTTTATTCATGTTGAAGGCTTTTTTTAGAAGCCTAGTGTCTTCTAACTGCAGATTTGTTTATATAAATGAAATTATTTTAAAAACTAGAAAATTGGTATACTTGGGCTGGGCTTGTTTATCAGTGGGCTGGCCTTTTAGAGCTGGCTCTCAAAGCTCGAGATCTGTGAGTTCTTTCCAGAGTTATTCTGTGCTCCAGAGAATTCTTCAAACTTCTGGCTGCTAATGTTCTAGGAGCCGTGTTGGGAGAGGTAGCTCATGGTCTAATTGTTCCTGAGCCTCCTGGAGTTTCCGTGCCTGGCTTTTCCTTATTGTTTTCCTCTTCCGTGTTGGAGGCATCAACTTCTGTCTATTTCTATTCTCCTAGATTAGGATTTCAACGTTAGAAATGTTTGCTGATTTATTAAATGTGATGCTTTTCCCCCATTCTGTTGTCAGCTAAATCCCTATAGATGTGACTTAGTTCTGAACAGTGCAGTTGTCTGCAACTTATTCTGTTACAGACAGGCTGCTCTGGAACTCTCTGAGTCTTTGGAAAACATATACAGATAAATTTATTCAAAACTTAACTCAAACACGTTAAAATAATCATTAGTAAAATGTATTGATTCTTCCAATCCATGAGCATGGAAGATTTTTCCATTTCTTGGTATCCTCTTCTATTTCTTTCTTTAAGGTTTTGTAATTTTTATCGTAGAGATCTTTAACGTCCTTGGTTAAGTTTATTCCAAGGTATTTGATTGTTTTTGTAGCTATTGTGAATGGGATTGATCTTAGCAGTTCTTTCTCAGCCGTGGCATTGTCTGTGTATACAAAGGCTGTTGATTTTTGTGCATTGATTTTATACCCTGCTACTTTGCCAAAATCTTCTATGAGTTCCAATAGTCTCTTAGTAGAGTTCTTTGGGTCCCCTAAATACAGAATCATGTCATCTGCAAAGAGGGATAGTTTGAGTTCTTCCTTCCCAATTTGTATCCCTTTAATTTCTTTTTCTTGCCTAATAGCTCTGGCTAGAACTTCCAGAACTATATTGAATAGCAGTGGGGAGAGTGGGCATCCCTGTCTGGTACCAGATCTCAGTGGAAATGCTTCCAACTTTTCCCCATTCAATAGGATGTTGGTTGTGGGTTTTTCATAGATTGCTTTGATTGTATTGAGCAATGTTCCTTCCATACCCAGTTTGCTTAGAGTTTTCATCATGAACGGGTGTTGTATTTTATCAAATGCTTTCTCAGCGTCTATTGAGATAATCATATGGTTTTTCTTCTGCAGTCTGTTAATGTGGTGTATCACATTGATTGTTTTGCGCACATTGAACCATCCCTGCATACCAGGGATAAATCCCACTTGGTCTGGGTGGATGATCTTTCTGATGTGTTGTTGCATTCTATTGGCGAGAATTTTATTGAGGATTTTTGCATCTATGTTCATCAGGGATATTGGTCTGTAATTCTCTTTCAATGCTGCATCTTTTTCTGGCTTAGGAATTAAGGTGATGCTGGCTTCATAGAAAGAATTTGGGAGGATTCCCTCTTCTTCGATTGTTCTGAATAGTTTGAGAAGAATTGGAGTCAGTTCTTCTTTAAAAGTCTGGTAGAATTCAGCAGTGAATCCATCTGGTCCTGGGCTTTGCTTTGTTGGGAGGGCCTTTATTACTGTTTCAATTTCTGTCTCAGTTATGGGTCTGTTTAGGTTTTCGATGTCTTCCTGGTTCAATTTAGGTATGTTGCATGTGTCCAGGAATCTATCCATTTCTGATAGGTTTCCCTGTTTGCTGGCATACAAGTCCTTGTAGTAATTTCTGATGATTCTTTTTATTTCTGTGGTGTCTCTTGTTATGTTTCCTTTTTCATCTCTGATTTTATTAATTTGGGTCTTTTCTCTTCTTTTTTTAGTTAGTTGGGCCAATGGAGTGTCAATTTTGTTTATTTTTTCAAAAAACCAGCTCCTCGTTTGGCTGATTTTTTGTAATGTTTTTTTGGATTCAATCCTGTTGATTTCTTCTCTGATTTTAATTATTTCTCTTCTCCTACTAGATTTGGGTCTGGTTTGCTGTAGGTTTTCTAAATCCTTGAGGTGAATTGAAAGCTCATCTATTTGGTGCCTTTCCAATTTCTTGATGTAGGCACCTATTGATATAAACTTTCCTCTTAACACTGCTTTTGCTGTATCTCATAAGTTTTGGTATGTTGTGCTGTTATCCTCATTTACTTCCAGAAAATTTTTGATTTCTCGTTTACTTTCTTCTATGACCCATTGTTCATTCAGGAGCATGTTGTTCAATCTCCATGTGTTTGCGTATGCTCTAGGGATTCCTGAGTTGCTAATTTCCAACTTCATTCCTTTATGGTCTGAGAAGCTGCATGGTATGATTCTAATTCTTTTGAATTTGCTGAGACTTGCTTTATGGCCTAGTATGTGGTCAATCCTAGAGAAGGTTCCATGTACTGCTGAGAAGAATGTAAAATCTTTAGCTGTAGGATTGAAAGTTCTGTATATATCTGTTAGATCCATTTGGGCTATAGTGTCATTTAAATCTACTGTATCCTTGTTATCTTCTGTCCTGTTGATCTGTCTATTTCTGAGAGTGGAGTATTGAAGTCCCCCAGTACTATTGTATTGGGGTCTAAGTCTCCCTTTAAGTCCCTTAACAAATCTTTTAGATAAACCGGTGCCCTGTATTTAGGTGCATATACATTGATAATTGTTATATCTTCCTGTTGAATCCTAATGAACATTGTCCCTATCATACCATTCTAAAAAATACAGCCAACTAATGTGTTCTCTCATAATAATTTAGCCTTTACTCTCTAGCCAACTGTTGTCTTTCCTTGGACTTTATCTAAGAGCTTGTTCGATTGTTGTTATATTATTCACAAGTTAGATGTTGTATTATTGGCCATAGTTGCTAACAATACACTTACACAGTCTAAGAAATTAGCCAAATGATATACGAAATGAAAACGTGTACAAATGGCAGAACTTTTTGGATACTGGATATCATGAGAGTTTCTGAACTGAATTAGGATATGGATGGCATTATTGAGTTCTTTTGGGTTAGCATGTTTTTCAGTCATTTTTACAGAAAAGTTGGTGTTCACATCTTGCTCTGTAAGGTTTAGATCCAAGTAATCACACTCACAAAAGTCTCCTGGAATATACTTGACCACATTTAGCTCTTTATCTGATTTCTCCAGATGTCACACAACTAAGAACATTATTATAGACTGCTCTGCACTTTAGTTGCAGTTGCCTTGGTTGTCCAAATAAAGTTTTAGTCTTAAATCAAAGTTATCATTCTCCCTAGACACAAAAGGACTAGAACGTCAAGTACTGATGCTGACGCTCGAGTTTTTGTTTACATCAAACAAGATGGAGACTTCATAAACAAACCTAAACTGGGTTTGGAAGCTGAAGACAAAAACTAAAAAGGGAAGGACAGGAATGTTATACCTTGAAGGAACCTGAAGAAACCAAGAAATGTTTGCTTTCAGTTAATACTGAATAAAGAAAAAAAAAGACTATTTAGGCGGAAATTTTAGAACCTTTAAACTCCATATTTTCTTGTATTAAAAGTTTGTATTTATATAAAATTCTGATTTGTCTAGAATGAGTCAAGTAAACATTCTTCTCACAGTGCTCTGCTGGCTGCCTAAACTGAGTGAGAATTAAATGGGAAGACTGTGCTCAGTGACCACCTTCGGCTTTGTCAACTTCAGCAGTCCCTCCCCCTTCTGGAAAAATACAGTTTCTCACGTGTAGATAAAGTTATGCCAGGCCTGTGCTCAAACCCTTCCAAGGTTCCCAGTCACCCACATCTACCTGTATAGTTTTTGGTGGGGAAAGGCAGGTACTTTAGTCCGGTTTTATTTGTGGGGGACACATTCCAAGGCCTCCAATGGGTACCTGAAATTGTGGATAAGTACTAAACCTTACATATGCCATGTTTTTATTCATGTATACATACCTATGATAAAGTTTAATTTATTAATTAGGCATTTTAAGAGATTAACTAGGGCCAGCGCTGTGGCGTAGCGGGTAAAGCCACCACCTGCAGTGATGGCATCACAAATGGGTATGGGTTCAAGTCCCAGCTGCTCCATTTTCGATTCGGCTCTCTGCTGTGGCCTGGGAAAGCAGCAGCAGATAGCTAAAGTCCTTGGGCCCCTGAACCTGTGTGGGACACCCGGAGGAAGCTCTTGGCTCCTGGCTTCAGGTCAGCACAGCACCGGCTGATACCTCTCTCTGCCTCTGCCTCTGCCTCTCTGTAACTCTGCCTTTCAAATAAAATAATACATCTAAAAAAAAAAAAAGACTAACCACAATGACTAATAATCAAGTAGGATGTTACAATAGTATACTGTAATAAAAATGATGTGAATGTGGTCTCTCTTTCTGTCCCAAAATGTCTTATTATATATAATATTTTTGACCATGGATAATTGAAAGCGAAACTTTGGATAAGGAAGGTCTATTTATAGAGGCTTCAGAACATATTTGCCTCCCTTTAGGTCAGTATTTTCTTGCCTATGGTGATTGTTACATCAACAAAATGGGTCACAACAGCAGCTTAAAAAGTATGAAATAGAAAAGAAATTTCAGGATGAATCAATCATTATAAAACTGAGTACATTTAAGCATGCATTGGTTGGGGTAGGCAAGTTTCATTTATGCTGGTTTCTCTTCTAATTATCTCTAATTGTACCTTTCACATTCGTTGATGCCCCAGTACAGGAAATAAAAATCTGTTTACCCTCATAATGTGTTGCAAAGTATAATGTATTTACTGGTACAAGTCACAGTAAAAATATTTAAATTGATTTTCTTAGCCACTCTTGAGTCTTTTTATTCCTTACACATGTTAACAAAATTGAAATTCTTTGAATCTGCCTTTCCTTTGTGCCCTTGAATAGGCAGATTCTGTTCCTAGAATATTTTTGTTCTCTCTTCCTCATTCTTTGCCTCCCAGGAAAATTCCTAGTTATTTGTGAAGACTTTTTCTTATCCTGGAAATAATAAAATTCTCTAATAAGTATTAAACATCTGGATAGGGAAATGGGAACAGAACATACAGGAACATCAGTGTCAGGATAACAAATGCAATTGTTTCTTTTTTTCATAAGAAGCATGCACATACATGCACACGAAAGGCAGATGTGTACTTATATTATTTGTGTTTCATAGGCAGTTGACATGAACAAATTTTTTTTTTAAATTAAACACACCTATCTTGCATAAGTGTTAAGAGAAGCTTGACTTGGGTCCTCTAAAATGAGAAGAGGCATGAAAAATACGTTTGGTCTGGGTTTCCCAAACAAGTGGAGCCTGATGCAAGAGCTGGCCTGTAGCTAAGTTTTTGTTGATTTTGTTATTTCTGTTTGTGAGAAATCACCCGAGGAGCAAGAACAAAGCACTAGGAACAGGGGGAAGTTCAGAATTAATGGAAGAGTGTATTGTTAAGCGTTGTCCAGATAGTTCACTGTCTAGACAATTCATGTCCAGTTCCGAATGGAAACCCTGTGAAGAGCTACATAGAAGATGCAAAGGGGAGTAGTGTTACCAGGTCCTGCCTTTGTAAGCGCTGACGCATTGTGTGTCTGCACCCTCCTATTTCTGGGTCTGTTCAGAGTTCAGAATGGCTGAGGTGCTCTCAGGAGGCCCATATGCACAGCTGGGTACCACAGCATCTGCTGGACAAAAAGCTGTACCGATAGGAGATAAGTAGGGCGGAGACGTCTTTGATATTTCTTCAGATAGGATGAATCAAGGGAAAATATTTTAAAATGTTTATTTGTTTGAAAGGCAGAGCCACAGAGAGTGAGAGAGTGAGATGGAGAGACAGAGAGAAGAGATAGGTATCCTCCATCCCTTGGGTCACTCCCCAAGTGACCATAATGTTAGGGGCTGGGCCAGGCCAAAGTTGGGCGGCATGGGTCCAAGTACTTGCCATTTACTACTGCCTTCCCAGGCACATTAGCAGGGAGCTGGATTGAAGCGGAAGAGCCCAGGGGCTGGCACTGTGGTGCAGTGGGTTAACGCCCTAGCCCGAAGCGCCAGCATCCCATATGGGCTCCAGTTCTAGTCCCAGCTGCTCCTCTTCTGATCCAGCTCTCGGCTATGGCCTGGGAAAGCAGTAGAAGATGGCCCAAGTCCTTGGGCCCCTGCACTCACGTGGGAGACCCGAAAAAGCTCCTGGCTCCTGGCTTTGGATCGGCACAGCTCTGGTTGTTGTGGCCAATTGGGGAGTGAACCAGCGGATGGAAAATCTTTCTCTCTGTCTCTCCTGCCTCTCCTCTCTCTGTAACTCTGACTTTCAAATAAATAAATAAACCTTAAAAAAAAAAGAAATGGAAGAGCCAGGACTCAAACCAATGCCCATATGGGATGCTGGCATTGTAGATGATGGCTTAACCTGCTATACCACAATGTTGTTTACAAGAACAAATATTTTTAATGCCTTTTATATTTAATATGATTTTTTACTTTTTTACAAAGATTCTTTTATTTGAAAGGTAGTTATAGACAGACAGCGGGAGAGACATACAGAAAAGCCTTTCATCCATTGGTTCACTCCACAAATGGCTGCAATGGCCAGAGCTGAGCCAGTCTGAAGCCAGGAGCAGAGAGCTTCTTCCAGGTCTCCCACACTGGTGCAGGGGCCCAAGCACCTGGGCCATCTTGTACTGCCTTCCCAGGCCAAAAGCAGAGAGCTGGATTGAAAGTGCAGCTGGGACATGAACTGGCACCCATACGGGATGCCAACACTGCAGGCGGTGGTTTAACCCACTTTGCCACAGCACTAGCTGCTGTTTTTTGTTTGTTTCTTTTCTTTCTTTCTTTTCTTTTCTTTTTTCTTTTTTTTTCTTTTTTTTTTTTTTTTTTTTGACAGGCAGAGTTAGACAGTGAGAGAGAGACAGAGAGAAAGGTCTTCCTTCCGTTGGTTCACCCTCCAAATGGCCACCACTGCTGGCGTGCTGAGCCGATCCAAAGCCAAGAGCCAGGAGCTTCCTCCTGGTCTCCCATGTGGGTGCAGGAGGCCAAGCACTTGGGCCATCCTCCACTGCCTTCCCAGGCCACATCAGAGAGCTGGACTGGAAGAGGAGCAACCGGGACTAGAACCTGGCGCCCATATGGGATGCCGGCACCTCAGGTGGAGGATTAAAGTGAGCCACGGCGCCGGCCCCGTTTTTCACTTTCTTAAAAGAAAGATTTATTTATATATTTGAAGAGGAGAGAGATCTTCAGTCCTCTGCTACATTCCCTAAAATGACCAGAGCTGGGCCTAGCCAGAGCCAGGAGCTTCATCCTGGCCTCCCATGTGGGTGCAGGTGCCCAAGCACTGGGCCATTTTGTGCTGCTTTCCCAGGTGCTTTATCAGGGAGCTGGCTCAGAAGTGGAGCAGCTGGAACTTGAACTGGCATCCATATGGGATGCCAGTGCTTCAGTCAGCAGCTTAACCCACTTTGCGCAGCGCTGGCCCCTGTTTTTTACGTTGAAACTGTATGATAATGTTTAAATGCAATCACTCAACTGTAGTTCTTATACCTTCTATCAACCCTTAATTGTTCATTTGCATAAATATCTTCTCTTTAGACTTTATACAGAAGGAACAAATTTCATGTTGTTTATATATATATAGTTTTATACTTATGTGTCTTTAAATATGTATTTATTCATTTGAAAGAGAGAGTTGCAAAGAGGCAGAGGCAGAGAGAGGTCTTCCATCCACTGATTCACTCCCCAGATGACCACAACAGCCAGAGCTGGGCTGATCTAAAGCCAGGAGCCAGGAGCTTCCTCCAGCTCTCCCACCTGGGTGCAGGGGCCCAAGGACTTGGGCCATCTTCTGCTTCTTTCCCAGGCCACAGCAAAGAGCTGGATTGGAAGTAGAACAGCCAGGATTAGAACCGGCACCCACATGGGATGCTGGCACTGCAGGTGACAGCTTTACCGGCTACACCACAGCACCGGCCCCCATATATGTATTTTTAGAAACATAGTGTTACTTCTCACTTTAGCCTCCCTCCCTCATTTATTCCCACCTTCCCCCCTCCTCTTAGTTTTATTTAATTTTTGTAATGACATACTCTCACTCTTCTTTATAATCATGAGCTTAACCCTCAACTAAATAGAGAATTCAAGAAGTAATAAGTAGAAAAACCACTGTGCTTCAAGAGTGTAGACAAGGGCTATAAACAATAATCAGATTTCAAAATATAAATTTTGCTTGTATACATGACTTTTCTGGTACTCCACACATTAGTTATTAGAAATCAGGGAAAACATACGATATTTGTCTTTTGCAGACTGGCTTATTCCACTAAGCACACTGATCTCCAGTTGTATCGGTTTATCTTCTGAACCTGAATTCTGTTGGATAAAGGAAGAGCTTGAGTGCAAGATGATGTCAGTGAATCACAAGCAGTTAAAGACGTTACAACATATCTACTTGGAAAGAATAAAAACAGATAGTTATTCTCTTTAAAGTATGGAACCTCCTTCCATCTTCCATAAGCAAGGAATATTTTTATTTGTCTTGGCATACTCTTCTCTTAGCATAGTATTACACATAGAGTATGCAACTATGTGTCCATGTTTGGGTGTGATTAAAATAAATATTGCAGTGCAGAAGAGGAAAGAGTAATGTCTCAATACTTTTAACTATATTAGAGCATTTTTTTTTTTACAAAATGGAAGTAACATGCATCAATAGTCTGATTTGTCACAATAACTAATGATAGCATTATAGTCTCTATTCTTGACTCATTATGTCATTTTAATACAAATAACTATCAAAGGAATAGAATTTTAATTTTAAAGATTTTTTTCGAATCCAAAAATCATCTCTTTTATGAAATAAATTTTTGACTTAAAGGCAAAAATATTTCACCTCACAATTCCTGGTCTGTTGCACTTTTTTAAACTTCAATTACAAACATAATTTCAAATTTTTCCCATGTAATGGCAAAATTGAATTAGCTCAGATTATTTCTTGGTCTTACAATCACTTTGCTACCATGTTTTTAATTTGAAAGCTACTGTTTAGGTGTAGGAATATGTGGTGTCCAAGGGGTTAGAGGTCTGATCAGAGCCCAAAGCAATCTAGAATAATTCTGAAACTAAACTAACTTCCTACTGAAATGAACATGCACAGGAAACTGCATGTGGGTGAACTAGATAACTGAGAGTCACATGAGTTAATTTCTATATAGAATACAATGTTTATTGACAATGCAAAATTAGAATCGCTAGCATGAGGCTCACATATGTATTGTTAAAATTCAAAATAATCATGATGGTTTAAACCATAAAATGCCTCTACCAAGGATGAGCATGTAATCACAGACATTTATAAGAATTATGAAGATATGGTGATAACAAATAGTAGGATAGGTAGTTCTGTTCTTGTTCTTCAATTCTCTAGAAATAAAAAACCCTGTAAATTTAGAGGCAGTCAATTCAATAATCCTGCCTTTGATATACCACTGGTGGTTCGCACTGCTTTATTTTATTACATTATGTTTATTTATTTTTTTATCCAAGAGGCATTTCTGGACTCCTACATCAACAACTTCGTACTGTATCTTCTTCTGAAAGCCTTGGTTTTGTTTTTCATATGTTTGTTTTAAAGAGTAGGATCTGCAATTCATTTCAAATTAATTTTTCATTTGTTGGAAGATAGGTGTCAAAGTTCATTATTCATAAGAATATTCAATTGTTCCAGCATCCTTGTTGAAAATATAAGTCTTTAGAATTGAATGCATTGAAACTTTTGCTAAAAGTTGATTGATTTTATATTGGTAGGTCTGCTTATAGACTGAAGTGATCAGCATCATTTTTCTAATGACTTCTGTTGGGTTCTTTTGTCTTAATTCTGTTACCATATGAATTATATTGATTTCCAAATGTTGAGCCCTTCTGGCATTCGTGAATGTACCCTCCTTGGTTATTATTCATCAGTGTCTGTGTTGCTGGATTCATTTTATTGTATTTGGTTAACAATCTTGGCAAAAACTATATTCTTGATATTAATTTTCACTTTTCATAAAATTAGTTTCTTATGTTTTATTATGAGGATACTGTTTCTTCCTAAATTATTTTAAAAAGTCCCTTCTTTCTCTAGCTTATGAAATAATTGATGTAGGGCAATCATTTGGAATTATTTCCTTTTTAAATGTTGATAGGATCCTCCAGTTCAATCATCTGGGCCTGTGATTATGGGAAAGTTTTGATAATGAGTTTTAGTTTTTTATCTACATATAAGAGAAATACTCAGATTTTTAATAAAATGTTCTTGAGTTGATGTTAGTAAGCAATTGTTTAAAAAATAACTTGTGTACCCACTTCTTAGTTCCTTCCTCTGCACAGGTGCCCCATCTCTTCTTCCTTGTTCTCCAGTTTCCATTCCTGTTATCAACTCCATTCACAGATTTCTGCCTCTGTTCCCTTAGTTGTCCTTCCGTTCTCTGCTTTGTCTCCAACTGGCTATGTCATGGTTGATGAAGTATCTCCAAGTAAAGGGCCTTGTTAATCCTGAAGCATGAGTTTCTCTTCTTTTCTTTTCTTTTTATTTTAATTTGACAGGTAGAGTCATAGACAGTGAGAGAGAGAGAGAAAGAGAGAGAGAGAGAGGTCTTCCTTCCACTGGTTCACTCCCTAAATGGCCGCCACGGCTGGCACGTCGCTGATCCGAAGCCAGCTCTCCCACGTGGGTGCAGGGCCCAAGCACTTGGGCCATCCTCCACTGCCTTTCTGGACCACAGCAGAGAGCTGGACTGGAAAAGGAGCAACCAGGACTAGAACCCGGCGCCCATATGGGATGCCGGCGCCGCAGGCAGAGGATTAACCAAGTGAGCCACAGTTCTGCCCCTGAGTTTCTCTTCTTGAAGGAACTTTTGTCTTGTTCTGTTGCCCAAAACATTAGTGTCCCATATGGTCCCTCCCAGTTTTATACCTGATTATGGGAGAGTACTTGCCTTATACAAAGTGCTCCATTATAGTCAAAGAGAAAGTAGCCTATATTTTTATTCTTATTGTCACTATCTTAATTTAGGCCCTACTGTCCCATATAATTATTTCAACGTTTTCTTCACTGGTATTTCAGACACCGGTTTTCCTATGTCTCCTCTTTTCCACAATGTTACTTTCATCATTTAACTTTTATCTTAAAATAGTTCTTTACTGCATGTGGCTAAATTATGAATTTTCTATTTTGTATTGACCCACCACTAAAGTCTGTTCTCAGCATATCATTTTGTTTTGTTTTGTTTTGTTTTTAAAGATTTATTTGTTTATTTGAAAGAGAGATAGGAGAGGCAGAGAGAGAGAGTCTTCTATCTGCTGGTTCACTCCCCAGTTGGCCACAAATGTCCGAGATGCACCGACCCAAAGCTGGGAGCAAGGAGCTTCTTTCAGATCTCCCACACAAGTGCAGGGACCTAAGGACTTGGGCTATCTTCTACTGATTTCCCAGGTCGTAGCAGAGAGCTGCATTGGAAGTGGAGCAGCTGGGACTCGAACCAGTGTCCATATGGGATGCTGGCACTGCAGGTGGTGGCTTTACCTGCTAAACCACAGTGCTGGACCCTCAACATATGTTTATACATAAATAATCTCTTATATTTTTTACCCATTATAATTGTCAGTCAACCGGGTCTACTTGGAGCATTCTGAACCACATGTCCCTTATTAGTATGTTTCCACATTAGAATCACATCATAAAATGCTCATCCTTACTTCTTTTTGTTCTATAAAAACTTTACCAGTTTTTCAAAATGCAGTTGGTACCCTTTTTCCACAAGTCATTGTTAAACACACAATAGTATTTCTCAACAGCACTCATATGGATTTCATTTTTTACATATTCTTGCCATAGTATAATTACAAATTAGAAGTGATTGTCTTCTCAGAATATATTGAAATCTCACTGAAGGTATAATTTATGTATTTATCTTTCCTAATCCAAGAATACTATCTTTATTGTGTAAGACCATAGGAGCTGATAGAAAATATATACCCCAAATCTCAGCTGCTTCATATAATATAAGCTCTTTCTCACTTACAAAGATCCTGAACAGAGATCTGGTTCACTGCACATCTGTCCTCCAAGTGACCAGGCAGGAGCTGAGTCACCTTCCGTCTGTAGCTCGGCCATTGTCAGCACTCTACCTTCCCCTGTCTCTGTGTTGGATGAAATCAAGCTGCTAGGGGCTTTACTATAAATCACTGCTCATATTCTGTTGACTAGACTCAGTCACATGGGTATAATCTACTACAGAGAGGCTGAGAAATGGAACCCAGCCAGGTGCTCTATAGAAAGGAAACTAAGTACCATTCCTGCGACAACTCTGGTAGTATGATTGCTCCTTTGTCTTATGTGTCAGGCTTCCTAAAGGACACCTTATTGTTTAAAACTGGAGAAAGAGCTTAGGCCTTTCTATGTACCTGACAATGACTACAATCTGTAATTGCAGGCCACTTCCATAGTCCACAGAGAATAAAGGAACGCCACTGACTTGCAAAGTGATCTCAACTTGCAGGCACATCATTGGAAGGAAGAGGTCAGAGAGGGGAATGTCTCAAAGTCCTGCTCTACATATATTTGCCTGCTGCTATTAAAAAAAAAAAAAAAAAAAAAAAACAGATCTCCACATCTCAGATAAAGTTAATTTATAAGGAAAATGCAAGGACTTTGGTTCCTTATGTAGCAGTTCAGTGCCTGCCTTCCTGCAGGAACTACAGCCTTGAAAACTAAAACCACAGTCCTCCTACTTTGCAAAGCATAAAGAAACAACTGTAACTTTGTAGAAGGGGCCAGTTCTTCCAGCAGTTTAGATTTAGGGTTTAGCATTGGCCTGTATTTAGATGCCCTATATATTCCCTTCTTTCTTTTTCTGAACCACCACCCAAGGGCCCAATAATCCAGTTATTTTTCTCTCCCCCTCTCCCTTTCTCTCTCCATTTCTCCCCCTCCCCTCTCATATATAGGCACACACACACACACACACACACAACCCCCGCACATCTCCCGATTTTATTCAGTCTTTGTGACTAAGCCTCTGCTAGCTCCCATTTTTCCATGATCCTTATAGGGACTGTGTTTTGTTTGTTTGTTTGTTTGTTTGTTTTGTTTTGTTTTTCTGTTAATCCAGCCTGCCTCTTTACCCAGGGAGGTGGACACATTAAGTTTCTCAGATTAAATTAAGATACCTAATGAATAAGGTATAAGATAGCGTCTGCTTCCTGGGTCTAACTCAACAAGCATTAACTATCATTCTAACTATGTCATCCGTTGGCGTAACTGCCTCTTTAAAAGTTGATTCAGGGGATCTGCTCTGAAGCACAGTGATTCGGGCCCCCTCTGCAGTGCAGGCACTCCATATAGGCGCCTCATGTCCCTACCGCTCCACTTCTGATCCCGTTCCCTGCTAATGTGCTAGGGAAAGCAGAGGATGGCCCAAGTGCTTGTTGGTCATGGGCGACCCAGCTGAAGCTTCTGGCTCCTGGCTTTGGCCTTGCCCAGTCGTGGTTGTTGCAGCCATTTGGGTAGTGAACCCGCAGATGGAATATCTCCCCTCTCCCCCAGCCCCCCTCTCTCTCTCTGTTCCCTCCCTCACCCCCCAAAACTCTTTAGATAAATAAATAAATAAATCTTGAAAATAAAAGTTGATTTGGGCTCCATGGTGAAGGTGTAAAAGCTGCTGGGTATGAATCAGGCAGCTAAAGTCAAGTAAGCGGATGGGTATGAACCACCAGCCCGAGAATCTGTCTAAAATTTAGACTTAGAATAGCGTTGAACAAGAAGTCCTATTTGTAAAGCACCAGTGTTGTGGAACAGTGAATCAACTGTTGTTTGTGACACCAGAATCCCATCTCTACCACAGTAAACAGATTTACTCAGTAATGGGCACCTGAATTGCCTCCAACTCTGTCACAATAAACAGCTTGGTATTTATGCACCCTTTCAGACTTGAGCAAGAATCACTCTGAGTTTCAACCATGGGGTGTTTATATGGGATCAAAGAACATACTCCTGCTTTACTTAAGTACAAATGTTTGCTTTTTGGAAAATAAAGAAGAGTCTGATTTGAGGATCCAGCATGCATACAGGTAGGATAATTCAGAATAAACAGTTTCCCAGAAAATGCAACAGGAATAGTTAGGAGTTAATGTTTAAGAGCTGAGACTCAGTTAAGGACCCAGGAGTCGTTTCCAACAATTCATGACTCAGGAGTGAAACGATAGGAAAGTTAGATGCTAAGACTACAAGCTAAGTACTTCCTGCCATAAGTTAGGCATGATCTGTGAAAAGCAGTGGAGAAGAACTTATATAGGTAAAGCAAAAAAAAAAAAAAAAAAAAAAAAAAAGTCAAGTTCTGAGGAACGAGGGGGTAGAGATGTTAGTATGAAAGGCATTGCCTAATATCAGCATTTATAACCATGTCTCATTATTTTTAAATGGCATACTCAGAGTAGGTGAATTGTACTGCCATGATTTCCCATTATGGCCCATGATTTTCCCTGTTGTTCTTCTAATTCTGCATCCCTCCCTCACCCGCACCCTCACTGCCACGGCTCTCCCTCTTCCTCTCTGTTTCCCTGTCTCTCCCCCACCCTACTCCTCCTCTTCCTCTCCCTCTCCCTGTCTCTCATTCTTTTTTCTCCACTATATCCCTTGTGTTGGTTAAACACATCTCTGAATTCTCTTACATTTTCCCACAAGGTAGGGGGTTTAATTCTCTTTCCTGCGAGTATGGTCCAGTCTCAGTTACTTACTTATAGTAAGTTGAATGTAGAATTGGTGCCATGTGACCTCTGAGTCAATGTAGCTTTGGGCTTTTGTCAGGACATCTGCTTGAGGGTCCCTAAGCCAGCCCTGAATACCTGGAAACCAACATGCTGGTGACCTCACACAGAGAAGATACATACGGATGAACAAAAATTCCTTAGTAGTTAAGTTATTTTAGCCTTTAACTGGTCCAGTCTTCCCATTGCTGACCTGAGATGTGCGTGAGCCCTCAGGAGATTTTAGTCATAGCATTTGAACGATTCTAGCTAAATCCAGGTGCAGGAGAGATGAGACTTTTCTGTATTCCCTGCCTGAAATCCAGAGAAACCAGGACTATGTTATAGGGTTGTTTTATGCCACTGAGTTTTGTGGTGATTTGTTAGGCAGTTTTGTTGGACAGATTTTTAAAAAGAAAACGAGAAAAACAAATAGGAAGAGGATTCTGTCATATCAGAACCTAAAACATAGCTTTGAGACCAGGAAACAGCTGAAGAAAACAGAGAAAGCTCAAGGGGCCATAAAGAAACAGTTAATGCTTGATCAAAGAAACTGCGAGTGAAGCCTTAAAGGAAAGTAGGAAAGTGTTCCTGAGAGCAGAGGGAAGAGACTCTTTGTCATATCATGGCAGAAAGCTTTGCAACAGATTTGATGAAGGAAAGTGAAATTGAACCTTGTGTGCTGAATGCTCTGTGTAAGGAGATTTCTAGCAGAGTAAAGTTGCCACCTGGTTTCTTCTTGCTGCTTGTAATAAAATCTGGGAGAAGGTAAAGATAAGCTGAAGGAAAAACTTCCTTTACATTTACTTGTTTGAAAGGCAGTTGTCTGTGGTTGCGGGGGTAGAGGGAAGAAGATCCATTTTGCATACACTGGTTCACTCCCTCAAATGCCCACAACAGCCAGGGCTGTGCCAGGCCGAAGTCAGGAGCCAGTAACTCCATTCAGATCTCCCACAGGACTGACAGATCCCTACGCACTTGGACCGACCCCTGCTGCCTTCCCGGGTGCATGAGTAGGTCCTGAATTGGAAGCAGAGCAGCCAGACTCAAAACAGTACTCCAATGTCTATGTTGACATCACAAGCAATACTTAACCTAAGGCTCCACAATGCTGTCCCCAGGAAGTACTCCTAAGTAGCAGACCCTGGACTTGTAGGGTTTTAAGAAAAACAGAGTCATTGTTAGTCTCTCAGAGATTTTCAAGTTAAGAAAAAGCTTCGGAACAAGATCAAAATCTATCTTGGGGCTATAAAATATTTTAGTAAGAAGTCTCAAATATTTAAGATTGTGTCTCTGCGTAATATTTACATGTAAGATATTTACATATGTACTTTGACAGAAGCTTGCATGCCCAATACAGTGTATCAGACATGAGAGTTGCTAAAGGAAATTGTGCCTTTTCAAACCATGTTATTCCTTGTTTCTTTGGTCAAAGTAGGTTGCTCACTGGTGTCCATATTTCAACTATTAAAGAGAAGGGACAGAAAGTTAAAAAAATGAAATTAATCAGCAATGGCACAGCAAACTTCCCTGTTTTTTCATTTTCATTCATCGAGTGTAAGCAAATGTGAAGCCACTATGCAAGCGTTCAAATGCTGACTTAATAGGCCCTTTCGCCAGCTTATAAGAATCAAGTTAATATTTTAAGAAAAGACTTAACCTGAAGATAATGTAGTGATGAAACATAAATAACTCCACAAGTATTTATACTAATCATTATTTTATTCGAAAGTACAAATTTGTAGCAATTGATATTTTAACATAAAAATGTCAAAATGATATCTTGTTTATCTGTCATAGTTGAATTGATATAGAGGCCTGGGAAATATAAACAATTAGTAAAAAAAGGATATTGCCTTTACTAGTAACTCAAAGAGCATTTGGGATGAGGAATTAAAAGTAGTTAATTAGAAGAGAATATTAAATTTTGAAGAATTCAGCAGAACACTTTTTTTCTTATGTAAGTGAGACATAATATTTAGGCTGTAGAGAAAAGCAATATGTAAACCTTGTTCTCAGCCCATAGAGAAGCAGAAACACAGGCATCTTCAGAGTGCAAGGTCATGTTTACCAGATAGCTTCTTTTTGCTTGATTTGATTACCTACGAGACTAGATGCTTCTTTTTTCAAGCAAAGACTGAATGTTGAATATTGGAACTATTTTCCAAGTATCTTGGAAACCAGGCTAGGTGTACTTGGTCACAATGAGAATTGAATGAGTGAAGAACACATAAGAGAATAACATAGACCCAGGGAAACTCCATGGAAAATATCAATATTTGAAGGACAGGCAGAGTACTGCAAAAAAAAACTGCAAGAAATAAATAGGCCAAGGTGTTAGAGAGGATCCAGGAGAGAAAGATCAAGGGAAGAGAAATTGAGACGGAGAAGGCAGATTCCCACAGTAGATTCTACTCACTATATGTCAATTTACCATTGACGACATTGTGACAATCTCCTAGCTCACTTTCCCATCATTGCACATTGGCCCCACCAGGTAAATCCCTTCCGCTATCGGTCTTTCTTTCCCCTTTCTGTCTCCCTACCAAAGTGTTTTCGTGCTGCTGTGAATACAGAACACTGGGTTCTGAATCTGAAATCCTAAGTGCTTATGTGGGCAGGTGGGATGTGTGAGTGTGAGAGTGTGCATGAGTGTGTGTGGGTGTGTGTGTAGGTGCATGCATGCACACGCAAGAAAGGGAGTATTCCTAAAGTTGCAAATACAGAGCTAGTTAGAAGGCTGATGCTAATTAAAAACAGAAAGACTTCCAGGTACTTGGAAGTACCTGAAGCCTAGAGTCTTCACATCAGTGGACTATGTCATGTTACATGGGATCCAACACAAAAAACCTGTTAAGAGTCCCAGTTGCATGCCATTGAAGCCAGGCAGCAAGAATTTTTGAAATTCTGAGAGGCATTCTTGTGTAAGCATTCTTGCTTCACAAACTGACTAAATAAATATCCAAATATCAAGCTTGTTGAAAAGAAATATCATTATATACCATCATCTGTTTTTTAATATACAGTGCAACTATTTTGTTAATGTTAAAGATGAAGTCTGAAGATGAAGTGCCTCTAAAGATGAAATGTTCATTTCCTTGATTTACCCAACTTTTGAATAAAAGAGAAATGGCTATTCAATATTTTCCAATAAATATGACAAGTTTTATGTGATAAAATAATTGGAAAAAGCTTCTGTTTACCAGTGAATATCAAATTATTGCTGGATAATTTACCTGCATTCAATATATATTACATTCAGGAATGTCTTGTGATTTAAGATGTGCGCATGTTTATAGGAGATTTATAATCTGCTATCTAGGTTCCATTATTACTTTTCAACTACCGCCATATTACAGGAGATAAATCACCTGAATAAAATATGCAGGGTTGCCCTGTGTGCATTTGTACTGCCCTGTGCATGATAAAAGTTAAGCCAAGCATAAAGACAGTAGAAACTGAGACACTTTAACAACTAAAAGGCTTTAATTTGGGAAGAATACCAATCAGCAGTTTGTTCCAAGGTGAAGAAGGCACCTAGGAGAAGAGCTGCATCTAAATTTAATGAGTACCCTAATGTAGATCTGTATCCTAAAACATTGCATACCAGTGCATACCAGTGTTGTAGAAAATTAAATACAAATATGGCATCTACTGAAAAACCAAATTAATATGTAAGTATATCAATATTATATGTTTCCAAATAATTTATCTATTGGGTAAGTCTCATGCATGTTTATCGAGAAGTGTGATGATGTTTTAGGAACTGAGTGTTTATTTAAATCACCTTTAGCTCTGCTTTGACTAAGGCTGTGATTCTAAAAATAAGGTACATATTTTATATATAGATTGAGAGCATGAACTTTTCTCATCTTGCTCAAAACACTAACATTGATCAAAAACAGTAACAGTAATGATTAAGTTGAGCACTTAAGTGGAGTTTTACACACCACTGACTAGGGGTTATTGGGTTTTATCTGTGTGTACAGTTTTCGAGTAGCCTTGAATGGCACTCACATATGCCTTTGCAAGTCAAGCATCTCAGTTTTCTTACCAGAATTGTGAAAAAGTTATTTGTAATCACATCATTTTTGCTCCCCCTGAAATTTTACTTTTTTGGCATTGTTTTTATCAGTAACTTAATTGACATTCTGTCATGTGACCATGTTACTTGGACTATTCACGAGCGGTTTGTGTATTAAAATCATCAAAACTCAAGATTTCTAAGTGATAGATTACTCATGATGGAACCAAATTCTCCATTGTCTCTCTCAATCCCCAAACAAGCAGTTTTTTCTATAGTTGGCTGAAAGTGGATGAGAACTGAGCACAAGACACTTGGAACGGGGCTGGCAGAAATATGAATATTATTCTGATGTTAGAATATGAGTAGGTGAGGAATAGGTACTTGCAATTCAGAATCATGGAGTCTTGTGCATTGATTCATTCAAAAACTTTTAGTAAGAGTTGACTATGTCTTTGATGCTAGGGATAAAATGGCAATGAACATAAGCGAAACCAGGGCCTTGGTGGGGCAAGAGAGATCATATGCTAGGCTTCACTCACTCTACAGTGCTCTGATATCTCTCAGTATCAGTTTGCATTGATACTGCTGTTTCTGTGGAATAATTCCTTGAATTATTCAAAAAAATCACTTCTTTAAATTATCTTCTTTAAAACTTGCAGTCCTTATTCTGAATTCAGATTCTGTTGCCACTAGAATAAGTCTGTCCATTTTATATAGGGCAGCTTCTGAAATCTAATATGCTAGCCCTCATAAGAGGGATCTTCAAGAAGTCCATGGTAAATGCACACTATGAGAAGTGATGCATGGATTAAAACGTTTTTGCATCAGAATAAACAGATCTTTTCATTCCATTTTTCCATGAATTTTTTGAAGTACTCCTTTCTTCTTCATCTGTTTCTCACATGACATGATATCAGATTTTTCACCTTTTGGGGTAATCGTCTTAGCAGATAACACAATCTGTCAATACCATTATCCAACTGAGGTTCCAGAACCATCTATGAAACTCCAGATGCAATAGAACTAACATAAATTAAAGGGAAAAATTATTTCTTTCCTTTTTCTTGTTAAATCTATTAATAAAATCTAAGATTTACTATTTTTTGAATATTTATTGTGTTTGTGAGAGGAAGAATAGTGGAAACACATCACAGTATAGAGCTTTCTTTTTTTTTAAGATTGATTTATTATTCTCAAAGAGTTACAGAGAGAGAGAGAGCTCATCCATCCACTGATTCACTACTGAAATGGCCACAGTATCTAGGGTTGGGCCAGGCTGAAGGAAGGAGCCAAGAGCCTCTTTCTGGTCTACCAAGTGCGTGACAGGGGTGCAAACACTTGGGCCCTCTTCTGCTTCTTTTCCCAGGCCATTAGCAGGGAGCTGAATCAGAAGTTGAGCAGCTGGGACTTGAACTGGCACCCGTATGGGACGCAGGTCACAGGCAGCAGCTGTACTCACTACGCCACAACTCTGGCTGCAGTGTAGATCTTCTCACTGTATATTTTCACCTGACTTCAGGACAAATCCCCATGTTGTTTCTATTGGTCATTTGTGGTCTGTTTTAGTGCTTCATTTAAGTGCATAGAATTTGTTCCTCCTACATTTCTCTAATTCTTGACTTTTTGTTCCTCTCAAGACTATTTTAATTTCATAACTAATTCTCATCCAACGTGTAGACCACCTCTTTCAGCTTAAGGCTAGCAGTTGGCTTCATAAGCATGCTCTCTATATCTTCAGCCAATCATTGCTAGAATGACGATGCTGTCTTTGTTGGAAAATGCTTGATCTCTTTCATTAAGAAACAAAATTAGGGGTTAGTGTTGTGGCACAGTGGACTAAACTGCCACCTGCAATGTAGCTGTTCCATATCAGAGCACCATTTTGAGTTTGGGCTGCTCCACTTTCTTTTTTTTTTTTTAACTTTTTTTTTAACTTTTATTTAATGATTATAAATTTCCAAAGTACGACTTATGGATTACAATGGCTTCCCCCCAATACCGTCCCTCCCACCCACAACTCTCCCCTTTCCCACTCCCTCTCCCCTTCCATTCACATCAAGATTCATTTTCGATTATCTTAATATACAGAAGATCAGCTTAGTATACATTAAGTAAGGATTTCAACAGTTTGCTCCCACACAGAAACATAAAGTGAAAAATAATAGATGATTTTTTTTAAATGATGATGAAATCAGATCAGACCTATTGTCATGTTTAATCCCAGTGAGAGTCAAGTTGGGAATTGATAATTTCTTTTTTTTTTTTTTTTACAGAAGATCAGTTTAGTATGCATTAAGATTTCAACAGTTTGCACCCCCATAGAAACACAAAGTGAAATATATTGTTTGAGTACTCGTTATAGCATTAAATCTCAATGTACAGCACATTAAGGACAGAGATCCTACATGAGGAGTAAGTGCACAGTGACTCCTGTTGTTGACTTTACCAATTGACACTATTGTCTATGGCCTCAGTAATCTCCCCATGCTCCAGTCATGAGTTTCCAAGGCTATGGAAGCCCTCTGAGTTCTCCGACTCTTATCTTGTTTAGACAAGGTCATAGTCAAAGTGGAGGTTCTCTCCTCCCTTCAGAGAAAGGTACCTCCTTCTTTGAAGACCTGTTCTTTCCACTGGGATCTCACTCACAGAGATCTTTTGCCAGAGTGTCTTGGCTTTCCATGCCTGAAATACTCTCATGGGCTTTTCAGCCAGCTCCGAGTGCCTTTAGGGCTGATTCTGAGGCCAGAGTGCTATTTAGGACATCTGCCATTCTATGAGTCTGCTGAGTATCTCACTTCCCATGTTGGATCACTCTCCCCTTTATTTATTCTATCGGTTAGTGTTAGCAGGTACTAAACTTGTTTATGTGCTCCCTTTGACTCTTAGTCCTTTCATTATGATCAATTGTGAACTGAAATTGATCACATGGAATAGTGAGATGGCATTGGTACATGCCACCTTGATGGGATTGAATTGGAATGCCCTGGTATGTTTCTAACTCTACCATTTGGGGCAAGTCAGCTTGAGCATGTCCCAAATTATACATCTCTTCCCTCTCTTATTCCCACTCTTATGTTTAACAGGGATCACATTTCAGTTAATTTTCAACACTTAAGAATAACTGTGTGATAATTACAGAATTAAACCAGTCATATGAAGTAGAACAGACAAAAAAAACTACTAAGAGGGATAATGTATTAAGTTGTTCATTAACAGTCAGGGCTATGCTGATCAAGTCACCGTTTCCCATAGTGTCCATTTCACTTCAGGAGGTTTCCTTTTTGGTGTTCAGTCAGTTGTTACCGATCAGGGAGAACATATGGTATTTGTCCCTTTGGGACTGGCTTATTTCACTCAGCATGATGTGTTCCAGATTCCTCCATTTTGTTTCAAATGACTGGATTTCGTTTTTTCTTACTGCGGTATAGTATTCTAAAGAATACATATCCCATAATTTCTTTATCCAGTCTACCGTTGATGGGAATTTAGGTTGGTTCCAGGTCTTAGCTATTGTGAATTGAGCTGCAATAAACATTAGGGTGCAGACCGCTTTTTTGTTTGCCAATTTAAACTCCTTTGGGTAAATTCCAAGGAGTGGGATGGCTGGGTCGAACGGTAGGGTTATATTCAGGTTTCTGAGGAATCTGCAGACTGACTTCCATAGTGGCTTGACCAGTTTGCATTCCCACCAACAGTGGGTTAGTGTCCCTTTTTCCCCACATCCTCGCCAGCATCTGTTGTTGGTAGATTTCTGCATGTGAGCCATTCTAACCAGGGTGAGGTGAAACCTCATTGTGCTTTTGATTTGCATTTCCCTGATTGCTAGTGACCTTGAACATTTTTTCATGTGCCTGTTGGCCATTTGGATTTCCTCTTTTGAAAAATGTCTATTGAGGTCCTTGGCCCATCTCTTAAGTGGGTTGTTGGTTTTGTTTTTGTGGAGTTTCTTGATCTCTTTGTAGATTCTGGTTATTAACCCTTTATCTGTTGCATAGTTTGCAAATATATTTTCCCATTCTGTTGGTTGTCTCTTCACCCTCCTGACTGTTTATTTTGCAGTACAGAAACTTCTCAATTTGATGCAATCCCAATAGTTGATTTTGGCTTTGACTGCCTGTGCCTCCCGGGTCTTTTCCAGAAATTCTTTGCCTGTGCCAATATCTTGAAGGGTTTCTCCAATGTTCTCTAGTAACTTGATGGTGTCAGGTCGTAGATTTAGGTCTTTAATCCATGTTGAGTGGATTTTTGTGTAGGGTGTAAGGTAGGGGTCTTGCTTCATGCTTCTGCACGTGGAAATCCAGTTTTCCCAGCACCATTTATTGAATAGACTGTGCTTGCTCCAGGAATTAGTTTTAGATCCTTGGTCAAATATATGTTGTCTGTAGATGTTTGGGTTGATTTCTGGTGTTTCAATTCTGTTCCATTGGTCTATCCATCTGTTTCTGTACCAGTACCATGCTATTTGATTACAACTGCCCTGTAGTATGTCCTGAAATCTGGTATTGTGATGCCTCCAGCTTTGTTTTTGTTGTACAAGATTGCTTTAGCTATTCGAGGTCTCTTGTGCCTCCATATAAATTTCAGCACCATTTTTTCCAGATCTGAGAAGAAGGTCTTCGGTATCTTGATTGGTCTTGCATTGAATTTATAAATTGCTTTTGGGAGAATGGACATTTTGATGATACTGATTCTTCCAATCCATGCGCATGGAAGATTTTTCCATTTCTTGGTATCCTCTACTATTTCTTTCTTTAAGGTTTTGTAATTTTCATCGTAGAGATCTTGAACGTCCTTGGTTAAGTTTATTCCAAGGTATTTGATTGTTTTTGTAGCTATTGTGAATGGGATTGATTTTAGAAGTTCTTCCGCAGCCATGGCATTGCCAGTGTTTACAAAGGCTGTTGATTTTTGTGCATTGATTTTATACCATGCTACTTTGCCAAACGCTTCTATGAGTTCCAATAGTCTCTTAGTAGAGTTCTTTGGGTCCCCTAAATAAAGAATCATGTCATCTGCCTTCCCAATTTGTATCCCTTTAATTTCTTTTTCTTGTCTGATGGCTCTGGCTAGAACTTCCAGAACTATATTGAATAGCAGTGGTGAGAGTGGACATCCCTGTCTGGTACCAGATCTCAGTGGAAATGCTTCCAACTTTTCCCCATTCAATAGGATGTTGGTTGTGGGTTTTTCATAGATTGCTTTGATTGTATTGAGGAATGTTCCTTCCATACCCAGTTTGCTTAGAGTTTTCATCATGAAAGGGTGTTGTATTTTATCAAATGCTTTCTCGGCATCTATTGAGATAATCATATGGTTTTTCTTCTGCAGTCTGTTAATGTGGTGTATCACATTGATTGTCTTGCGCACATTAAACCATCCCTGCATACCAGGGATAAATCCCGCTTGGTCTGGGTGGATGATCTTTCTGATGTGTTGTTGCATTCTCTTGGTGAGAATTTTATTGAGGATTTTTGCATCTATGTTCATCAGGGATATTGGTCTGTAATTTTCTTTCAGTGCTGCATCTTTTTCCGGCTTAGGAATTAAGGTGATGCTGGCTTCATAGAAAGAATTTGGGAGGATTCCCTCTTCTTCGATTGTTCTGAATAGTTTGAGAAGAATTGGAGTTAGTTCTTCTTTAAATGTCTGGTAGAATTCAGCAGTGAATCCATCTGGTCCTGGGCTTTGCTTTGTTGGGAGGGCCTTTATTACTGTTTCAATTTCTGTCTCAGTTATGGGTCTGTTTAGGTTTTCGATGTCTTCCTGGTTCAATTTAGGTAGGTTGCATGTGTCCAGGAATCTATCCGTTTCTGATAGGTTTCCCTGTTTGCTGGCATACAAGTCCTTGTAGTAATTTCTGATGATTCTTTTTATTTCTGTGGTGTCTGTTGTTACATTTCCTTTTTCATCTCTGATTTTATTGATTTGGGTTTTTTCTCTTCTTTTTTTAGTTAGTTGGGCCAACGGGGTGTCAATTTTGTTTATTTTTTCAAAAAACCAGCTCCTCGTTTGGCTGATTTTTTGTAATGTTTTTTTGGATTCAATCCTGTTGATTTCTTCTCTGATTTTAATTATTTCTCTTCTCCTACTAGATTTGGGTCTGGTTTGCTGTAGGTTTTCTAAATCCTTGAGGTGAATTGAAAGCTCATCTATTTGGTGCCTTTCCAATTTCTTGATGTAGGCACCTATTGATATAAACTTTCCTCTTAACACTGCTTTTGCTGTATCTCATAAGTTTTGGTATGTTGTGCTGTTATCCTCATTTATTTCCAGAAAGTTTTTGATTTCTCTTTTGATTTCTTCTATGACCCATTGTTCATTCAGGAGCATGTTGTTCAATCTCCATGTGTTTGCGTATGCTCTAGGGATTCCTGAGTTGCTAATTTCCAACTTCATTCCTTTATGGTCTGAGAAGCTGCATGGTATGATTATAATTCTTTTGAATTTGCTGAGACTTGATTTATGGCCTAGTATGTGGTCAATCCTAGAGAAGGTTCCATGTACTGCTGAGAAGAATGTAAAATCTTTAGCTGTAGGATTGAAAGTTCTGTATATATCTGTTAGATCCATTTGGGCTATAGTGTCATTTAAATCTACTGTATCCTTGTTGATCTTCTGTCCTATTGATCTGTCTATTTCTGAGAGTGGAGTATTGAAGTCCCCCAGTACTATTGTATTGGGGTCTAAGTCTCCCTTTAAGTCCGTTAATAAATCTTTTAGATAAACTGGTGCCCTGTAGTTAGGTGCATATACATTGATAATTGTTATATCTTCTTGTTGTTCTGATCCCTTAATCATTATATAGTGCCCCTCTTTGTCTCTCTTAACAGTTTTTGTGGTAAAGTTTATGGTGTCCGATATTAAGATGGCTACGTCCGCTCTTTTTTCATTTCTGTTGGCATGCTATATATTTTTCCAGCCTTTCACTTTCAGTCTGTATGGATCTTTGTTGGAAAGATGTGTTTCTTGTAAGCAGCAAATAGATGGGTTTTGTTCCTTAACCCAATCAGCCAATCGGTGTCTTTTAACTGGACAGTTCAGGCCATTCACGTTCAATGTGACTAATGATAAGTGGTAACTTTGCCCTGCCATTTGCCAAAGATAAGTTCTAATATATGCTTTGAATTCCCTGTGATCTTTTGCTGTGAGGTTTCCTTCCTTGGTTTCCTTCCTTTACCTTCTTTCATATTGATGACTGTGTTTCTGTGTTTCTGTGTGTAACACATCTTTAAGCATCTTTTGGAGGGCTGGACGAGTGGCAACAAATTCTTTCAATTTCTGTTTGCAATGAAAAGTCTTTATTTCACCTTCATTCACAAATGATAGCTTTGCAGGATATAATATTCTGGGCTGGCAGTTTTTCTCTCTTAGTACCTGAGCTATATCTCGCCATTCCCTCCTAGCTTGTAGAGTTTCTGATGAGAAGTCAGCCGTGAGTCTGATTGGAGATCCTCTGAGAGTAATCTGACATTTCTCTCTTGCACATTTTAGGATCTTTTCTTTATGTTTCACTGTGGAGAGTTTAATTACAACGTGTCGTGGTGAGGATCTCTTTTGGTCGTGTTTATTAGGGGTTCTGTGAGCTTCCTGTACTAGGATTTCTCTGTCCTTCTCCAAACCTGGGAAATTTTCTGCTAATATCTCACTAAAAAGGCCTTCTAATCCTTTCTCCCTCTCCATGCCTTCAGGAACTCCTAGAACCCGAATGTTGGGTTTTTTAATAGTATCCTGCAGATTCCTGACAATATGTTTTAGATTTCTAATTTCCTCTTCTTTTCTTTGGTCTGACTGTATCCTTTCCTGTTCTCTGTCTTCTAAGTCCGATATTCTCTCTTTTGCTTCACCCATTCTGTTTGTAAGGCTCTCTATTGTGTTTTTCATTTGATCTATTGAATTCTTCACTTCAGTCACTATCACAGTTTCCTGTTGTACTAGTTGTTTCGTTTCATTTTGATTCCTCCTTAATATTTCATTTTCACGAGAGAGGTTTTCTATCTTGTCCATTAAGGATTTCTGTAGTTCAAGAATTTGTTTTTGAGAACTTCTTAATGTTCTTATCAATTTTTTGAGATCTGCTTCTTGCATTTCTTCTATGTCATCATCGTCATAATCTTGAATTGGGGTGTCTTTTTCATTTGAGGGCGTCATGGTGACTTCCTTGTTTTTATTACCTCGGTTTTTGCGTTTGTTATTTGGCATATTGGAGATATTTGGTTTCTTCACTGTGGTGCTTTTTGTTATACTATGACTCTAGATTAAGCGGACTATCTGTTTTTGATGGAGCCTTAGGGCTTGAGGTGGGTGTGGCCTGAGAGCTCTGTTTGGTGTGCCAACGGTGACACTCCCAGGTTAGGCGTAGTAAATCTCTCTCCCTCTCTCTCTTTCTTATTTTTGATTCAAAAGGGAAGTAATTCTGCACAGCTGCACGAAGTTGGAGGTAGTTAGCAGGCAAATGATATACCCACAGGAGCCAGAGATCGGAAGCTCTTTCCCAAGGACCACACAGGGAATCTGTTCGGCCCTCAGAGTGGGCTCAAATTCTCCTTCAGTCTCCCACTGGGTTGCCAAAGTTACGGAATTGTAGCGTCTCTGGAGAGTGCTCACGTGAATTCCGTGAGTTCTCTCCCCCACCATCTCTTTTTTCACTGTCTCAGTTCAGTAGCACCACAAATTTACTAGGTCCTAATCTCCTGTTAATTCGCCCCACCCAGAGTCAGGTTTTTCTGCTAGGCTCAGGGCCGCTGCAGACCTGAGGTCGCTCTGCTTATGACGTATGTCCAAGATGGCACCTGCTCTTTGTCTTGCTCGCCCTTGAGAGGTGAGCAGAGAGAGAGAAACCCGTGTCCGTACCAGTCACCTTTTTTTTTTTTTCTCTCTCTCTCTCTTCCAGTTAGCCTGGTGAACTCCCCCCCCCCCCCCGGGGGTCGTTCCCTCTAGTCTCCTCTCTCCACTTGCCTGCCGGTGTCTCGGGCTATTGAGGTTCGGCTCACCTCGCGTTCCAGTGCTGGTGTGTTGAGTCTGCTGCTGGTGTCCCGAACTGTGGGCTCCCACGCTCTCCACGTAGGTCCGCTGTGAATCACGCGTTCCGGAAGAGTTTCTTCTGCTGTTTCCTCCCCTACTCTTCCTTGAACCTGCAGTATCTCCACTTTTATTAAACTATCTCTCCCCGGACTATCAGTGTGCTCCCTTCCTATTCCGCCATCTTGCTCCACTTTCAATCCAGCCTCCTGCCAATGTGCCTAGGCAAACAGTAGAAGATGTCCTAAGTACGTAGGCCCTTACCACTCACATGGGAGACAGAATAGAGTTCCAGGCTCCTGGCTTCTTCCTTGCCCAGCCTCTACCATCCTGGCCAGTCCATGGAAGATCTCTTTGCCTCTGTCTCTCCTTCTCTCTGTTGTTCTGCCTTTAAAATAAATAAGTATTTTTTAAGTGAAAAAATCCCAGAAATAACGGATCATCTATTGATAGATGCATTTTATTAGGACTTGAGGGAAAGGATGCACCATGTAGAGTTAGTCATTTGTGTCAATGTTGTACAAGCATGAATGGGGTGATTATTTCAACTAGAGGTTCCTGGGACCATATCCAGAAACTGATTTGGTTGCTTTGGGCTGATGCATAGGAGTTTATAATTTAATAATTTTCCTCATAATTCTGATGCAGATTTGGGAGTATTCTTCATGCTGAAAAGTACTGATATATTAAAAATGTTGGAGGACTCATGCTGAGTCTTATAAACAAGACTTAACACAAGTTCCTTAGATTCTCTTAGCATCAGTTTCTTTGAAAAATTAAGATTTCAGTACTTTAGTTTTTAAATAATATTTAATAAATATAATGAATGTAAACCGCTGGGAACATAATAGGTACTACTTAGAGATTTTCCCTTCTCTTGCCATTGTCTTACTATTCTAAAAACAGTACTGTGGTTATATTGACAGCCCATTCATTTCTGGAAAACATTTGAGTTGTTGATCACAAATTATGTGGTTGTATCAGTAAGTGTACAGAAGCAGCTAAAAATGTGATTTCAGGTCAGAGTAAAAGTTACCATAATTATTTATGTCATAAGATTTTGAGTCTTAAATATGATAAATTTAAGGACAACTAAAGACAGCAATATGGACAAAAGACTGACAAGATCCATCAATTAGGACAGTGTTATAGTCTTGTAACTGATAAGGCATGAGGTACAGAAATTACTATGTGCTCTCATCCTTGTTTTCTGTAGGTTAAATAAAAAAATAATTTTTAAAATATTGAATATTATCTGCTACTAGTCATATATCAAAATAGAGTTGAAAGTTTCCTTTATGCAATTTTTAAGTTTTTCATGTCTTAATAATTCTCATATGCTCAAAAGTAATCCACAGTATTTCAAGTGAATTATCTGGCCTTAACATTGCATCCTTCTGAAAGCTATATACACAAACCATATCAAACTACATCTTCCATGTGACTTAACTGAGTGTATTTGGGATGCCTAGAATTTAATGAATTCTCAGAGATCTTTCCCATTTGTTTTTTGTTTGTTTGTTTGTTTTTTGACGGACAGAGTGGACAGTGAGAGAGAGAGAGACAGAGAGAAAGGTCTTCCTTTTGCCGTTGGTTCACCCTCCAATGGCTGCTGTGGCCAGCGTACCGCGCTGATCCGAAGGCAGGAGCCAGGTGCTTCTGGTCTCCCATGGGGTGCAGGGCCCAAGCACTTAGGCCATCCTCCACTGCACTCCCGGGCCATAGCAGAGAGCTGGCCTGGAAGAGGGGCAACCGGGACAGAATCCGGCGCCCCGACCGGGACTAGAACCTGGTGTGCCGGCGCCGCTAGGCGGAGGATTAGCCTGTTGAGCCATGGCTCCGGCCTCCCATTTGTTTTTTAAACTCAAATTTCCACTAATCACTAAAAAGGAAAAAGAAAACATAAAGATGTTAAAATAGAGATGACATAACTGAAGAAATAGAACTCAACAGGATACACTTACAGTTATTATAATTCTCATATCAATGTTTGGGGAGAGATAAACCCTGCATACGTTATTTCTAACTTGATTTGCTGATTCAAAGTCCTTCTCTCAATAAACAACTAATATACCTGTGTCTAGACAAATTAAATGAGGTTAGTAATATTTACTCTGTTTCCCAGTGGATTTGTGAAGAAAAACATCAAACAATTTTGCAAAAGGATGTAAATAATTGTTATGAATATGTGAATATATTTCTAAATGTAACATCATCCAATTCTTTTTTTTTTTAAGATGTATTTTATTTATTTTAAAGGCAGAGTTTCGGGGTGGGGGAGGATCTTCCATCGGCTGGTTCACTCCCCAGATGGCTGCAATGGCCAGGTTTGAACCAAGCTGAAGTCAGGAGCCAGGAGTTTCTTCTGGGTCTCCCATGTGGGTGCAGGAGCCCAGATGGCTCCCATGTGGGCCATCTTTTCACAGGCACATTAGCAGGGAGTTGGATCAGAAGTGGAACACCCAGCACTCCAACCTGTACTGATATGGGCTGCCGACACTGCAGGCGGAAGCTTAACCTTCTATTCCACAGCGTTGGCCCCCCATCCAGTTCTTATTTATACCTTGATAGGTTATCTGATTATTTATCAGTACCTGTTCACTGCGATAATAAAAATGCAGGTAATACATACAGAACCCTCATAATCTTATCCTTTTTCCAGAAATACATTTTTAAGAAAACTTTGGTGTATATATATCCAGAGCTTGTTTCCTTCTCCATTATAACAGAGAGAAAGCATCTTTTTCCAATGCTGGCTAAAGTTTAATTTACTTCTTTAGGAGGTTGAAAGAATATTTTAAAGGAAATTTTCAATTTTTTATTAGTAAAACTACAGACTTTTTTGCTTCTATGCTTTTTATAATCTCTCATATCCTAAAGCTATGATTTGCTATGTAATAATTTTTTGGTAACATAAATAAAATTTTAATTCATTAAATGGAAACATAAAATTTATTTTCCCTTATTTCTTGTCCAGTTATAGTATTTTACAAAAATAAGTGGATGAATGGTTTGTAATTGGACATCTGAACTGCTACAAACTAAAGCTAGGCAAGGATACCTGACATTTATCAGCTTTGGAACGAGTTTTGAATTTTTAAATTTCCCTGCCAAACCCAAGTAAATCTATTCCTGAAGTCTCAGTTCATATTTTTATGAGCATTTAAATGGAAACAAATAAACAAAAAAGAGAAAAAAAAAGTCTTCCCAATTTACTTTCAACCTTCAGAAACGAAAGGACTAGAACTTTAATTTTATTGTTTTAGAATTACTCATGTGACCCAAACCTGCAGTGATGTATTATGAATCAGAGGCATACTTGACTAAAACTACACTTGAGTTACATTCTAAAAAGCCTGAGACCAGGTTTATGCGGTTTCCTAGATGTTATTTACATATCAATAACTAAGACAATTGATTACTTTATAAACAGTCAAATTGAATTGATCAAAGAGACATTTTAATCATTAAGACAAAACTGTAAGATGAACTGTTCAACCCTATATTGATAACTAAGTACTTAGCAGTGATATTGTTCAGAATCACTGCTTTGCTACAAATTGACCAAATCCATTGCCTAAAGCAATGTCTGTTTGTAAACACAGATCAATGAAGACCTTGTCTGGTTATTGTGGTTATCTGATTAAAAATAAGCTTAAGAAGGAAGAAAACATGTGTTTAATAGATCCTTTCTGATAATAAAGACTTCTCAGTATTTAATGACCATGTTTTATTGGGTTTCTGCTTAATCTGTGTTATCAAAGTATGTGACTGTTTACATTCCCAAAGCTATACAAATTTTAGAAAATTGTTGTTTTAATCAATAAGGGTATAAGTAGCAATGGGTTAGGTTCTGTAATAGTAAAAACATTAATTAATTTAATTACATAGTCATGAACCTTAAATGAACAAGATTTATTACAGGAGTCAAGCAATTTTTTTAATTTAGTTATTAAAAGTGGAGAGCAAACATCCACTAGTTTCTACTGTAATTCTCCCCTTCATTTGGCATTTTAGGCCATTGATCTGTGTCAAATCATGAAGACTATAATTCTGTTCTATTTAATGAAGACAGTGCTTTATTGTCTGCAGAATCAGCACACTGTAGTTACTACCCATTCCCATCTAAAACTCTAGTAGGCACTCATTGACTTCTGAAGAGCAATACAGAGTGGCTAATCTCCATTTAGCATTGGCTAAACAGTGCTGCACTTAACGATATAGGGGAGCAGCCAGAGTGTTGTGGTTAGGGTATAGCTGGCCCCTAAGTGAGATTCAGCAAAACCTGGCAAAAGGTGGGCCTGCAGGGATAGTGTAGAAAATCATATTCTATGTTGGTGCTTTGGGATTGTTCATGGTCTCCCCAGGCATAAGCTCAACTAGTAGAGTAAGATACACAAGGGACTTTTCTTATGTCTCCATGTTCAGAAAAATGAGATGTAAGAATCCCCCAGAATATAAAAAAGAAGTGTGTGTTCATTATTGTCACACAGTTTTAATTGTATTGGTTTTAGTATCAGTTTCTAAGCAAAATATTAAAACTCTGTATATATTTTATGTGTTTTTTTTTTGTCCAAACAGAATAAAATTTTGGATGTCTACAAGTCTCTCAATTGTCCCATTGCCAAGCAATCAAAATTGACTGGAGCAAGACAAAGCAAAACATAATTCTTTTTTTAAAATTCATGGTTCTGACATTATTCTCATCTCATTTTGTAGAAAAATAAGAAATCATAAAATCTAAGGACTGGAGGAGTGTAAGGTCTACTAGTCAAAAGTCATATAATTTGATTCTACAAAATAAAGTGTTGATTTAATGCATTTTTAAATTCTTCCAAAGAGAAGGAACTCTCCCATTAAAAAATATTTTCCTTATATTAAGCTGTAATGAGTCTCCTTAAAGTCTTTCAGCTGAAATTAAATTCAGGCATTCTTTTCAGGACTGAAAGCCTCTTTCTTCACTCGCAGGAGTGTTGGCTGCTGGTGGTTTACTGCTGAGTCCTTCCTCAGAAATTATTCACAGCTAAAGGGATCACCTTGTCCAGGCTTATCTTCTCCCTAGGGTATGCCCTCATCCAATGAATATTTCATTGCGGTATGTGTGGTAGGGGGAGGGTGGTGTAAATCAACATCCCTTACCTTATTTCTAGACAGGCTGGTTAAGCTTGGAGATCATGGTGGAGTGCATGAAGCTCCATCTGCGAACTCTGCAGTTTAATTTTTACTTCACCTGTTGCTTTCCTTTGCTCTTACAGGTGTTTTCCCACACACGTGTCGGATTGAAGCTTGTACAGAAATATGCATCTCAGATTACATTTTGTAGTCTTGCTGACCAGGTCCAATCACTTAAGCACGACCTAAATATTCAGAGCAATCAGTGGTCATTTTCCATTTTCCATGCACGTATCATTTTAATATATGGTTTCATACTGCAATTCATTTGAGCAGTTAACCCTTTCAATCAATAAACTAAAACCATGATTTGGGAATTCAGATTTTCAGAACTTTGTGGCTGATTATATATAAATGACTACTGGTATTTCCCATTTCTGTATCAGTGTCTGCATGTCCTCTGGCAGTGTGCCATTGCCAAGTCTTCCATCCCGAAATGGGTTTGGTCTTATTTGCTTTAGCAGCTGGGACATGAAGAAAGCTGACAGAAAACAGAAATTTACAGTGTTCACACTGGAGTTCGCCCTAACTCATTACACTTCTGAAGCATGGGAGAACTATGTTAAGAGACCCCAGCTTATCTACTTGGGACACAGATATTACATGAAGCAGTGACAAGACACTGCAGACCAGCCAGTCTGCTGAAGGGCTAGAGGTTGGTATTCCAGACCACCCAGCCCCAGCCTGTGTGACTGCCTGCCCAGCCCACAAAGCTATGACAGATAATAAGTGTCTGTGGTTTTAAATCACCATGTTTTGTTTCCATTTGCAAAAGCTAGCAAATGCAAGCTCTTCAGGTAGACAGGAACTTGTGACGCTGCTTTCTGCCAGGTGTTTTAATAGTCATGCAGGTGCATCCTCTGAAGGTACAGAGTTGCAGTGTTAAAAATGGTGCGCGTTGACTGAGGTTTATTGTCAAATGCTGATCAATATAAAGCAGGTACATATGGATCAGAGTAAATGAGTGGCATTGGAAACATGAAGCAAGGAAATTTTTGCATATTTTATAGATCGGTTTAGTTTCTAAAAGCCAGAAGCCGGGTCTTCAGTGGCATGCCCCAAAGTATATTATGTATAATACTAGTTCAAAGGAATGTGAGTAAATTGTGGTTAGGTAATTTGTTCTGTGGCCAAATACATCTGGGAAAAGAACTGAAACAACTTCTTCTGTGTAGAACTTACCGGAAGTTTTAGTGTGCACATATGAATTGATAACTTCTGAGACAGAAATGTACTATGGAGTACTTCTAATGTATCATCATGCATCATACAGTGTTAGTAGCCACATCCTGGCGTCTAGCTGGGAAGACACTCCTCTCATCTGTGCAGTTTCCATGATGGTCATTCTTCCGAGACCCCAGCATAGAAGCAATCTTAACGCCAGGCTACTTGTGACACTGCCCTGGCCATAGTGATTGACTTGGACATATGATCCATTAAGAGCTAATGAAACAAATGTAAGACAAAAACATATTGGGACTTAGGGAACATCCTGTTACTGTGTTGTACACAGGACTGAGAGACAAGAGGACTAGAGTTGCTGCCTATGTCTGTCTATTAATTTACTTCTTCACTGAAGTTTGCAACTAAATGTAAGACACCAGTAATAATGGAATCTGGGGAAGGAGGATAAACAGAATATATGGGACTCTGTACTGTCCATCCAATTATTCTGTAAACCTAAAATCATAAAAATTTATTCTAAACATTGCAATTAGCCATTAGTTAGGGAAATAATGTAAAAATAAAATAGCATTTTTTCTCTTTTGTTAACAATATTAACACGTATTAGGAAGAGAACACCACAAATGAAAGATGGTCTTTAGCTACCAAAAACCGTGTTAAAAGATTATCATCTGTTAAAAGTGTCGATTCTGGGCGACACTGTGGCTTAGCTGGTAAAGCCGCCACCTGCATGCCAGCTTCCCACATGGACCCCAGTTCAAGAGCCGGCTGCCCCATTTCCAATCCAGCTCTCTGCTATGGCCTGAGAAAGCAGTAGAAGATGGCCCAAGTCCTTGGCCCCTGCACCTGCATAGGGAACCTGGAGAAAGCTCCTGGCTCCTGGCTTTGGATCGGCACAACTCTAGCCAGCCGTTGAGGCCCCCTGAGGAGTCGACCAGTGGATGGAAGACCCCTCTCTCCCTCTCTCCCTCTCTCCTTCTCTCCCTCTGTCCCTCTCTCTCTCTCTCTCCCTCTCTCTCTCTGCCTCTGCCTCTCTGTAACTTTGCCTTTCAAATAAATATATAAATCTCTAAAAAAATGTATTGATTCATGAAAAATCTTCCAGTGGGTGCAAAGACAGGTGAGGCAAAGGCAAGCAAATTATTTGTTATATATCATATGAAAAAAATCTTTCTCATTCTCCATGATTTTCAATAGAGGTTTTGGTTAAAGATTTCTTAGGGATACAGAGTTAAAAATAACTTCTGCCATTCAAGTTTGCTCTGAGAGAATAAAGACTTTCATGGCCATTTGGGAATATAGTAACTAAAGTGGTTGGCTCATTTTCAAAGTATTATGTTTGCTCTCTCAAAGCCACTTTGGACATGACACGGATTGTAAATCTAATTTTAAGAAGTAAAAGTAAAACCAGCTAAGAAAATGGCAGACTCTTAACTAAGTACAAGTATTTATTAAATTTACTTTAAAATTTTCAGAGGATACTGCCCCCATATAGCTGATATATTAATATGCAAAGTGATCTTAGGTATTATGTACTATAAAAACTAATAAATATTAAAGAAAATGAATCAGAAGGTAATGCTCTTGTCTGGGGCCAGTCTAAGCCTTCACCTACAGCATTGGTCTTCCATATGGGTGCAGGTTCCTTTCCCAGCTGCTCCTCTTCCTATCCAGCTCTCTGCTCATCTGCTTATGTCCTGGAAAAGCAGTGAAAGATGGCCCAAGTGCTTGGGACTCTGCACCTACATGGGAGACCCAAAAGAAACTTCTGGCTCCTGGCTTTTGTCTGTCCCTGCCCTAGCTGTTGCAGCCATTTGGAAAGTGAACCAGCAGATGAAAGACTTTTCTCTCTGCCTTTTCCTCCCTCTCTGCTTCTCAAATAAACAAAAAAAATCTTTAAAAAAATGAAAATAATGCTCTAGCTTGATGTTCCATTGTTTAAAAAAATGGGGCCAGTATTGTATACATGTAAGGACGCTGCATCAATATGGCCATCAGTTTGTGTTCCAGCTGCTCCACATCTGATCCAGCTCCCTTAAAATGGCCTAGGAAAGCAGTGGAAGAGGGATCAAGCAGTTGGGCCTCTACCACCCACTTGGGAGACCTGCATGCAGCTCTTGGCTCCTGACTTTGGCCTGGCTAAGCACTTGCCATTGCAGCCACCAGGGGAGTGAATGAGCAAATGGAAGATCTCTTTCTCTTTCTCTGTCTCTCCCTCCGCCTCTGTATTTCTGACTTTCAAATAAATACATCTTTTAATTAAATATACAATTTTTAAAAATATCTACTTAGATAGAAAGCGGGCAGAGCCAAGATGGCGGAATAGTGAGGGTGCGCACCGATAGTCCGGGAAAATTTAGTTTAATAAAAGGGGAGTTACGGTAGCCTCAGAAAAAAGAACCAGGAAAATATTGCAGAGAAAACTCTTCTGGATAGAGTGGCTGTGAATCAGAGGACCTACTGGGAGAACAAGGTCGCCCACCGTGCGGAAGCCGAGCCGCGGGACCGAGCCGCGGAAGCCGCAGGGTCTGTGCGCCAGTGCTCGAAGGGGAGTGCATGCCACACAGACAACAGCGGGGAGACTTGGGACGTCCAGGGCTCCGAGTCCATACATCGGCGCTGGAAGGGGAGGTGAGCTCAATAACCTGAGACATTGGTGGGGAAACGGGGGTCAGAATCTAGAGGGGGGCCGGAAAGTGCAGCAAACTCACTACCAGAAAGAAGGAAAAAAAAAGCTTCGGGGTTTCTCTTCCCCCTAACCTTGCAAAGGTTGCAAGGCTGCAAGGCTTGAAGAATTCCCAAGAGACAAAGAGCAGGCCCCCTCTCTGGATTTACATATCAACAGGGGAGAGCTAAGGAACTGAGTCACTACAATTCAGTAGCCTAGGCAACCCAGTGGGAGTCCAGAGGAGCCAAAAACGGACACTGTGGGTAGAAGCCAGAGACTGGAAGCTAAATACCATCAATTCTGCACAGCCGTGCTATGCAGTGTTACTTACCCCCTGAATAAATAAAATAAATAAATAAATAAAAAGAGAGAGATTTACCACACATAACCTGAGGGTGTCACCTTTGCACACCCTTAACCAGGAAGAACCAAGCAGAGCTCTCAGCCCGCACCCATCTCAGGCCTCCAAGGCTCCTCCAACAGCAGGCGGTCCACTTGACACGGACATAGTATAAAATAAAAAAAAAAAAAAAACGCACAGTGACTCAAGAAGAATTAACTATGCCAAATAACAAACACAGAAATCGAGGGAACAAGATCAACAATGACACTATGATGCCTCCAAATAAACAAAACACCCCAAACCAAGATTATGAAGATGATGAGATAGAAGAAATGCAAGATACGGATTTCAAAAAATTTATGATAAGAACATTTAGAAGTTTTCAAAAGCAAATCCTTGAACTACAGAAATCCTTATTGGACAGGATTGAAAATCTCTCTCGTGAAAATGAAATTTTAAGGAAGAATCAAAATGAAACTCAGAAACTAGTAGAACAGGAAAGTGTGATAGTGAAGAGAAATCAAAATGAAATGAAGAGCTCAATAGATCAAATGACAAACACATTAGAAAGCCTTAAAAACAGAATGGGTGAAGCAGAAGAGAGAATATCGGACTTAGAAGATAGAGCACAGGAAAACATACAGTCAAACCAAAGAAAAGAAGAGGAAATTAGAAATCTAAAAAATATTGTTGGGAATCTACAGGATACTATTAAAAAAAAACAACATTCGGGTTCTAGGAGTTCCTGAAGGCATGGAGAGAGAGAAAGGATTAGAAGGCCTTTTTAGTGAGATACTAGCAGAGAACTTTCCAGGTTTGGAGAAGGACAGAGACATCCTAGTACAGGAAGCTCATAGAACCCCCAATAAACATGACCAAAAGAGATCCTCACCACGACACGTGGTAATTAAACTTACCACAGTGAAACATAAAGAAAAGATCCTAAAATGTGCAAGGGAGAAACGTCAGATTACTCTCAGAGGATCTCCAATCAGACTCACAGCAGACTTCTCATCAGAAACACTACAGGCTAGGAGGGAATGGTGAGACATAGCACAGGTGCTAAGAGAAAAATATTGCCAGCCCAGAATATTATATCCTTCCAAGCTCTCATTTGTGAATGAAGGTGAAATAAAGACCTTTCATAGCAAACAGAAATTGAAAGACTTTGTGGCCACTCGTCCAGCCCTGCAAAAGATACTTAAAGATGTGCTACACTCAGAAACACAGAAACACGGCCATCAATATGAAAGAAGGGAAAGGAAGAACACCTACCAGTAAAAGAGCATGGGAAGCTCAAAGCATATACTAGAAAATATTTCCGGGAAAATGGCAGGGCAAAGTCACTACGTATCAATAGTCACATTGAACATTAATGGTCTGAATTCTTCAGTTAAAAGACACCGTTTGGCTGACTGGCTCACAGAACACAACCCAACTATTTGTTGCCTACAAGAAACACATCTCTCTAACAAAGATGCATGCAGACTGAAAGTGAAAGGTTGGAAAAAGATATTCCATGCCAACAGAAACCAAAAAAAAGCAGGTGTAGCCATATTAATATCAGACAAAATAAACTTTAATACAAAAACTGTTAAGAGAGACAAAGAGGGACACTATATAATGATTAAGGGTTCAATTCAACAGGAAGATGTAACTATTATAAATGTATATGCACCTAATTACAGGGCACCGGTCTATTTAAAAGATATGTTAAGGGACTTAAAGGGAGATTTAGATTCCAATACAATAGTACTGGGAGACTTCAATACTCCACTCTCAGAAATAGACAGATCATCTGGACAGAAGATCAACAAGGAAACAGCAGATTTAATTGACACTATTGCCCAAATGGATCTAACAGATATCTACAGAACTTTCAACCCTACATCTACAGACTTCACATTCTTCTCAGCAGTGCATGGAACCTTCTCTAGGATTGATCACATACTAGGCCATAAAGCAAGTCTCAGCAAATTTAAAAGAATTAGAAACATACCATGCAGCTTCTCAGACCACAGCGGAATGAAGCTGGAAATTAGCAACTCAGGAAACCCCAGAAAGTATGCAAACACATGGAGACGGAACATGCTCCTGATGAACACTGGGTCATTCAAGAAATCAAAAGAGAAATCAAAAACTTTCTGGAAGTAAATGAAGACAACAACACAACATATCAAAACTTATGGGATACAGCAAAAGCAGTATTGAGAGGCAAATTTATAGCAATAGGTGCCTATATCAAGAAATTGGAAAGCTACCAAATAAATGAGCTTTCAGCGCATCTCAAGGACCTAGAAAAACTGCAGCAAACCAAACCCAAATCTAGTAGGAGAAGAGAAATAATTAAAACCAGAGAAGAAATGAACAGGATTGAATCCAAAAAAACACTACAAAAAATCCGCCAAGCGAGGAGCTGGTTTTTTGAAAAAATAAACAAAATTGACACCCCATTGGCCCAACTAACTAAAAAAAGAAGAGAAAAGACCCAAATCAATAAAATCAGAGATGAAAAAGGAAATGTAACAACAGACACCACAGAAATAAAAAGAATCATCAGAAATTACTACAAGGAATTGTATGCCAGCAAACAGGGAAACCTATCAGAAACGGATAGATTCCTGGACACATGCAATCTACCAAAATTGAACCATGAAGACATAGAAAACCTGAATAGACCCATAACTGAGACAGAAATTGAAACAGTAATAAAGACCCTCCCAACAAAGCAAAGCCCAGGACCAGATGCATTCACTGCTGAATTCTACCAGACATTTAAAGAAGAACTAATCCCATTTCTTCTCAAACTATTCAGAACAATCGAAAAAGAGGGAATCCTCCCAAATTCTTTCTATGAAGCCAGCATCACCTTAATCCCTAAGCCAGAGAAAGATGCAGCACTGAAAGAAAATTACAGACCAATATCCCTGATGAACATAGATGCAAAAATCCTCAATAAAATTCTGGCCAATAGAGCACAACAACACATCAGGAAAATCATCCACCCAGACCAAGTGGGATTCATCCCTGGTATGCAGGGATGGTTCAACATTCGCAAATCAATCAATGTGATTCACCACATTAACAGACTGCAAAAGAAAAACCATATGATTATCTCAATTGATGCAGAGAAAGCATTTGATAAAATTCAACACCCTTTCATGATTAAAACTCTAAGCAAATTGGGTATAGAAGGAACATTCCTCAATACAATCAAAGCAATTTATAAAAAACCCACAGCCAGCATCCTATTGAATGGGGAAAAGTTGGAAGCATTTCCACTGAAATCTGGCACTAGGCAGGGATGCCCACTCTCACCACTGCTATTTAACATAGTTCTGGAAGTTTTAGCCAGAGCCATCAGACAAGAAAAAGAAATCAAAGGAATACAAATTGAGAAGGAAGAAGTCAAACTATCCCTCTTTGCAAACAATATGATTCTGTACTTAGAGGATCCAAAGAACACTACTAAGAGACTATTGGAACTCATAGAGGAGTTTGGCAAAGTGACAGGATATAAAATCAATGCACAAAATCAACAGCCTTTGTATACACAAGCAATGCCATGACTGAGAAAGAACTGCTAAGATCAATCCCATTCACAATAGCTACAAAAACAATCAAATACCTTGGAATAAACTTAACCAAGGACGTTAAAGATCTCTATGATGAAAATTACAAAATCTTAAAGAAAGAAATAGAAGAGGATACCAAAAAATGGAAAAATCTTCCATGCTCATGGATTGGAAGAATCAACATCATCAAAATGTCCATTCTCCCAAAAGCAATTTATAGATTCAATGCAATACCAATCAAGATACCAAAGACATTCTTCTCAGATCTAGAAAAAATGATGCTGAAATTCATATGGAGGCACAAGAGACCTCGAATAGCTAAAGCAATCTTGTACAACAAAAACAAAGCTGGAGGCATCACAATACCAGATTTCAGGACATACTACAGGGCAGTTGTAATCAAAACAGCATGGTACTGGTACAGAAACAGATGGATAGACCAATGGAACAGAATTGAAACACCAGAAATCAACCCAAACATCTACAGCCAACATATATTTGACCAAAGATCTAAAACTAATTCCTGGAGCAAGCACAGTCTATTCAATAAATGGTGCTGGGAAAACTGGATTTCCACGTGCAGAAGCATGAAGCAAGACCCCTACCTTACACCTTACACAAAAATCCACTCAACGTGGATTAAAGACCTAAATCTACGTCCTTACACCATTAAGTTATTAGAGAACATTGGAGAAACCCTTCAAGATATTGGCACAGGCAAAGAATTTCTGGAAAAGACCCGGGAGGCACAGGCAGTCAAAGCCAAAGTCAACTATTGGGATTGCATCAAATTGAGAAGTTTCTGTACTGCAAAAGAAACAGTCAGGAGAGTGAAGAGACAACCGACAGAATGGGAAAAAATATTTGCAAACTATGCAACAGATAAAGGGTTAATAACCAGAATCTACAAAGAGATCAAGAAACTCCACAAAAACAAAACAAACAACCCACTTAAGAGATGGGCCAAGGACCTCAATAGACATTTTTCAAAAGAGGAAATCCAAATGGCCAACAGGCACATGAAAAAATGTTCAAGGTCACTAGCAATCAGGGAAATGCAAATCAAAACCACAATGAGTTTTCACCTCACCCCGGTTAGAATGGCTCACATTCAGAAATCTACCAACAACAGATGCTGGCGAGGATGTGGAGGAAAAGGAACACTAACCCACTGTTGCTGGGAATGCAAACTGGTCAAGCCACTATGGAAGTCAGTCTGGAGATTCCTCAGAAACCTGAATATAACCCTACCGTTTGACCCAGCATTCCACTCCTTGGAATTTACCCAAAGGAGTTTAAATTGACAAACAAAAAAGCGGTCTGCAGCCTAATGTTTATTGCAGCACAATTCACAATAGCCAAGACCTGGAACCAACCTAAATTCCCATCAACGGTAGACTGGATAAAGAAATTATGGGATATGTATTCTTTAGAATACTATACCGCAGTAAGAAACAACGAAATCCAGTCATTTGCAACAAAATGGAGGAATCTGGAACACATCATGCTGAGTGAAATAAGCCAGTCCCAAAGGGACAAATACCATATGTTCTCCCTGATCGGTGACAACTGACTGAACACCAAAAAGGAAACCTCCTGAAGTGAAGTGGACACTATGAGAAATGGTGACTTGATCAGCATAGCCCTGACTGTTAATGAACAACTTAATACATTATCCCTCTTAGTAGTTTTTTTTGTCTGTTCTACTTCATATGACTGGTTTAATTCTGTAATTATCACACAGTTATTCTTAAGTGTTGAAAATTAACTGAAATGTGATCCCTGTTAAACATAAGAGTGGGAATAAGAGAGGGAAGAGATGTATAATTTGGGACATGCTCAAGCTGACTTGCCCCAAATGGTAGAGTTAGAAACATACCAGGGCATTCCAATTCAATCCCATCAAGGTGGCATGTACCAATGCCATCTCACTATTCCAAGTGATCTATTTCAGTTCACAATTGATCATAATGAAAGGACTAAGAGTCAAAGGGAGCACATAAACAAGTCTAGTACCTGCTAACACTAACCGATAGAATAAATAAAGGGGAGAGTGATCCAACATGGGAAGTGAGATACTCAGTAGACTCATAGAATGGCAGATGTCCTAAATAGCACTCTGGCCTCAGAATCAGCCCTAAAGGCACTCGGATCTGGCTGAAAAGCCCATGAGAGTATTTCAGGCATGGAAAGCCAAGACACTCTGGCAAAAAGATCTCTGTAAGTGAGATCCCAGTGGAAAGAACAGGTCTTCAAAGAAGGCGGTACCTTTCTCTGAAGGGAGGAGAGAACCTCCACTTTGACTATGACCTTGTCTAAACAAGATAAGAGTCGGAGAACTCAAGGGGCTTCCATAGCCTTGGAAACTCATGACTGGTGCATGGGGAGATTACTGATGCCATAAACAGGAGTGTCAATTTGTAAAGTCAACAACAGGAGTCACTGTGCACTTACTCCTCATGTAGGATCTCTGTCCTTAATGTGCTGTACCTTGAGGCTTAATGGTATAACGAGTACTCAAACAGTATATTTCACTTTGTGTTTCTATGGGGGTCCAAACGGTTGAAATCTTTACTCAATGTATACTAAACTGATCTTCTGTTAAAAAAAAAAAAAAAGAAAAAGAAAGAAAAGAAAAGAAAAAGAAATTATCAATTCCCAACTTGACTCTCACTGGGATTAAACATGACAATAGGTCTGATCTGATTTCATCATCATTTAAAAAAATCATCTATTATTTTTCACTTTATGTTTCTGTGTGGGAGCAAACTGTTGAAATCCTTACTTAATGTATACTAAACTGATCTTCTGTATATTAAGATAATCGAAAATGAATCTTGATGTGAATGGAAGGGGAGAGGGAGTGGGAAAGGGGAGGGTTGTGGGTGGGAGGGACGGTATTGGGGGGAAGCCATTGTAATCCATAAGTCGTACTTTGGAAATTTATATTCATTAAATAAAAGATAAAAAAAAAGATTTATAGAAAGCATCATGGAAAGAAACCAAAACTAGAAAGAGAATATCGAGTGGCCAAAAAGATACGTTGTGGGTTTGAATCAAGGAAGAGAGTTCCCAAGTGAACAAGTGGCCAGCAGTATCACAGTTTAATGAAAGACTAGTAGGATAATGTCAGATATGACTGGTTAGAGTAACTACTGTCAAGTCTTTAAGTAAATTTTTTCTACTGTATTTCATTAAAGCTTGCTAGATATAAAAAAAAATCTACTTAGAACAGTTCTGAACTAAGGGTAGTTTTCACTTTGGAATACAAGACTTGTGTACATGTACTTTGATTCTTTAGGACATTTTAGAATTGGTCATCTACCATGATCAATTGCATTGGGTTAAACATAAATCCATGTGGAAGTATAGAAATAGTACTTTCAAATTTTAACATGAAAACTACCAACATGAATAGTTTCTCTACCAAGGCCAATTTTCAACTATACTGTGGTAAATTATACAAGTTTCATATAAGATTCTGCATTTCTGTTAACTGCTAACAAAGAAATCGCTTAATGGATGGAAACAGAAGCAGCTTTGGGAACTGTATGGCATTATGCAGAACAATAGTACCCTTCAACTATATTTCATCACAGTTATTGCTTTGTACTATTTTTTAATATTTGAACTATGGAATAGCTTAAAAGTTAACATTCATACTACATTAATGTTGAATGAAATGATTGTTTTGTTCTGATCTGCTGTTGAGTAGATTTAGGCAAAAAAAAAAAAAAGAAAAAGAAAAGGAAAAAAAGAGCTAGTTTAGGTATCCCACTAGGATACCCTTAGCTTTTATTAGCTTCTGTACTGAGAGGCAGAACAGGCAGTTTAAGAAAGGAAATAATAGAGTTTCATTCCAGTATCTTAAATTTGGAACTCATTTGCAAAATTTTAGCAGTATTTCCATTAAAAACACAAGTCCACAGAAACTAGATACCAATTAACCTGCAAAGCCATGCCTCCCCCTTTAATTTCCTCTGCTTAACCCATGATTTAATTCCTTTCCGTGTTAGTATTAGCAACATATCACCTTTGATCCTCTACTGTAATAAAACTAGATGACTTATTTAAAGAAAGCAAAAACCCATATACATTTTTGTATGCAAATAATCCATGTAAAATTTCACAGGTATTATTTATATAGAAACTTGAAAATTTTATGTGGAGTAAGAAAGTACTTTCGTCCTTTTCTGTGAACATTATTTAGACTGGAAATGTTCCTGTAATTGGCAGTAACATACAGAAAAGATATATGGCTTGATGGGAGGCATTAAACACTCATATTAGGAACTGGATAAAGACCAAGATCCTACAAAGCAAGCTGTAAGTTCATGCCTGAATCATATGGCTTCAAAAAAATAAATATGTCATTTAATTTATCCTTAATTTGTGTTGGATCTGTTTAAACAGCTTATTCAAAGATGCAACGTAATGAGAAAATTGTTAGCTTTTATATTCATGCAGACTGAGGTTGGAATTCTGCCGCAGGTCGTTCAGCAGCCTTGCGCTGGTTACCACGTCTTCTTCTATTTCTATATATGTATTTGAATATTTGACAATTCTAGTTAAGAAGTTGATCAAAAGAAATTTGATTACAGTCTTGAAAGACAGAGAATAATTAATAGTATTAGCAAATCATTAATTTTAAAACCACTAGTATCTGTTTGCAATAATAGCTGAAGAGTATGCACCTTTGACAGTAATAGAATTCAACTTTGGTTCCTTGTCATGTTATTTTATGATTTCTGAACTAATAATCCTTGTGAGATGACTATGAGCACTTAACAGACACAATAAAATTCACTTTACTAAACACTCCACACACGCAGGACAGGTTTTGCTTACTTAAGTCCTGAATATGATTGCCTTAGTATAACTTGAGGTATATTTGGTTCAGCTGTGAGTATAGGCTACTAGTGCTACTAAAGCTGTTAGTACTATCCAACAGCTCTCAGGCGATAGCACAGACTTGCCGAAACTCAGTCTGGTAATACTGACTTTATCTGCGGCATTCACCAGAAAATAACTCTACAGCCTGCTGTGTGCTCATTACTGACTTTGAAAATGTTTACCACAAATTGTTTAATTCCTTAAATGGCAGCCAAACCCTAGGAACAAACTACAGAGATAACAGGAGCTTAATTTTATAGTAACAACTCCTGGACATCAAGGTGAGAATACAACTTTTGGAACCATGGAGTCTTTTCTGCAAAGAAACACCACAAAGCTGTTATCTGCCTTGGGCCTTTGTCCTTTGATGTTACCTCTGGCATCTCTTAGCCTGGATAATTTCATTACTTGTTTTCAATTTTAAAATTTTTTTTCTTTTTTTTTTAACTTTTATTTAATGAATATAAATTTCCAAAGTACGATTTATGGATTACAATGGCTTCCCCCCCATAACCTCCCTCCCACCCGCAACCCTCCCCTTTCCCACTCCCTCTCCCCTTCCATTCACATCAAGATTCACTTCTGATTCTCTTTATATACAGAAGATCAGTTTAGCATACATTAAGTAAAGATTTCAACAGTTTGCTCCCATACAGAAACAAAGTGAAAAATACTGTTTGAGTACTAGTTATAGCATTAAATCTCAATGTACAGCACACTAAGGACAAAGATCCTACATGAGGAGTAAGTGCACAGTGATTGCTGTTGTTGACTTAACAAATTGACACTCTTGTTTATGGCCTCAGTAATCACCCTAGGCTCTTGTCATGAGCTGCCAAGGCTATGGAAGCCTTTTGAGTTCACCGACTCTGATCATATTTAGACAAGGCCATGGTCAAAGTGGAAGTTCTCTCCTCCCTTCAGAGAAAGACACCTCCTTCTTTGATGACCCGTTCTTTCCACTGGGATCTCACTCATGGAGATCCTTCATTTAGTTTTTTTTTTTTTTTTTTTTTTTTTTCCCCAGAGTGTCTTGGCTTTCCATGCCTGAAATACTCTCATGGGCAAAAAAAAAAAAAAAAAAAAAAAAAAAAAAACCATTGGTGAAGTTCCTCTTTTCTTTTTTTTTTTTTTTTCAGGCAGAGTTAGACAGTGAGAGAGAGAGAGAGAGACAGAGAAAGGTCTTCCTTCCGTTGGTTCACCCCCAAATGGCTGCTATGGTCGGCGCGCTGTGCTGATCCGAAGCCAGGAGCCAGGTGCTTCCTTTTGGTTTCCTATGCGGGTGCAGGGCCCAAGCACTTGGGCTATCGTCCACTGCACTCCTGGGCCACAGCAGAGAGCTGGACTGAAAGTGGAGCAACTGGGACAGAATCCGGCACCCCAACCGGACTAGAACCCAGGGTGCTGGCGCCGCAGGCACAGGATTAGCCAAATGAGCCACGGCACCAGCCAGAGTTCCTCTTTTCAAGAACACAAGTCTGGAGATGTCATCTTTTTTTTAAAGTTTTCATTCACTGAAGAATGATGAAACGTTGCTTAAGATGATTTCCAAACCAAAACCAAACCAAACCAAATAAGCGAGCAAATCTGTGCTAAACAGATAAGTACATGTGTCTGTTTCATAAGAAAACAAATAGATGCATTAACATGTTAAGAAAATTATCCATAGCTATGAGTTTGCCCAGTAATTCTGAGGGAGAAAATACAGGAGTAGAAATAGAAAAATTCCAACATTTAAAGTTCCGCTCCAATTATGAAACATTTTCCTTAAATCAACACTTTATAGTTGAAACTCAAATAAGATCAAAAGTTGAACGTGAGCTGGAGACTGACCTTCACATGTGGATGACTTTGCACAGTCCGTTGCACAGAGCAGATACTCAATAAATAATTATTGACTAAACTACACTAGCGGTTCCCAGGCTGAATGCACATTCATATCACTTGGGAAACTTTTTGTAAAATGCCAAATATCAATGCCTATGCAAAACAAGTGCAATTTTTGACGAGGGTAAATACTTCTGCTCAAAATGACCAAACTGTACCATCAAATTCTTTTCTTCTCCTTCCTCTCAGATTCTTCCCAGCTTTCACTTATTCCCAACTGTTTCATCACTACTGAAATTTTACTCCACAGTTGTGAACTGCTTCAGTCACCACCAGGATAAAGCAAAATGGTGCCAGCGTACAGCTTCAACTGTTATTATCTCTCTCCCTTACATCTTGGAAAAGTTTACTGAAAGAGGAATCCATATTTCTATCAGCATTTTTCCCTGTTTGGGGTACCCTGGCCCCAGTTAACACCTTTGTCATAACTTAAGTTTTTCCTAAAATAAGGACAAACTGACTCAGAGCCCTTTGGCTTTCCTGTTCTGTATTAAAACTCCAGATACAATAAGCTAATACTCATCCAAACCATATTACTTTAATCTATAAAACTCTACATTGCTACCCTTTTCCTGTGAATGCAGCCCAAGTTCATTTGCAGGCAGTGCTAGACCATCATCGATCTTACATTCTCTTTGTTTCCTTTCCTGTCACTCTGTCTCCCACCTTGGATATCCCAAGTTGCCTGTCGCTCCCATGAGCATAGTCTTCTACCTCCCTCAACTTTGTATTCTGCCATTATTGTTGCCCAGACGCCTGTTTTTTCCACAGGGGAACTCACCCTTTAAGCTTCAGTTTAGATTTTTTCCTAGGATGCCTTTGTTGAAACCTTAGTTTGGACTTTGTTCTACTCCTTTGTCTACATGGAGAACTGAGTATAGGTTGGCCTTGGATTGAGCCTTGGCTCTGAGGCTGGAAAGGAATATAGGAAAAGATAACACAAGATGTTGTGTTTAGGGAAAGAAATTTGGAGTTTTAACTTTGAGATTTTAATCTCCTAGGAAATTGGCAGCCATTGAGTATTCGTGGGCAAGAGGGTGAGAATAGTACTCCTTTGCTTTCATAAGACTGAGCTTCCTGCCTTAAAACATTTTGTTATTATTTCCAAATGGCAAAACCAGTAGATTGTCAGACAGATGGGATCAAACAGAAAATTTGTTTCAGTTCCTGAAAATAGGGGATACATCAGAACACGACAGACCATGGAATGAGCGTGAGGGAGCACATACAGAGTAGCACTGAGCTTGGTCAAGAGTTGAAAGAAGGGGAAACTCGGGCAGGAAACTTTATTGTGGTTTTTGTGGGAGGAACAGGTTGGATCGGGTAAGCAGGCTTAAGATTGGCTATTTTGAATTTCTGTGGGCTCTGGTACATAGGCATTGTCACACGTTGTGTAGTACCTGACCCTGGGATGATAAGCCACAGTGTAAGAACACACTAAAGAACATGGTGGGAGATATAGGCTCTGGGTTGTTAGTGTTTAAAATGCACATTAATTGAAAGAGTTGTTTACCATCTACTGGAACTGGCTAATTCTGGGCAGAGAATAGGGAAGGGTTAGTCCCTCTAGAATCAATCAGATCCTAAGTGTCAAAGCATTGGAATATAGAAAATGAAAGAGGTGGTTGATAAAATGGGATTTGTCATGTTTTGACATTTAAAGAAATTTGAGGTGTTAGTTCAGGTAATCTTTAAAGAGTAGAGTATAAGTTTCCCTAAACATTATAGAAAATATTTCATCATGACACCATAAAACAATACCACAAGTAGTAGCATAAGGGGTCCCTGTGGGCTAGCCCATAAGTACATTGACTTTTTATGTGGAATTACTTAAAAAATATACTTGAATTTTCTGGGATCTTTAACAGTATTCTGGTAGATTTGAAAAGTGTGCTAACTGTACAATGTGTGTATAGATATAGATAGAGATATATCACCTATATCTATTTATCTCACAAACATATTCACAAGGAAGTTATATTTTATTCCATTTTGCTATGAACTTTTTGAAGGATACAAACTGGGACCCATTTGGGGTGGCAGCGTTGCAGGCAGTTGCCTAATCTACTATTCCAAATGCTAGCACCCAGATGTTAATATCTTTTTTTCCTCAGGTCAAGTTGGCAGTGTAAGAGTTATGGTGAAATCTGGAAGAAATAGTAGGAGAGGTACTGGAATGGATACTTTTCTTCTCAGTGGTCTAGAAACTATGAGAGACAATTGTCCTCTGGAGAAAGCAATAAACTCCATTAGTTTGGGGGATGGCAAAGACAGTAGTAACGGCTAACATATACCTCTTGAGGTAGGGACTTACAGGCATGATGTTTTTGTCATAGAGCAATGATTATACCAGCATCATGGGCTAAAAAGACAATAAGCCTAGGGGATGTAATAGAATCCCAATGTCACAGGAAGAAAAGCAATCAATATCCTGTGCCCAGTTCCTCATGACCTTAGGAGATGGAATATGTGGGTGTCCTTGGGATGATGAATTTAGGGTCCTCGGTGAAGTCAGCTCTGCTGCTGGGGGAGAATTTGTTCCCAGTGGCAACATCTGGGTCTGGGGTAATGTCATCTGGGCCGCGTGACTGAGAATCCCTCCACTTTGGTTAACATGAGTCCTTGTGTGTGTGTGTCTCTATGTGCTATTTTTGTCATTTGGAGGCAACATTGGGCATGGGGGGTTGACTTGAAAATATCTTTTAACTCAGGAGGCTTGTGGGTACATAGCTAGCAAAGGTGATGCTCTCTAATAGACAAGAGCGGTGGGACCCCTTTGAGGATGGCCAAATCTAAAAGTTCACAATAGTTTAAGGCTTTATTTAGATAACTGTTGGGGGAGTCTTTTATAAGTAGGTTTCCATTTAGTTGGTCTCATTTGGTCAGGCTGTTTGTTTATTAAAATATATGTGTCAGAGTCTGGAGCTTCAACATTACTCTGTTGTCAGGCAATCTAACTTGACCAGTACTTATAGGATTATAAGCCCTTTGCTAGATTGTTGGCTTGGTTGGTGAAAGATGATCTGACAGGGTTCTTTGGGTTTATGTTATGAAGCTCAGTGGTTTGTGGGCCTCAACACTTGCTATGTTTGGTTGAAACAATGGCTTGTTTGGATGACTTTAGCCTCTCAATTAGAAACCAGTTAAAGCACCAATACCAATATTAATGAGACTACTAGTTGACAGAATGGCTTGTAGTTGTATTTGACAGGAGTATTTTTAATGTTCTTTGTATTTTTTTCTTTTTAGGTTTTCTCTTTATTTGGTTAAAAACATTTATTTGAAAGTCAGGGTGAGAGGGAGAGAGAACAAGAGAGCGAGAGCGAGAGAGAGAAATAGGGAGAGAGAAGGAGAGCGAGATCTTCCATTCACCGGTTCACTGCCCAGTGGACACAATGGCTGGGTCTGGGCCAAGCCAAACCCAGGATCCTGGAACACTCTCTGGATCTCTCACATATGTGGCAGTGGCCCAGCCACTGGGGCCATCTGCTGCCTTCCCAGGCATGTAAGCAGGGAGGTAGATGGGAAGTGGAACAGCTGGAATTCAAACCAGCACTCTGATATAGGATGCTGGTGCCAAAAATGGTAGCTTAACCCACTGTGCCACAATGCCAGCCTTTGTCTGTTTTTATCTTTTTTAAGTTTCCTGTTTATGACATTTTTACACTTTGGATGTTTATTAAACTCCTGGTGGACCCAGTTGGCTCTGGCCTTGCTCTTCAGGGTGGACCAATAGATGTCTGAGCAGCCTGATTCCACTTCAAGGAGGATGACAGTGGCCTTATCAGTATTTTTCAGGCTCTGGGTTTTGCATATAAGGCCCTTGGCATGCAGGTAAGCAGTGGTTCATGATCTACCCCCTTGAAATAAATGTTTGTTGCTTAAGCCACCCAATCTCTGGTGTTCTGTTACAGTAACCCAAACTGACAAAGGTTGTAAGTCAAGTGTTTGAGCCTGAGGCCAATTCTTTAATGACTACAAATTCATAGATTTCCTAAAATTATCGTCAGGGTTAATAATTCACTCAAAAAATTTGTAGAACTTATTGAAAACAGTTATGCTTATGGTTGTTTTGGAGGTAAGCAAAGAATACATATTTGAGCAAATGAAAGATACATAGAATGTACTTTAAAAGGGTTCCAATTGTGAGGCTTCCATTGTCCTAAAGACAAGGTTAAGGAATAGTTCTTGGTACTGATGTGTGACAGTGTGCATAGGTGTATTGCTATTTTCAGAGTTTTTATTGGGGCTACAGTAGATAGATATTATTAATGTATTGATTACACAAATAGTTCAATCTCCATTTCATTGTTCTGTCATTAGTCATTTTATTAGCATGATTTATTAGCTGTGGGCTGGAGGGCCCCTTATGATTCCAAAAGACATTCCTATCTTTTAGGAAATTCCAAGGAATTTTCTCTGCTTTAGGTGAGTTCAAATGGTTTATTATACTTAAAAAAGTTACATAGTATCTTTCAGCTTGAGTGTCCTTGTGTGTAAAATGAAGATAAGAATAATTTTCACCACTCAGAGTTTTGATGGTGATAGAATGAATTAACACATGATCCACACACATTATTATGTAATAAATGGTAAGCTACTGCTAACATTTTCTTTCTCTTCTTTGCCATAAAAATTATCATTAATTTGTTATCTGTGCTTTGGATTAATGGTGAGAAAGGGATAGATTTGATTAGCTCATTTGCATGAGTGCTTTGCAAAAGAAGTTGAGGAGTGGAAAATGATTTAATCTTTAATATGACCAACTTTGATTATCTGTATAATTTTTAATCTCTTTAAGTTCTGATAGTCAGTGATTCTCTGGACTATGTGGCATTTCTTGCTGTTTTCTCCTGAGGGAAATAATAGAGTTAAATACGAGTGAATGAGAGGTAGCCTTCTCAACTAAAAATTTTTTTAAAAATGTTATCCGTTGGCCAGCGCCATGGCTCAATAGGCTAATCCTCCGCCTGAGGCGCTGGCACCCCAGGTTCTAGTCCCGGTCGGAGTACCAGATTCTGTCCTGATTGCCCCTCTTCCAGTCCAGCTCTCTGCTGTGGCCCGGGAGTGCAGTGGAGGATGGCCCAAGTCCTTGGGCCCTGCACCCACATGGGAGACAGGAGAAGCACTTGGGCCACAGCGGCCACTGGGGGGTGAACCAATGGAAAAGGAAGACCTTTCTCTCTCTGTCTCTCTCGCTCACTGTCCATGCTGCCTGTCAAAAAAAAATGTTATCCATTAACAGAGAAGTGAAAGTAAAAATTTTATAGTTATCTCTTAATTTTTTTCACTGGTAATTAATTCATAATTCCAAGATAAGCCATATTTTACAAGATTAATATGCTTGTACCCAAAATTAACCAATTCTTTGAAAAATAGCTTCTTATATTTTCCTTGACTTGATTATTTGGATCCTATGCATTTTCAAAGAGAACATGAGGCAAGATGGTGAAAATAAATAGAAAGCATAAGGTAAAATAAGATTAGAGTAAATATAAAAGATGAGTTCCACTGATGCTACTTGTGGAAACTGCCTATCTTGCATGGCCATTCCATTTTTCATTGCCAAGTTTGACAGACACAAAAATGAGATCCAACATCAAAGTCACATTTAACTATATCTATGTCAGGCACTTGACTAACAACTTGATACACATTGCCTTATTTAGTCCTCATGTACAGTTGTAGTTAGATAGTATTATTACTCCTTTTTTCCAATTAGAAAATTTAGGGAGCTTATAAATTGTACGTGCAATCCAGAAACTTTTAGAGGCATAATTTAAACCCAGAGATATCTGATTCAAAAATTTAGACTCTTTCCTTCTAAATATGCTGCTTCTCAAAAGTTATTTTTCATGACGGTGGCATAATACCACATATTGTGCTTAGCACAGTGTTAAGCATATAGTGAGAACAAGGAAGTCTGGAAGGTTATATGGGTCAAAGTTTTAATAATTTAGCTATAAAGAAAGCACTGACTTGACTGGGCAGTTACTAAAGAAAAGGTGTGTTTTTAGTTCACAGTTCTGGAGGTCGCGGAACACGGCAGTGGCACCTTCTTGGCTTCAGGTGAGGGCCTCATACAACTTCAGCTTATGCTGCAAAGTGGAAGAGCCTGTGGGGCTGAGCAGAGGAAGGCGCAGTTGCCACAAAGTGAGGTTCCAGGTTTATTGTAGGACAATTCACTCTCATGATAATTATCCCACTCTCACAGAAACTACATTACGCCCCATGGTTACCTCTTAAATATCCCACCACCTCTCAATACCTTTACATTGGTGATTAAATTTCCACAGAGTTCTGGCAGGGATGATCCACATCCAAACAACTGCTGACATTCTGACATATTGGAGGAAAATGTTGCAAATAGATGCAGCAATTGCTATTTAAAAAACAGTTTTGGGAGTGATGTTAACAAGATAGGAAGTCCTAGCTCGCATTCCTCCAAGGAAACACTAGATTACAATGATATAAAGCCAAAATATTTTCATAAGATTTCTGGAAGCCAGTTAAATTTTAGTACCCCAGGTAAACACAAAGCTAGGGATAGCTGCATTAAAATAGGCAGGCAAAATACTTTCACTGTACCTGCACCAATTCTTTCCACAAGCCAGCACAGGTGAGCATAGAAAGAAAGAGCCCCTGAACTTCTCTGTTGGAGTCGAAGAGTAGACCATCCATCCAATACTCTGACTTTATGGAGTTCCACCCAAGGGATTGATTTCAGTCTCACCTCCGTCTTCACTCAGAATACTGGCATACATTGACCTAGATCGGAGGCCCTGGGGCAGCTGCGAATAGCAGAAAGCAGTTTGCCCTTTGCAGGGCCCAGTACAGCTTGGTACAAGTGGGAAAAGGTACTCAATCTGATACTTGCCTCCTGGGACGCAGGTAGAGGAGTAGAATATGATTGCAGGTGCCTCACTTTTTAGGAACATCTAAAGGCCTGCTCATTCTGAGACTTGCCCCCAGGTAGGGAAGAAGACAAGTGCTGTGGACCTCAAATTCCCTTGCTTTTCTGAGCACAACTGAGGAAATTGTTGTTTCTCCTCGATCCTCCCTCAGAATGAGATACAGAGAAAGAGACAGAGAGAGAGATGGAGAGGATAGGGAGGGGAGGGGAGGGGCGGGGAGGGGAGGAGCGGGGAAGGAGGAGAAAGGAAGAAAGAGGAGGTGCATCCTGCAACAGCTCTCTGGAGCACTGCCTGCAGGACTGAGAACTGTCTACAATGATCAGATATGTGCATGGGGGCTGCAGGCTGCTGGTGAGAAGCAGAGAATGGATCAGCCTGCGACCGCAGAACCAGAGAACTTGCAGAGCCAGACACCAGCGTGATCACAGATGTAATGAGTTCTGTTAGAAAATTCCTCTAATCAGGAATCTGCACAGATCCAGAAAAGACACATTCCTAGGAAAGGTTTAAGAAGATCCCAGATTTTCTAGCTGGACTAACTGATGAAATTCTTCCTCTGCACAAAGTTGGTCTAAAAGACTAACAGAGATGGTTGTTTTTCAAATGTGGAGATACGAACTGTAAGGTTCACAAAACATAAACAAATAGACAAACATGGCGGAAGCAAATGAACAAAGTAAATCTCCAGAAGCTAACCACAACAATAGGAAGTATATGATATAGCTGACAAAGAACTGAAAATAACTCATAAAGATACTCAGTGAACTCAGGAAAAGTATTTGGGAGCAAAGTGAGCATTTTAACAAAGAGAAAGATAACTTTTTAAATGAAAAGAACAATAGCTGAATTTTAAAATTTCAGTTAGGAGTTTCAGCAGAAGACTTAATCAGATTTGATCAAAAAATAAATGAAGTCAAAGACTGGTCATTCAAGATCACACCATCAGAGGAGCAAGAAGGCAAAAATGTGAATTAAGGCCTCAAGGACTTATGTAGTACCATCAGCCAAACCAATATGCACATTATGGAAATCAGAGGCAGAAAGCTTACTAGCAGAAATAATGACAAAAAAACTTCCAAAATCTGGATCAGAAATGTACTTCCACATTCAAAACTCCCAAATAGTGTCAAAAAAATATGAAACCAAAAAATTCTGCACTGAGACTGATTAAAACCAAGTATCAAAAGACAAAATTAGAACATTTTGGAAGCATCAATATGAAACCAACCTGGGGCTGTGGCGTAGCAGGTAAAGCCACCACCTGTAGTGTCAGCATCCCATATGGGTGCCAGTTTGAGTCCCCACTGCTCCACTTCTGATCCAGCTCTCTGCTGTGGCCTGGGAAAGCAGTGGAAAATGGCCCAAGTCCTTGGGCCCCTGCACCCACATTGGGGACCCAGAGGAAGCTCCTGCCTCCTGGCTTCAGATCAGCGCAGCTCTGGCCCTTGCAGCCAACTGGGGAGTGAACCAGCTCATAGAAGACCTCTCTCTCTCTCTCTCTCTCTCTCTCTCTCTCTTTCTCTGCTTCTCCTTCTCTCTGTGTAACTCTGCCTTTCAAATAAGTTAAATTAAAAAAAAGATAAAGCAGCTTGTCACAAGATAGTTTCTAAAACACTGTCAGAAGATTTCGCGGAAGATTACTCAAGAAAAACTGTGTGGACCACAAGGGAATCAGATCATATATTCAAAGAGCTGAAAGAAAAAGGTACCAATGATGAATACGTTACCTAGCAAAGTATCCTTCAGAAAGAAAGGAGAGATAAAAATTTTCTTACATAAACAAAATGGAGGAAGTTTGTCTCCATGAGGCTTGCCTTAAAAGAAGTAACAAAAGGAAATTTTCAAGATGCAGTGACTGGATGTTAAACCATATCATGAAAACATGAATGTATAAAGCTCACTGATAAATGTAATGATATAAACTATATAAACATTATATTGAATTATTATTCAATTATTCAATTTTAAATAATTCAGTTGTAAATATTCAATTATTATTCAATTATTATGCAATGGTGATGCATAAACCATTTTTAATTCTGATATAGTCTAGTGAAGTGAAAGCATAAAAAAACTAACTACCATTAAACATGGATGAATACACAATAAAAATGGTATAATTTGTGACAACAATATGAATGGGAAGGTTAAAATTTAGAATATTTGTGATTGAAGTGAAATTGTTATCCATTTAAAATAGATGTTATATCATGCCAGGGGATTCCAATTCAGTCCCATCAAGGTGGCATGTACCAATGCCATTTCACTAGTCAAAGTGATCAATTTCAGTTCACAATTGATCATACTGATAGGTCTAAGAGTCAAAGGGATCACATAAACAAGACTAGTGTTTGCTAATACTAACTGATAGAATAAAAAAGGGAGAGAACGATCCAACATGGGAAGCGGGATACACGGCAGACTCATAGAATGGCAGATGTCCTAAACAGCACTCTGGCCTCAGAATCAGCCCTTAGGGCATTCGGATCTGGCTGAAAAGCCATGAGAGTATTTCAGGCATGGAAAGCCAAGACACTGTGGCAAAAAAAAACCGACCTAAATAAAAGATCTCTGTGAGTGAGATCCCAGCAGAAAGAATGAGCCATCAAAGAAAGAGGTGCCTTTCTCTGAAGGGAGGAGAGAACTTCCTCTTTGACTATGGCTTTGTCTAAATAAGATTGGAGTTGGCGAAATCAAGAAGCTTCCATAGCCTTGGCAGCTCATGACAAGAGCCTCGGGTGGTTACTGATGTCATAAACAAGAGTGTCAATTTTTAAATCAACAACAGGAGTCACTGTGCACTTACTCTTCATGTAGGATCTCTGTCCTTAATGTATTGTACTATGTGAATTAACTGGAAACCTAGTCTTTAAACAGTACTTTATACTTTGTGTGTCTGTGTGGGTTCAAACTGTTGAAATCTTTATTTAGTATATACTAACTTAATCTTCTGTATATAAAGATAATTGAAAATGAATCTTGATGAAAAATAGGATGGGAGAGGGCAGGGGAGATGGGATGGTTGCGGGTGGGAGGGTGGTTATGGGGGGGGAAAGTTGCTATAATTGAAAAGTTGTACTTTGGAAATTTATATTTATTAAATAAAAGTTAAAAAATAGATGTTTTATAAGCTGTTTTATCTATAATTTTTTTCTGTAAAATAATATATGTCTATAATTTGTAAAATGTTCTACTTAAGCTGCATGGTAACCATAAACAAAGTACCTATGGAAAATACACAAAAGAAAATGCAAAAGAGGAGTGACTGTTTGGCACGTTATGCTAGGATATCATTGGAGATATATGCATCCCATATTAGATGCATATGTTTCAGTGCCAGCTCTATCCTTGACCCCAGTTTCCTCCTTAAGTGCACCACGGGAAGCAGCAGGAGATGGTTCAAGTACTTGGTATCTGCTTCCCACATGGGAGACCCAAATTCAGTTCTCAGCTCCTAGCTTCAGCCTGGAGTGATAAATGAACTAATGGATGAGACAAATCTATTTCTTTTTCTTCTCTTTCTCAAGTAAATAAAATAAATAAAAATAAAAAATAAATCAAAGAATGTCATTATAAAATGTCAGTGAAATAAGAAGGAAGTTAGCAAAAATGTAAAAGAGAGACTAAATAATTAGATACAGACAAAATAATGAATAAAATGGCAATAAGTAGTTATCAATAATAATTATTTTAAATGTTAGTGGATTAAACTCCCCAAAGGGAATAAAAGGCTTGAATGAACTAAAAAAAAGTAACAGTAACAACAAAGTCCAACTTTATGCTGACTACAAATGAAATACTGCTCACTTTAGACTTAACTGCTGTAAGGTGAAAGAAAGGAGATCTTATAATGACAAAAGGGTCAATTCAACAGGAAGATATAAAATATATATGCACAACATCAGAAGCTTAATATATAAAGTGAACATTGACAGAACTGTTTAGAAAATATATAACAGCGGGACGAGCACTGTGGCACAGCAGGTTAAAGCCCTGGCCTGAAGCGCCAGCATCCCATTTGGATGCCAGTTCTAGTCCCGGGTGCTCCTCTTCTGATCCAGCTCTCTGCTATGGCCTGGGAAACCAGTAGAAGATGGCCCAAGTCCTCAGGCCCCTGCACCCACGTGAGAGAAATGGAAGAAGCTCCTGGCTCATGGCTTCAGATCAGCACAGCTCCGGCCATTGTGGCCCTCTGAGGAGTGAACCAGCAGATTGAAGACCTCTCTACCTCTTTCTGTAACTCTGTCTTTCAAATAAATAAATAAATCTTTAAAAAAAATAAAATATATAACAGAACAATAATAATATAATATCCCCTTTTAATAATGGATGTGCTATCCAGGAAGAAGAATAGTAAAGGAACAGAGGACTTGGGACAGTAGACATCTACAGAGCATTCTGCCTCACTAGCAAAAACACATTCTTCTCAAGTATGCATTATCCAGAATATAGCAAATGTTAAGTCATAATACTAGTTTTATTGATTTAGTAAGATGGAAATACTATAACAAAACTGGATATCAGTAGCAAAAAAAAAAAAAAAAAAAAAAAACCTAGAAAATTCACCAACATGTTTGCAGCAGTTAGTACCTACATCAAGAAATTGGGATCTCAAAGATCTAGAGAAACAAGAACAAACCAAACCCAAAATGATTAAGAGTAAAGAAATAATAAAAAAAATTAGAAATAATAAAATTTAGGGGGCTGGCGCTCTGGTATAGTGGGTAAAGTTGCTACCTGCAGTGCCAGCATCCCATATGAACACTGATTTGAGTCCCAGCTGTTCCACTCCTGATCCAGCTCTCTGCTATGGTCTGGGAAAGCATAGAAGATGGTCCAAATGCTTGTGCCCCTGCACCCACGTGTGTAACCCGGAAGAAGCTCCTGGCTCCTGGCTTTGGATTGGTGCAGCTCCAGCCATTTTTGACAATGGTAGAATGAACCAGCAGATCAAAGATCTCACTCTCTTGCTCTTTCTCGCTCTCTCTCGCTCTCTTTCTCTCTCTCTCTGCCTCTTCTCTAACTCTGACTTTCAAATAAATAAATCTTTAAAAAATAATAAATAAAATAAAAATTGGAAGAAATAAACACAATTGAAATCAAAGAAAATATACAAAAGATCAGTGAAATGAAGCACTAGTTTATAAAAAAATTAAATTGATAAACAATTGGCCCAACTAACCATAAAGGGGAGTGTGGAGGCCCAAATTAATAAAATCAGGGATAAAAAGGAAGATGATACAACATATACCACAGAAATTTAAAAAATTATAAGGAATTACTGCAAAGATCTATATACCAACAAATTGGAAAATCTAGAAGACATAGATTTCTGGACACATACAATTTACTAAACTTGAGTCATGAAGACATAGAAAACTTAAATAGACCAATAGCCAAGATGGCAATTAAATCAGTTTTAATAAAGACTCTTCTGGCCGGTGCTGCAGCTCAATAGGCTAATCCTCCACCTAGCAGTGCTGGCACACCAGGTTCTAGTCCTGGTCGGGGCGCCGGATTCTGTCCCAGTTGCCCCTCTTCCAGGCCAGCTCTCTGCTGTGGCCAGGGAGTGCAGTGGAGGATGGCCCAAGTCCTTGGGCCCTGCACCCCATGGGAGACCAGGATAAGCACCTGGCTCCTGCCTTCAGATCAATGTGGTGCGCCAGCCACAGTGTGTCAGCCGTGGCGGCCATTGGAGGGTGAACCAACGGCAAAAGGAAGACCTTTCTCTCTGTCTTTCTCTCTCACTGTCCACTCTGCCTGTCAAAAAAAAAAAAAAAAAAAAAAAAAAAAAAAAAAAAAAAAAGACGCTCCTAATAAAGAAAATGCCAGGAATGGATGCCTTCCACTGTTGAATTCTATGAAACTATTAAAGAAGAATTAATCTCAATTTTTCTTCAACCATTCAGAACAATTGAAAGGAAGGGAATCCTTCCAAAGTACTAGGAGGCCAGCATCATCTTAATTCAAAAACCAGAATAACATACAACAAAGAAAAAGGACTGGAGACTAATATCCCTGATGAACATAGATGCAAAAATCCTCAACAAAGCAATAGCTAATCAAATCAAACAACATATTAGAAAGATCACTCACCCACACAAAGTGAGATTTATCTGTGGTATGCAGGAATGGATCAATATACATCACGTTAACAAATTGAAGGATAAAAACCATATGATTACTCAGTAGATGCAGAAAAAGCATTTGCTAAAATGCAATCTTTTCAATGATAATAATGTCAAGCAAATTGGTTATGGAAGACCATACCACAATCGAGGCAATATATGAGATTTAACTGAGTTTTGAACAGAAGAAATCAAAAGGTTAAATTATATCTTGAGAAAAACAAACAAAAAAGAAAATACTACATACCAAAACATGAAGCAAAACCAGTACTAAGGAGATGTTTGATGGTGACAGATACCTACCTTAAAAAGGAAAGATCCCAAGTGAATTATCTAACTATACCTCAAACAACTGGAAAAAGAACAGCTAAACATCTGAATATCAGCAGGAGGAGAAGAATAAATATTATAATAGAAATATGAGAAATATAGAATACTAACACTAGAAAAAGGAAACTAAGAGTTTTACTTAAAATATAATTAAAATTGTCAAATCTTTAGAGTAAAAAATGGAAGACTCAAATAAAACCAGAATTAAAGAAGAGTTATTACAAATGATGCCACAGATAGAAAATTGATTATGAGAGACAGCTAAAAGAGTTATATACCAAAAATTAGAGAATCGAGAGGAAATGGATAATTTTCTAGAAAGATATGACATACCATTACAGAATAATGAAGAAATAACAAATCTGAATAGTATAACTAGAACAGAAATTGAGTTAGTATCAAAACCCCATGCCAAAGAAAAATTCAGAACCAGACAGCTTCATTTGTGAATTCTAGCCAATATTTAATGAAGAATTAATACCAACCTTTTCCAAACCCTTCTAAAAATTTCAAGATGAGGGAACACTTTATAAACTCATTTTTATGAAGCCTGTATAACCCTTGTATTAAAGCCAGAAAAAGACACCATAAAGAAAAATAAAATTATAGGCTAATATTGCTGATGGACACAGATGAAAAAATGTTCAATAAAATACCAGTAAATATATATATATATATATATATATATATTTAATTTACTTGTGAGGCAGATGGACATAAACAGAAAGAGAGAGAGAGAGCGCCATCCTCTGATTCACTGTACCCCAGATGGCCAAAGCAGGCCTGGGAGGAGGTTGAAGCCAGATTCCTGAAGCCCAATGTAGATTTCCAACTAAGATGTCTGGAAAACTAATCACTTGAGCCATCACTGCGGCCTCCCAGGATCTGCCTGCTCAGGAAGCTGAGTCAGGGGCCAAGGTGAGTATTGAACCCAGGTACACTGAATGGAATGCATTCATGTTAACTGACATTTTGAACACAAAGCCAAATGCCTACTCCAAGCAAGGATAATTTAACAACACATTGAAATGGTCATAAACCATGACCAAGTAGCATTTATCCTTGGGATGCAAAGATGGTTCAACACATGAAAATCGATTCATGTGATATGCACATGAACAGAACAAAGGATGACAATGACGTGATCATCTCTATAAGTGCAAAAGAAGCATATGACAAAATTGAACATTCATTCATTTTAAAACCATTCAGGAAATGAGAAATAGAAGAAAATTACCTTAACCTAACAAAGGCCACATAGGAAAAACCTACAGCTAACACTGTATTCAATGGTGGAAAACTGAAATCTTTTTCTCTAAGACAAGGAACAAGGCAAAAATGCCCACTCTGCCAATTATATTCAATATATTACCAGTTGTCCTAAACAGAGTAATAAATCAAAAAAAAAAAAAGAAATGCAATGCATCCATATCAGAAAGGAATACATAAATTATCTGCTTGCAGATGGCATGATCTTATATATAGGAAACCATAAAGACTGTTAGAATTAATAAATTCAGTAAGGTTTCTGTATATAAAATGGATATGCAAAATTCAGTTGTATAAACTAACAAGGCATAATTTCAAAATGAGTTTATTAGTCCCAAAAAGAATAAAATACTTGGAAATAAATAGCTAAACAAAGGAGATAAAATGCTTACACATAGAAAATTGTAAAGCCTGAATCAAAGATATTAAAGAAGACACAAAGTAAATGGAAAGACACTGTGTTCATGGATTGGAACACTTGGAACACTCAATATTATTAAAATATCCGTAAACCCAAAATAATCTACAGATGCATCACAGTCACTATCAAATTCCCAATGACATTTAAATTTTACATTTCATATGTACAGTTTTAAGAGCATGCTAACAAGACACTGTGGCAAAAAAAAAAAAAAAAAAAAAAAAAAAATGACCTAAATAAAAGATCTCTATGAGTGAGATCCTGTTGGAAAAAGGGGCCATTAAAGAAGGAGGAACTTTTCTCTGCAGGAAGAGAGAACTTCCACTTTGCTTATGGCCTTATCTAAATAAGACTAGAGTTTGTGAACTCAAGAGGCTTCCATAGCCTTGGAAGCTCATGACAAGAGCCTCAGGTGATTACTGATGTCATAAATAAGAGTGTCAATTGTTAAATCAGCAACAGGAGTCACTGTGCACTTACTCCCCATGTAGGACCTCTGTTCTTAATATGTTGTACTATGAGAATTAACGGGAAAACTAGTCTTCAAACAGTACTTTATACTTTGTGTGTCTGTCTGGGTTCAAACAGTTGAAATCTTTACTTAGTATAGAGTTGATCTTCTTTAAAGATAATTAAAAATGAATCTTAAGAATGGGATGGGAGATAGAGTAGTAGATGGGATGGTTTGCAGGTGGGAGGGTGGTTATGAGGGGAAGAACCACTATAATCCAAAAGTTGTACTTTGGAAATTTATATTTATTAAATAAAAGTTTTCTGTAAAAAAAGTCTTTCATTGCAAAAATAAGAGAAAAATGAGCAGGAAGGGGGAGGGAGGCTGGGGTAGGAAGTATCTATGCTCTTAAAACTGGATGTATGAAATACATGAAATTGGTTGCCTTTATATAAATAAAAAACTTCTAAAAATCAAAAAAGAGCATGCTGATGCTTCCCATGAAATCCTGCACCCCTCTCTTACTGTCACCCTCCCTCATTCTTTTCATATTTTTCTTTTAATTTTTACCAAGACATACTTGCAATTTTCTTTATAGTCACAAGCTTAACCCTCCACTAAATAGAGAATTCAACGAGTAAGAAGTAGAAAAACCACTTTTCCTCAAGAGTTCAGATATAAATAATAATCAAATCTCAAAATGTCAATTTCATTGATATACTTTACATTTTTGTACTCTGTATATTGGTTACCACAGAACAGGGAAAACATATTTGTGTTTTGGAGGCTGACTTACTTTGCTAAGCATAATGGTCTCTAGTTGCATCCATATTGTTGTGAAAGACAGGATTTCATTCTTTTTACATCGAAATAGCATTCCAACATGGATATATACCATAATTTCTTTATTGAGTCATTAATAAATTGATAAACAGTCATCTGGATTGATTCCATGTCTTAGCTAGTGTTAGCTGAAATGCAATAACAATGAAGGTACAGATAACTCTTACATATGCTGATTTCTTTTTGTTTGGGTAAATTCCTAGGAGTGGAATTGCTGGGTCATATGGTAGATCTGCTTGCAGATTTCTTAGTAATCTCCATACTGAATTCCATAATGATTGTATGAGTTTACCCTCCCAGCAACCGTATATTAGGGTATATTTTTTCCCCACATCCTCACGAGCATTTGTTATTTTTTGATATTTGGATAATAGTCATTCTAACTGGAGTGAGGTGAAACTGCATTGTGGCTTTTCTTTGCATTTCTCCCATTGCTGGTGATCCTGAGCATCTTTTCATGTGCCTATTAGCCATTTACATTTCAACCTTTGAAAAATGCCTATTCATATCTTTAGCCCTTTTCTTTTTAAACAAAAAACACAGTATTTATTTATTTGAAAGGCAGTTACAAAGTGAGAGGGAAAGAGCAAGAGAGAGAGATCGTCTGTCTGCTGGTTCCCTTGTCACATGGCTGCGACTGCTAGGGCTGGGCCCAGCCAAAGCCAGCATCCAGGAACTCCATTCAGATCTCCCACGTGGGTGCAGGGGCCCAAACCCTTGAACCATCTTCTGCTGCTTTTCTCAGGTGCATTAGCAGGGAGCTGGATTAGAAGTGGAACAACTGGATTTCAACCAGTGCTCATATAGGTTGCTGGCATCACAGAGAGCTGCTTTACCGGCTATGCCGCAATACTACCTTAGCCCATTTCTTAACTAGATTTCTTGTTCTGTTGTTGCTGAGTTTCTGGGGCTCCTTATATGTTCTAGATATTAATCATTTATCAGATGTATAGTTTGAAATATTTTCTCTCATTCTATGGGTGGCCTCTTTACTTCTTGAGTGTGCCCTTTTCTGTACACTAGCTTCTTACCTTGATGTCATCCCATTTGTCTGTTTTTGTCTTTATTGCCTGTGCTGCTGGCTTCTTATCCAAGAAGTCTTTTCTTTTGTCACCATCTTGCAGTGTTTCCCCTATGGTTTCTTTTTTAAATTTATTTAGTAAATATAAATTTCCGAAGTACAGTTTATGGACTACAATGGCTTTCCCCCCATAATTTCCTTCCCACTCGCACCCCTCCCATCTCTCGCTCCCTCTCCCATTCAATTCACATCAAGATTCATTTTCAATTATCTTTATATACAGAAGATTGATTTAGTATATATTAAGTAAAGATTTCAACAGTTTGCACCCACATAGAAACACAAAGTGTAAAATACTGTTTCAGTACTAGTTATAGCATTACTTCACATTGGACAGCACATTAAGGACAGATCCCACCTGAGAAGTAAGTACACAGTGACTCCTCTTGTTGACTTACCAATTTGACACTCTTGTTTATGGCGTCAGTAATCTCCCTAGGCTCTAGTCATGAGTTGCCAAGGCTATGGAAGCCTTTTGAGTTTGCCGACTTCGATCTTATTCCAACAGGGTCATAGTCAAAGTGGAAGTTCTCTCCTCCCTTCAGAGAAAGGTACCTCCTTCTTTGATGGCCCCATTCTTTCCACTGGGATCTCACTCGCAGAGATCTTTCATTTAGGTCTTCTTTTTTTTTTTTTTTTTTTTTTTTTATTCCAGAGTGTCTTGGCTTTCCATGCCTAAAATACTCTCATGGGCTCTTCAGCGATATCTGAATGCCTTAAGGGCTGATTCTGAGGCCAGAGTGCTATTTAGGACATCTGCCATTCTATGAGTCTGCTGTATATCCCCTATGTTTTCATCCAGTAATTTGATGGTTTCAGGTCTTGGGTTTAGGTACTTGATCCATTTTGAGTTTTTTGTATAAGGTGTAAGGTAGGGGTATTGTTTCATAATTAATACTTTCTTTTTTTTATTTTTATTTTTTGACAGGCAGAGTGGACAGTGAAAGAGAGAGACAGAGAGAAAGGTCTTCCTTTGCCATTGGTTCACCCTCCAATGGCCACCACGGCCAGTGCGCTGCGGCTGGCGCACCGCGCTGATCCGATGGCAGGAGCCAGGTACTTATCCTGGTCTCCCATGGGGTGCAGGGCCCAAGGACTTGGGCCACCCTCCACTGCACTCCCTGGCCACAGCAGAGAGCCGGCCTGGAAGAGGGGCAACCAGGACAGAATCCGGCGCCCCTACCGGGACTAGAACCTGGTGTGCCAGCGCAGCTAGGTGGAGGATTAGCCTAGTGTGCCATGGCGCCAGCCACTTCATACTTTCATACTTCATACTTCTCAATGCAGAGATCCAATTATCTCAACACCATTTGTTAAAGATACTGTCCTTTCTCCAGAGAATGATTTTAGCTTGTTAGTCAAAGATTAGCTCATTGTAGATGCATGGATTAATTTCTGCCATCTCTAGTCAGTTCCTTAAATTGATATGTCTATTCTTGTTCAAGAACCAAGCTGTTTTGATAATAACTGCCCTGTAATAGGTATTGGAATCAGGTATTGTGATGCTTCCAGCTTTAGTTATATTGTTTAGGATTCCTTTAGTTATTTAGGGCCTCTTGTGATTCCATATGAATTTATGGTCATTTTTTCCAGATTTGAGAAGAATGGCTTTCGTCATTTTTTTAGATAAATGGAAATGGATCTCAAAAATATTGCATAGTTACAGTGCTCAAAACAGTATGGTACTGGCCCATTAAAAGACAAATACCCCAATGGAATATATTAGCTCAGAAATGAATACATACACACACACACACACACACACACAACATAGTCAGTACCTTCAACAAGGGTACCAAGGATACACAATGGAAAAAAGATAGTCTATGCAATGAATAGTGTTGGGAAATCCATGTACACATGAAAAAGAATGAAATTCGACCTTTACTTTTCATCAAACATATAAATCAAGTCAAGTGGAGTAATGACTTATCACCTGAAAGTGTAAAGCTGCTAACAGGAAACGAGGGAGACTTTATGACATTAGTACTGGTGGACACCAAAAACACTGGCTACAAAGACAAAAATAAATAAGTGAGGCTACATTAAGCTAAAAGCTTCAGTGTGGCTAAATAAGCAATCAACAGAGTGAAAAAAAACAGTCCATGGGACTGAAGAAAATATTGAAAACCACATATCTGAAGAGTTTCATTTCTACCAGTATGTAACTCTTATAGCTCAGTAGTATAAAACAATCTAATTTAAAAATGGACAGAGAGCATGAATAGACATTTCTCCAGAGAAGACATAGAAGTGGCCAGCAGATTTATGGAAAGATGCTCAACATCACTACAGGTTGATGTGTCACTTCACAGCTGCTGGAATGACACATATCAAAAACAAACAAAGTAGCCAGAAGATATGCTAGCAAGAATGAGGAGAAACTGAAATTCTTGTACACTGTTGATAGGAATGTAAAATGCTGTGGATACTATGGAAACACTATGGAAGTTTCTAAAAATATGAAAATAGCACTACCATACTACAGGTAGTGGACCTGTCATGTTAGTGGTTGCAAACCAGAGTCTTGAAGAGATATTTGCATTAGTCACAGTAGTCAAGATGTAGAAGCAATGTAAAAACCCACTGATGATGAATGAATAAAGAAAATGCAGTATATTTGCAAAATTATTCAGCCTCAAACACAGGAAATCATATCAACTGTGAAAACACAGATGAACTTTGAGGATGCTGCACTAAATGAAACACACGTCATGGAAGGACAAATATTGCAAATTCCACTTTAAGGAGTAAAATTCCTAGAAGCAGAAAGTAGAACAGAGGTTTCCTGGGGCTGAGAGAAGAAAGAAGTGAGAAGTTGCTGCTCAGTGTGTATCGTTTCGTTTATACAACATGACAGTTTTGGGAAGGGCAGGTGTTTGGCCTGGTGGTTAGGATACCACTGGGGTGCCTGTGTATCATGTCAGAGTGCCCGAGTTTGAGACCCAGATCTGCTGCAGATTCCAGCTGCCTGCTAATGCGCTCGCTGGGAAGCAAGAGGTGATGGCTCATGTGATTTGGCCACTGCAACCCACGTGAGCCACCCAGATTGATTTCTCAACTATTGGCTTTGGCCTGGCCCAGTCCTGTCTGTTGCAGGTGTTTGAGAAATGAACCAGTGGATGGGGACTCTGTCTGCCTCTGTATCTATCTCTGTACCTCTCAACTAATAATAATAAATTCTAGAAATCTGTGTAGTAGTTTGCTTATTGTTAGCGATAATGCACTATAAACTTAAAAATGTGTTAAAGGGGTCTTATGATTCTTTTAAAACTTAGTTGAGAGGAAGGGAGGGAGGAAAGTAGAAAGAGAAAGGGAGAGAGACTGAGAAAGACTGATGGAGAGAGAGAGCGCAAGAACGAGTGCACTCCTATCCCTGAGTTCCATCTCTAAATGCCTGAACTGGCTGGAATGAGGCTCAGCAAACCCAGGAGCCAGGAACTCTATCCAGTTCTCCCCCATGAGTGGAAAGAACTCGATCACCTGATCTCTCTCCACTGCCTCCCAGGGTCTATATTAGCAAAAGGCTGGAGTCAGGAGCTGTCACTGTATATCAAATCCAGATAGTCCTACACAGGATGTCAGAATCTTAACAAGGTCTTAACTGCCAGGCAAAATAGTGGCTCTCCTCCTTTTAACCTCAGTAAAAATGCACAGGATCTGTAAGGTTTACTTACTGTAATTTATTCTAGCCTTGTCTGTTCACTGTAGTTTAACTGAACCTTCTTCCTAAGAGCCCGCACTCCTATCAAGCTGGATCATGAGAGATTTGATAAATTATTATCATTAAGGAGGGCAGCTGTCTAGTTTGGAGGGGCAACAACACTGTGAAGCCTTCAAAGAATAGGTTTTGCATGGTTTTTAATTATGATGATGATGATGTTACACAAATATCCTCTGTCCTTAGGGAACTTTGAATTTCCTTCATTTTCCTCTCACTGACCTGATATGTACTCTACCCATTCTTCGATTTTAGTTCTGAATGTTCTGTGAAGAGAGTTTTGGTTGAGAATTCTAGAATCTAGTTCCTAGACAATGTTGCTAGCTGCTTTACTTTTCATTTCTGTCCACGGAAGCCAGAGAGAAAGAGTGGATGTCAGATAAAGGAACAAGAGACACCCTTCCTGCATCTAGTTGCTGACAGTGCCCCTTATCAAAGGCAGCCACCTCCATCTCCAGGGTCCATATACTTTTGGGTCTCCTGCTGCTGGTCACAAAAAAAGTCCCTGTATCAGCAGCAACTTGGCTTTGGCAGTTGGAGTTACAGTAGTGTTTACCTCCTCCTCAGAGATCTGAATGTAAAACACATGGTAACCTCCCCCCCCCCCACCCAGGAACCTCTACCATAGGTCTGCCCACTTTTCCCACGGGATCCATCCTCCGAGGTCCATCGTTCTGGCAAACCCACCCTTCCCTTCAGTTTCCCCAATCCTGGGGGCAGTGGTCTCTTCCTGCAGTTATTAATCTCTGAGTAACCTCAACATCCCTTTTATTTTCTTTGGGCACTCCAATACTCACATAAACAATTTCCTGTGTTAAATCATTCTCTTTTCTTTTCCTCTTTTTTCTTTTTGAATGTAGTGCCTCTGCAGAGAGGGAAGTCAGCACTGACTGAGCCTCCTGTCAGCAGAATTCAGTATTTAACAGGCCGTCTTGTAATCACCTCAGGCAGATCACATCCCAGGCAGAATCCACATCTCACTGATGCATCAGAGACCTGTCTTTTCCTTTATCCTGTCACATTCACATTTTTCTTTACACATGTTGGAAATTAGCAAAGCAGCCTTCTGCAGAACAAGATGGAATCTCCATCTAGCAGCCACACCATCACTCAAAACTATGACATATCAGTGCATAATTTGGCAATTATTCATGGTTATAGAAAATATGTAGCATCTCAATAATATTCGGGTTAAAAGACTAAAGTTCAGAAAACAGAAGCTACTTGGTCAAAACCACCCATTTAAGAAGCAGCAAAAATAGGACAGTGAACTGTATCTTCTGATGCCCTGCCCGCTGTATTTACTCCACAATAAGCTGTCCCTGGGCACATTTATTGTAATACTGCTGGATCATGAAAATGGATGACTCTATATCATAGCATTGCCACAAGACTTTACTTCATTTGCAATAGAATCTCTCTGTTGTGACAAATCTCTGTCCTCTAAACTCCCATCTGCTTGCAATACAACTAGAAAACATTCAGGCATTTCTGTGTGTTTTGTGTCCACATGGAAAGTGGCTCGTGCACTTCGTATGGTGTGGTTTCTCCAAAGACTTCTTTGCCTGCTGCTTCAAACTTTAGCTGTGTGGGAGTCCAGAAAAGCTGGAGCCCAGCTCTGATGCAAGCAAGTTAGATCCTTTACAACAAGAATCTGGGCTTGAAATGGCACACAGAGTGCTCATTATTTGCATTGATGCAGGGTGAGGGGTGATATTTATCCAGAATTGGCCGCCTAATTTCTACAGCTGAAACATTAATTCTCTCATGCATCTTTGAGGTAAATTGTGGGGATACGGTATAGAAGCACCACAACCTCTTTAAGGAGCATGCTAGGGGCCAGTGCTGTGGCATAGCAGGTGAAGCCACCACCTGCAAAGCCCAGCACCCCCTATGGGCACTGGCTGCTCCACTTCTGATACTGCTCCCTACCAATGCACCTGGGAAATCAGCGGAAAATGGCCAAGTGCTTGGGTCCCTGCACCTACCTGGGAGACCTGGAAGAAGCTCCTGGCTCCAGGCTTCAGCATAGCCCAGCCTTGGTCTTTGAAGCCATTTGGGAAGTAAACCAGCAGATGGAAGATCTCTCTGTCTCTGTCTCTTCCACTCTCTCTCTAATTCTGCCTATCAAATAAATAAATAAATCTGTTTTAAGGGACATATACGTCTTCCTGAGATTTTTAACTAAGTCTCCTTTCTGACATAAACTTGTTTTCACTTTCAAAAGGAATCAGGTAGAAGAGTGCATAGCCTTTATTTGACAGGGACACAAAGTGAATTCTTCCCCAGCACTGTCTTTCATGAGTCCTAACCTTTCCTTTCTATGAATCCAACCAAGCTCGTGCGTTAATAAAGGAAGCCCAGGTTCTTTGAAATTAGGCAGATGTATAGTTCAGTCCCTCCTGTGTTACTGTCGCAGTTGCTTAGCTTCTTCATGGCTACTTCTTCAAGTCTGAGGAAAACCGCCTACCTTGAGGGGTGAAGTATTAAATAAGATATTGGAGTCAATGCACTTATCACTCTGCTTAACAAAAGGACAGAAGGACGTCAGAAGACATATGGTAGCTCTTGCCTTTTTTTTTCCTTTGTTGTGAACTTTGAGTTATTTAACTTTGATAACTGTTTAAACATAAAATAATATATATATAAATAATAATTTTTGGAATCTCTTCTAGTGGATAAGTGTGATTGTAAGTAACTCTTACTCATTTTCACCATTGCCTCTTTTAATGAGACCATCCAACATGAAATGCTGGGTAAGTTACACAGACATTCATAGCCTTCCGGGTGTTAGAAAGATCATGTGGAAGGTCCGATCTCAACCAGTAGAAACTTTCCTCCTCTGTTAGTTCCTGATGACCTCAGGCTGATGAGCTGTGTAGATGTGAACCACAATCTACATCTTCACCATCTGCTGTCTTAGTCGTCCACTCCACCACCTCCTCTACTTGTAGTCAGGATTGAAGAGATGTCACTTGATTGGGTCGTTTTCATCTGGCATTGTGTGTGTGTGTGTAGTATGCCCAACTGAACTGTGTTCATCCACAGTTGCATTTCATGAGTGGTTTTTGAGAGAAATCAAGAAGTAATTTCTATCTGGTAACTATGATTATGGTTAAGTAGCCTAGTTATTAGGAAGTAGATTTCTGCTTTGGTAACATCCTAATCTACAAAAACTCTCAGTAGCCTCTCCCTTGCCCTTAAAGTTACAGTTCATGTGAACCAGCATACATGCTACTCAGCACAGCCTAAGCAAATGCTCTAGGCTGGCTCGCAGCAACAAAAATTTATCTCTTAAAGGTAGATTTGGCTGAAATCAATGCAAGACAGTGCAGTCCCACTGGAGATTCTAACAGGGAATCCATGCTTGCTTCTTCAGTTTCTGGTGACTGGAAGATTTTTTTGGCCTGTGGTTTTGTCTCTAGTCTCTGCCTCTGTGGTCCTGCAGCCTTCTCTTGGACCGTGTATAATCTTCCTCTGCCCTCCTCTTATGAGGGTAGTATGATCACATTCAGAGTATGGCCACATTAGCCAAGATCATCTCCCCTTATCAAATGCTAAGCACATCTGCATAGAACTTTTTTCCATGCAAGGTAACATGTACAAGTCCTGATAATTAAGACTTGAATACTTTGGGGAACCATTCTCATTCTGTCATAAGCCACAAACACATGGAAAATACAGATTTTATAAAGCGTTATAGCCCTTATTTCTGTTTTGAAATCTTCTCCAAAATTATCTATGCTTCAAGGTTCAGTTCAGAATCATTAGCTTTGAAAGTATCCTTGTTCAGAGTGTCAGTTTTTAAATCAACAACAGGAGTCACTGTGCACTTACTCCCCATGTAGGATCTCTGTCCTTAATGTGTTGTGCTATGTGAATCAATAGTATAGTAATCAAACAGTACTTTACACTTTGTGTTTCTGTGTGGGTGCAAACTGTTGAAATCTTTACTTAATATAGACTAAATTGATCTTTTGTATATAAAGATAATTGAAAATGAATCTTGATGTGAATGGGATGGGAGAGGGCATGGGAGATGGGAGGGTTGCGGGTGGGAGGGAAAAAGCCACTGTGTGGGGAGCAACTCGGACTAGACTAAGTTACTGGAATTAAGACTTATTCTATGCATCTGCTCTCCCACAATATGGCACTGGGAGAGGAGAAAACAGCTTCTACGCAGCTGCCTCTTGCCAACTTGAGTGATGACCTCCAGGAGCTGATCCTGCTCCTGATTGGAGGAGAGCAGCGTACTCGGCATGTGGGCAGCCGAGTTGGGATTGGCGGAAGAGGACTATAAAGGAGGAGAGAGACAACATGCACCAGGAACATCTAACAGGAGCATCTATCTGAAGGAACACCTGTGCAGCCCCCGAGAGAGCCGGCCGGCGGTGTGCCACTCCCCTGCGGAAGTGGGGAAGGTGGCAGGGGGCCCGCCCCTCCACAGAGGTGGAGGGACGGTAGCCAACCCGGGAAGAACCAGCAGCAAACCCGGGGAGGGCCAAGCAGACGAAAGAACAGCGCAGGGTCCTGTGTTGTTCCTCCACGAAGACGGGGAGCAACATAATGGTGCCGTGACTCGGATATGAAGCCTAGGCAGGGTTTAGTGTCGTTCCTCCATGAAGAGGGGGAGTGACATAATGGTGCCGTGACTCGGATAGGAAACCTAAGGAGGGAAGAAACGGGAAGAAATGGGAAAATACCGGAGAGAGAGACTAGCAAAGAGCCTAGGGAAAAGCCGGACAAAAAAGGTGCCGGAAGAAGCTATTGAAAGCCTAGGCATAGACTCGGATACGGACTACGGGGGGAAGCCGGGAGAAATCTCTAAAGTCGAAAGCGAAAGTGAAAGCTAGAACAAACAGACTCGGATATGGACTGTGGGGAGAAGCCAGGAGAAATGAGGGAGGAATATTGTTGGAAGAAAACTTAGGGAAATATACCGGGTAGAGAAAAATGTTAGGGAAATTGAAGCTGCAGGGGGCAGGCCGAGGCAGAAACGTAAGCCAGTTTGGAATTCTTTAAGTCAGCCCGGGGGGCAAAAGGCGAAAATCTGGAACCAGAGGCAGAGACGTGGGCCGCCAGGTTGGAATCCATCAGATTAGCCCGGGGAGCAAAAGATGGGAAGCCAAACCATAAGGCGGAGATGCATAAGCTAGGTTGAATTCGGCAGGTTAGCCTGGGGAACTTAGATTGAATACCGGTGGTGGCGGAAACGTAAGCTACGCTGTGTGACTCGTGGAAGCCGCCGCGTGCAGAGAGAGCACGGGGCGTGAATAGATAGGGAACATGGGGCTAGTGCGAGGCCGTAGTGCGCGCGAAGCCGGGAAGCCGCGCAGATGAGAGAAGCGCGGGCTGAAGCGGCTCAGAGCCGGGAAGCCGCCGAGAAGCAGCCTCGGGGTGGGTGCCGGGAAGCCGCAGGGATAAGAGAAATAGAAGTTTAGAAGTAAAATGAGAGAAATAGGAATGCTGGTAGATAGAAGTAAAATAGGAGAGATAGGAATGCCCGGAGATAGAGAAATAGAGAAAAATAAGGCCTCCCCTCAACATGGCAATGAGAGAGCTTGGATTCAGTCTGCCTGATTAGGGAGGTGGTGAGCACCTGTGGGCGGCTAGCAGCTTATGCGCCGCAGGTCACCAAAGACAGGCACGAATTAACATCAATAAGTCTCCCCACAATACCGCAATGAGAAGGCTTGGATTCGGTCTGCCTGATTAGGCGGTAAGCACCAGCAGGCAGCTCGACCAGAGTATGAGCTGCAGGTCACCGAAGATAGGCACGAATCAACACCAATAAGTCTCCCCACAATACGGCAATGAGAAGGCTTGGATTCGGTTTGCCTGATTGCTAGGGCTTGTAAGCACCTGCAGGCAGTTCTAGCAGAGCAGAGCATGCGCTGCAGGGCACCGAACTCAGGCACGCATCAGCACCAAAAGCCTTCTCACAACATGGCGAAGAGAGGACCCGGATTTGGTTTGCCTGATTGATAGGACTTGTAAGCACCTGTGGGCAACTCTAGCAAGCAGAGCAGAGTGTGTGCCGCGGGGCACCGAAGACAGGCGCGTATCAACGCCAAAAATAAAAAGAAAGGGGGATCTGTGGGGAGCAACTCGGACTAGACTAAGTTACTGGAATTAAGACTTATTCTATGCATCTGCTCTCCCACAATATGGCACTGGGAGAGGAGAAAACAGCATCTACGCAGCTGCCTCTTGCCAACTTGAGTGATGACCTCCAGGAGCTGATCCTGCTCCTGATTGGAGGAGAGCAGCGTACTCGGCATGTGGGCAGCCGAGTTGGGATTGGCGGAAGAGGACTATAAAGGAGGAGAGAGACAACATGCACCAGGAACATCTAACAGGAACATTTATCTGAAGGAACACCTGTGCAGCCCCCGAGAGAGCCGGCCGGCGGTGTGCCACTCCCCTGCGGAAGTGGGGAAGGTGGCAGGGACGGTAGCCAACCCGGGAAGAACCAGCAGCAAACCCGGGGAGGGCCGAGCAGACGAAAGAACAGCGCAGGGTCCTGTGTTGTTCCTCCACGAAGACGGGGAGTGACATAATGGTGCCGTGACTCGGATATGAAGCCTAGGCAGGGTTTAGTGTCGTTCCTCCATGAAGAGGGGGAGCGACACCACTGTAATCCAAAAGTTGTGCTTTGGAAATTTATATTTATCAAATAAAAGTTAAAAAAAAAAAGTATCCTTGTTCATCCTCTTCCATACTGAAATTCCCTCCTGCAAGATAGACTTGGATTCAAACTCCAGTCATTTACTATGTTTGCAAACTTGGGCAACTTACTGAATTTCCTCATCTGTAAAGTAGACAGTGTTTTCAAATTCACTGGATTATTTTAGGCTTTGCAAAAAGAAATATGAGGAGTAAAGGGTTAAGTCTAGAATAAAGCATTCAGTGTACTTTATTTTCCTTCTTTTGATCAAATAAAGTCTCCTTACAAAGTTTCGTAAGGGTCAGTTCTCTAGAGAGAAATCTTTACTTAATGATATATTTCTAATATGTACCCCATTGTTTTCAAACCATGATAGCACATGTTGATAGTTAAAATATTGAGAAACAACTGATAAATATCAGAATATTACTTCCTCTGAAACAAATAATTCATTGTTGATAAATAATAGCATTTATGGAAAGTGCTACTTAAATTATAATATTTTCTTTCTTTGTTTTTAGCGGGGACTTAAAAAATGTTCCAAATTTTAATACCTTAAATTATATAGGATATTACATAGTTTAATCAAATCTCATCATGGTACATCTTGGGTGATTCATTCCTTTTGAAAGGTTATTCTAAAATTATGAAAATACACTAATAACTCATTTTAGTTTCTTTGATATTTTATCAAAACCAATATCCGCCATCAGTCTGTGGCAGTATTTGTTTTTTTATCATGATGTAGTTTTCTATTTTTAATGAAACGTTTATTCTGCCATCACATGATATTGTTAGAAGCATCATAAGAAATGTCACTGCCTGACCAAGTACTTCTTTGGTATTTATTTCTTTGGTATTTCATTAGTCTATTACAAGCTCTGCATTTTAACATAGTTAACGTATTACATAGTTAGTATTTTTAAGGTGATTTTTCATGGCATTCTAAGATAGCACACAAACTTGAATATGTGTTTGAAGCAATACATAATAAACTTTCAAACATTTAACACATGTTTCTAACCATCACCGGAAGCAAGAATGAGTCTTTCCAGAAAAAACCTCCACTTATCCTCTGCTAACTCACCACCGCCATACCAAGGCCGAAACCTTATCAACTTCTGAAGTAACTTAGTCTTGCCTGTCTCCATTCTTATACTCTATTAAAATGAAATTATTGGGGCCAGCGCTGTGACACAGTAGGCTAATGATCTGGCCTGAAGCACCGGCATCCCATATGGGTACCAGTTCTAGTCCCAGCTGCTCCACTTCCGATCCAGCTCTCTGCTATGGCCTGGGAAAGCAGTAAAAGATGGCCCAAGTCCTTGAGCTCCCGCACCCATGTGGGAGACCCAGAAGAAGTTCCTGGCTCCTGGCTTTGGATTGGCGCAGCTCCGGCTGATGCAGTCAATTGGGGAGTGAACCAGTGGATGGAAGACCTCTCTCTCTATCTCTACCTCTCTCTCTAACTCTGTCTTTCAAGTAAATAAAATAAATCTTTTTAAAAAAATGAAATCATTTACTTTGTTGTATATGAAACCCTGTTCAACATCACACTTGGGGAAATTTATAGCTATTTTTGTACATTATTTTATGAGTTCATTCTTATTGATAACTAAGCTTTCATTAAAACGATGAGCATTCAACTACAGGAATTTTAATAAAGTACATGTATTTCTGTTGGGTACATACTTGGGACTTCAGTTGCTAAGTCCTAAGGTTTGTGTATATTCAAATGTAGAAGACTCTCTCAAACAGCTTCCTGAGAGGTTATTCCAGTTTATATCTGTACCAGCAACATACAGTCTTCTGATTGCTACAGTTCCTCATCAACATCTGTTGTTGCCTGTCATTTTATGTTAGTAATCGTGGGGTAAATGTTTACAAATGTTTTCCTTTTAATTTCTATTAATTTCATCATTTGATGAGTGAACTTAATGATTTATCTTTGTGTTTTACTTTAAAGCCAGTTGTGTTTCATTTGGGAACAGTTGGGCTGTTTCAAAGTTATGAAGATGATCATCTCTTGTGTCTAAAGCCATGTTTTATTTTTCACATTTAGACTGGAGGCAATTTTAAATGACCTTTGTGATATGGGTAAGTGGAGATTTAGATACATTTTTTTTCTCAAATGAGTCAGCACCATTTATTGGAAAGACCCCATGATGCCTACTCTAATGCACTATAATGTAGATTGACATCCAAGTATAGGTAAAACTATTTTTCAAAAAATGTTTTAGTTAACATATCAAATATTTACAAAGTTAGTAAAATAATCTAATAAACCCATATTACCCACCATCAGGCTTAAGAATTACCCACTCCTTGCCTGATACTTTTCATAACCCAGAACTCAGTTCCTTCTGCAGAGTCCATATGATATATCATTTTATGTTAGTAATTCAGTTTATCTTTCTAAAAACTAAGGTTACTTTTATAACAAATATAGCATTATCACAATTAAAAACTAGTAATCCCTTAATATTATCAGATGTCCAGTTGATGTTTAATTATTGGAGCAAGCACTGTGGTATAGTAGGTTAAGCCTCTGCCTGCATTGCTGACATCCCATATGGGCACCAATTCATGTCCCAACTGCTCCACTTCCCATCCAGCTCTCTGCTGTGGCCTAGGAAATCATGGATGATGGGCCAAGTGCTTGGGCCCCGCACCTGTGTGGGAGACCCAGAAGAAACCCCTGCTTCTGGCTTCGGATTGGCGCAGCTCCAGCTGTTGCAGCCATTTGGGGAGTGAACCAGTGAATGAAAGATATTTCTCTCTGTCACTTCCTCTCTGTCTGTTATATTGCCTCTCAAATGAATAAATAAGTCTTAAAAATGTTAAATTATTGATTATCTCTATAACTTAAAAGCTTTTATGAAATGAATTTAAACTAAATTTATACAGTAAATTGGTTGATATGTTTCTTCAGTTTCATAATCTATAAATTTTTCCCAGCCTCTGTTGTGTTTCCTTGTAACGCATTTCTTGAAGAAATTGGTTCATTACTTGGGTAGGGTATCCTAGCATTTTGGATTTTGTTATTTTAAGCAATGATTATTTCCTACCATAGCAAAACTTTCTTAAATTTTATTGGCCTCTAGTTAATGAAACAAAGGAACAGTTACCTTGATGTCACCAGCCTGAAGAATATCGGTTGAAAGTTTTGCCCTTAATAGAATAATGCTTGTAACAAAGATATATTTTTTTACTTTCTTTTTTTATTTCTTTTCTTTTTTAAAAGTTCAGCTCCTATATACAAGGGAGGACAAGCAGTATTTGTGTTTCTGGGTCTGGCTTATTTCACTCAACATTATATCCCCTAGTTGCATCCCTTTTGCTGCATATGGTAAAATTTCATTTTTAAATAATTTTTATTTATATAAGGTGAAGAGTTTTTATGTATTTTATATACACATATTTAGGAACATAATGATACTTCCCACCATACCCTCCCTGCCCCCCACATTTCCACCCTCTCTCCTCCTTCTTTACTTATTTTTCTTTTATTTTTTACATTGACATACTTTCAACTTATTTTGTAATCATAAGCTTAACTCCACACTAAGTAAAGAATTCAACAAGTAGTAAGAAGAAAAACACCACCATTCCTCAACAGTATAGACAAGTACTGTAAACAGTAATCAAATCTCAAAATGTCAATGTCGCTGACATTTTTTGCACTGTGTTATGTTATGAAAACATACAATATTTGTCTTTTTGGGACTAGTTTATTTTATTAAGCATAATGGTTTCCAGTTGCATTCATTTTGTTGTAAAAGATGGGATTTCATGCTTTTTATGACTAAGTAGTATTCCATACTGTATGTATGTGTGTGTGTGTGTATGTGTGTGTGCATGTGTGTATGACAATTTCTTGGTTGAGTCATCAGTTGATGTACATCTGGGTTGATTCTATATCTTAGCTGTTGTGAATTGAGCTATAATAAACATGGGTATGCAGATAACCCTTTCATATGCTGATTTCATTTAGTTTGGGTAAATTCCCAGGAATGGTTTGGCTGGGTCATGTGGTAGATCTATTTGCAGATTACTATGAAATCTCCATACTGTCTTCCATAATGTTTGTACTAGTTCACATTCCCACCAACAGTGTATTAAGGTATGTTTTCCCCTCCATATCCTTGCCAGCATTTATTGTTTTTAGATTTTTGGATGAGAGCCAATCTAGCTGGGGCGAGGTGATACCTCATTGTGGTTTCATTTCTCTGATGGCTGGTGATCTTGAGCATTTTTTCATGTGACTGTGAGCTATTTGTATTTCATCCTTTTAAAAATACCTGATCATGTCCTTTGCGCATTTCTTAACTGCAGTGTTTGTTTTATTGTTGCAAAGTTCTTGAGCTCTTTATAGATTTTGGATATTAATGCTTTATCGGTTGCATACCTTACAAATATTTTCTCCCACTCTGTTGGCTGCCTTTTTACTTTGTAGCGTTTTTCCTTTACAGTGCAGAAGATTTTTAGTTTGAAGTAATTCATTTGTCTCTTTTTTGCTTTTTTTGCCTGTGCTGCTAGGGCCCCTTCCAGTCTTTGCCTATGAGTTTCTCCTGTGTTTTCCTCTAGTAATTTGATGGTATTTAGTGTAGATTTAGGTACCTGATCCATTTTGAGTTGATTTTTATATGCCATGTAAGGCAGGGGACTTGTTTCATACTTTTGCATGTGGATATCCAGTTGTCTCCACACCATTTGTTGAAGAGACTGTCGTTTCTCCAGGGAGTGATTTTAGCTTGTCTGTTCAAGATTAGTTGTTTGTAGGTGTGTGGATTGACTTCTAGAGTTTCTATGGTGTTCCATTGGTCTACATGTCTATTTCTGTGCTAGCCCCAGACTGTTTTAGTTATAACTACCCTGTGGTATTGCTAGAAATACGGTATTTTTGTGCCTCTGGCTTTGTTTCTGTTGTTTATGATTACTTTAGCTATCGAGGTCTCTGTGTTTCCATATGAATTTTAACAACATTTTTTTCAAAATCTGAGAAGAATGTCATCGATATTTTGATCTTACAAGTTCTTTGTCAGCTGTGGCATTTTCTGTTTATTTGTGCGCTGATTTTATATCCTGCAACTTTACAAACTATCTTATTAGTTCCAATAGTCTTGTAGTGGAGTCTTTTGGTTTCCCAATATATAGGGCCATGTCATCTACAAACAAGGATAATTTGACTTCCTCTTTTCCCATTGATATCCCTTTTGTTTATTTTTCTTGCCTAATTGAAGAATAAAAACCATATTATTATCTCAAAGATGCATAGAAATCATTTGATAAACCACAACAACCTTTCATGATATAAATTTAAGCAAATTGGTTATAGAAGTAACATTCCTTAACACAATCATGGCGCTGACAACCGCTGCCATATCATATTGAATGGGGAAAAGTTGGACGCATTTCCACTAAGATCTGGAACCAGACAAGGATGTCTACCTTTATCATTGCTATTCATTGTAGTTCTGGAAGATATGTGGTTTTTTTAGATTTATTTATTTGAAAGCTAGAATTAGAGACAGAGGGGGAAACAGAAAAAGATCTTGCATCTGCTCATTCACTCCCCAAAAGGCTGCAATGGCCAGGGCAGGGCTAGGCTAAAGCCAGGAGCCAAGAGTTTCTTCCAGGTCTCCCATATGGGTGCAGGAGCCCAAGCACTTGGGCCATCCTCTGCTGCTTTCCAAGACACAATAGCAGGGAGCTGATCGGAAGTGGAGCAGCCGGGATGCGAACCAGCACCCACATGGGATGCCAGCACTGCAGGCATTGGCTTAACCCTCTATACCTCAACACTGGCCCCAAGATATGTATTTTATGAAGAGTTTGCCTAAATAAATATCCTCTTCAGATTTCTGTATACCAGGACGTTTCAGCCATGGCACTACTGACATTTTGGGTTGACTGATTCTTGCTGTGGAGGAATAGCCTACACTTTGTAGGATGTTCTTAACTATAGATGCCAGCCACATGTCCTTCCCCAAGGTGTGGACATATAAAAACTTACTGCCACTCATCCCCCACCTTTTATTCTTATTCTTCCATGTATTCTTTCATCTTGAATTCTTACAAGTGCTTTGAGAACAAGGACAATGTCTTCATTTATGACTTAAGGTTATTGATAATTTTCTGCCTTCTTCTAAGTGCCATTATGAAAAGCAAATGCTATAACCCATCAAAAAAAATCTTTGATCACTGTAGAGTACTAGTGAAGATGCTAGACATTTTTAGACCTTATATTTATTGATATTGCCTCACCATTTCCATTAGAATCTTGCTCAGTGCTTTATAGTTGACTCCTTTATTTCAAACCAGTTATCGTGTAGTTATCAATATTTTCATAGTATTTTGTTCCTTCCTCATGCAAGTCAGACAACTTTTCCTATTAACTCAATTCCCACAGTTTTAAGTTACAGCTTTCCCAACATCCTTTCTCAGCTCTTCTCACAGTATCTGTACTTCCCACGTTGAACCTCCCTTTTTCTACTCCATTGAGCTGCACTCCTACCCTTCCTTTCCTAAATACACTCCCACTTCATTTCTCCCAATTTATGTCTCTCTCTTCTTTTCTAAGTAAGATTTTCTCTGATAAGCATAAAAAAAATCTTGGTACGTTCCCTTTTGTAATCTTTATGCTTCTATGATAGTTTTTTTCCACATTATTTTTGAAAAAAATCATTGAATGGCTAAGCACAAAAATACATTTTAAAAGATAAGTAAGCCATGGGTCCTCCCTCAGATAATTTCTGGTACAAGAGATCTTGTTATGATGGTGCCTTTACAACGTGTTGAGAATCACAGGCGAAGCAAAACACCTTTCCTTTGGGGAAGTAAAGGACATCAAAGAAATGGTGTTTCCATTTTGTGTTTAAGGGTATTATGTGGGGACGGAATATGCAAAGGCATTTGAAATCTGAAGAAGAGCATAATTCTTGCCTGATGTAGAGAGTGTTCCTTAGAATGGGTACCTAGAGTCTGTGGAGTTGAGTGCCTAGAATTATCTCCTTCTACATGATACGTTACTTCATGGATATTTTCTTAGTCATAAATCTTACCTTCTCTTTCAACTGGGTTGAAATTTCCAGAAGAGGTTAGATGATATTTGGAATCTATTATCAGCATAATCCACTCACAATTTTTTTTCAAAGGACAGAGAGAGAAGAAAGAAAGAGAGAAGAGGGGTGGGCAGAAGCCTGTAGCAGCCAGGAAGCAGGAACTTCATCCAGGTTTCTCGTGTGGGTGACAGGGACCCAAGCCCTTCTTCTGCCTCCTAGGATGCATTAGCAGGAAGCTGGTTTGGAATTGGAGTAGCTGGGGCTCGACCTCAGAAAGTCGTAAAGGATAGCACATCTGTCTTTCTGGTTGTCTCCAGAAAGAGCCAAGCGTAGGTCACTTTCCTTGCCCCAAATAATCAGCATCATGCACCCACATGGAGGACCTCAAAGAAGTTCCTGACTCCTGGCTTCAATATGGCCCAGCCCTGGCCATTGTAGTCATTTGGGGAGTAAGCCAACAGATGGAAGATATTCTCTCTCTCCTTCCTCCCTCCCTCCCTCCCTCCTTCCTTCCCTCCTTCCTTCCTTCCTTCCTTCCCTCCCTCCCTCCCTCCCTCTCTCCCTCCCTCCTTCCTTCCCTCCTTCCTTCCTTCCTTCCCTCCTCCCCTCTCTCTCTCTCCCTTTCTTTCTTTCTTTCTTTCTTTCTTTCTTTCTTTCTCTCTCTCTCTCTCTCTCTCTCTCTCTCTCTCTCTTCTTTCTTTCTTTCTTTCTTTCTTTCTTTCTTTCTTTCTTTCTTTCTTTCTTTCTTTCTTTCTCTCCTCCTCCCCCTCCTCTCTCTCTGTAATTCTGATTTGAATAAATAAAACCATCAAACAAATACAATAAATCTTTTAAAAAAAGAAGAAGAAGATACTAAATGGACATCTCCTTCATCCTGGGCCACTTTCTTTGGAGAGGTAGCAATTCAAGAAAGATAGGAAGTAGTTCATATGTCTTATCCCCACCAGTTGTGTTTAATAGAAGAGATAAGATATATTGACCTGTTTTGTTGATTTCTGTTACTTGTGCCCTTTCTTTTCACACTCCCATTCTATTCCAGCCTGTTAGTGTTCTTCTGCTTGTCCTTTCTCTCCTTTTAAATCAGAAAGTCTATCATATGACAACTGAGATACTCCTGGCAGGATTTTGTATGTATGTGTGCCTGCCATAGTGTTGGAAAAGTGCTGAGAAAACACAGATGAACCTGTGTAAAGGGTCTCAATATGCCTTAAAATCTTTAATTTTTCCAGTAATTTTATAATAAATAGTAGACAGTTTTTTTATCTCCAGGTTTCAATGCAATGAAGACGCTTCCCAGGGAGGCACGATTCTTTTCCATCCATTTGCTGCTTGCTGTGCAGGTGATAGTGCAGAAGTGCCTCCTGTTCCTCCTGAGACACCTGTTCTACTGCACCCGCGAAGCCTGACTGACCCCCAGGATTTCCAGGGATGCTCTTACTCAGTGTGAGCAAGTGCTTATTGTTAATTAACCTGGAAACACATACGGTGTTCGAGGGCAGACCGTCCTTACTAGCTGTACTGCACTTCTAGGAGTCAGCAAAAGGCAAATTTCATCCTTTCCTCCTTCAGTTAAAATCCGTGAATCTGCGGAGGGAATGTCGGCAGGAAGGCCCTTCCTACCTTGTACATATATTTTACTGTCTCCTTTTCTAACACCCCTTCTTGTTCCTACTCCTCCTTTACATCTTGGCATTAAATTTTTCTAACTAGGCTCTCTCTGACTTATGATGAGGTTAATTGCTAATGGAGGTTTATAGTCCCCTTTCCTGATTTTTTTTTCATGTGACTTGAAAACTACTACTGCTAATAAACACAACATTATACTTTCCTACCAGATACTCATGATAATGATACAATTTAAATCCTTAAATGCTGAAAGATCATTTTATATGCTTTTATCAGCTGACTGAGAGACAAAAATTGTGAAAGGTGAAAATTCTCCATCTTGCTGGAAATTTCTCTAAAAACAAGAAAACTTCTTTTGTCAGAACACAGCATTGTGTCTTTCATGACAAAATCTGCCCAATTTGAAATTCCAAATTCCCTTGTCTGTAGTTTGACCTTCCAAGTTAATGTCATGACAAGCATCTATTACATTAAATTGATAGCTTGAGAAGAATCTGGATCAACATCAGGCAGACAAGGACAGGAATATTCTTTTCGTAAAAGCTTGAAGCAGAGACCATCACTGTCTAGCCTTGATTTCTTTTCCCAGCAGTTCTAATAACACAGTCTAAATACATGACCACAGAATCTAAATACATGACCTGGTAGGAACATCTCTGTGTAGACTGTGGTCGCGGGCATAGACAGCAGGCTTACAGTTGCATCAGCTGTCTCCCTGCTTCTCAGAGAAAAGTCTCACATACAACTGCTATTGTGGAGGCTGCACATGGCTAGAAATCACTTTCCTAGTTGCCACAGGATCCCAAGGGTGGCATCGACTTTTCACCTTTCTGTCTGTGTAATCATCTCCCCACAAGATTCAAAGCTTCAAAACTTGGCAGGCCCTAAAAATGCCTGCAGTTGCACTTCAACTACACTTCATTTCCATCTGAAGTGGAAGGAAAGTGACTGGTAAGAAAAATATTGCATTAAAAATGCTTTCAACCTTAAAAATTAACATATTCCAGGCATATAGACATTATTTTTAGATGAAATGAATTTTTGGTAAAATAAATTTGTAGTCGACTTCAAAATATGTGTGCTTATTTATTTTCATTGCCACTAAACCAAGAAAAATTTAATATGAATGTATTTTGTCCAAATTAAGAGCTGATATGTTCAGAGATAACTTTTGAAACAACACCAAGATAAGAAGACAGAATCCAGATGCATTCCATCACTTACAAAACCAAAGCCAAAATTATCTTGAAAACTACAAATTTGGTGGGTTATTTTTAGTGTCCGCCAAGAGGAAAACCCAGAGTTTGTACCATAAGAGCAGAGCTTGGTTTTTGCGAGTCTGGAATGTAGTCATCAACCCAGCTGAAAACAGCAGCAGCGCCTGTGTGCGCTGGAACAGACACGGCCTCAGCCATCGGTGTGTGTGGACAAAGACTGATTCTTCGTATTGTTGGAAGGAGTGGCTGCCACATCACAGGCTGCTACTGTTCAAACTTCTCAGAAGCTGCGTGCAAAGTCAAATAAACAAGCGTCCAGCAGAGTCTGCACACGATACCACTTCAATGTCACTGGCGTCTCATCAGTTACCAGGATAAATACATGCAGGTTTCATGAGTTTGCAAGTGTTCGTATTTTTAGATTGAACCTCTGAAACCGAATATTCTCTAATGGAAGAGATGATGTCTCTTTAGAGGGTGAAAACCCTTCAGCTTTTATTCTTACCTGGGTGAAAGGGGGCTTTAGAGACCCCGGGGCTACATGAACACAGCATTTGGTTTCTTGCTTTCATGTGGATGTAAAAGCCATAGCTACTGCACCACCACAGCATCACTGACAAAAATATCTGCTCTATCAGAGCTTTAAGCCATGGTCGTGGTTTCTTCCCAAGCAGCCCAAGTCAGTGACGTGTTGGCTGGGGAAGCAATCTGGTGGGGTGACTTGCCAATAATCAGAATTTTGCAGGACTCATAGGCCAGAAATGAGCAGTGGAAACCGAAAGTGCTTCTAACCCTGACGCCACCTACATACTGGACACATCCTCACACACTCCTTCCCCAGCTCCACCCAAGGCCTTGTAAGCAGATGGAGCTGAGTGTGATCACCGACCAGCCTTGGCTAGGACCAAGAGTGTTGTAAATCTGCTGGTCTTGAGTCCCTGTTTGTTGGAGGTGAAACAGAAGGGTCACAAATACATAATAATAGGAAAATCATAAAATAGGAATGACTTTATTTAGTTCCAGTGAAAAATGTAAAATTTAATTATGTACAGCAAAGCACAATATCCTCATTAATAAAACATTAAAAGAAAATAGAAAAGAAACTAAGAAAATGTAGCTTGACTTGCAAGATAACATTTTCTGATTTCTGCTTAGTGCTTTTGTAGTATATTAACCCCTTAAAATTCATCAGACCTTGCAATGCAGCTATCAGTAAGCTAACTTTTCAGCAAATTAAAACAACACTTGGAAAGTTTAAATAGTTTGCCTGTAGTCACAGACACATATGAGAAATGTAAAGCAGGATATCTGATATAAGAAACACAAATGGAAATCTAGTTTTGATTGTAGAAAAAGGAGTGGTATTAGAACTGATATAGGCCGGCGCCACGGCTCAATAGACTAATCCTCTGCCTGCAGCACCAGCATCCCATATGGGCGTTAGGTTCTAGTCCCAGTTGCCCCTCTTCCAGTCTAGCTCTCTGCTGTGGCCAGGGAGTGCAGTGGAGGATGGCCCAAGTGCTTGGGCCCTGCACCCCATGGGAGACCGGGAGAAGCACCTGGCTCCTGTTCAGCCACAGTGGAGATTGTGGGGTGAACCGACGGAAAAGGAAGACTTCTCTCTGTCTCTCTCACTGTCCACTCTGCCTGTCAAAAAAAAAAAAAAAAAAAAAAAAAAAAACCTGATAAGATTGTCAAAGATACCTCCAAAGCATAGAATGAGGGAATATGATGTAAGTTTTTCGAGAGATTTGAATTTAAAATTAGTAAATGTTGAGTAAAAGGGAAAATTCAAGGTTTGATTCTCTTAAGCAAATAAACTAGGAGTCTTTAGAAAACTTAACCAGGACTCTTTAGAAAAATGTAACTGGGGCAAGGCATTTTGCCTAGTGCTTGAGTTTCTACTTGGGACACCCACATGTCAACCTGGAGTGCCTGGGTTTAAGTCTTGGCTCTGCTCCTGATTCCAGCTTCCTACTAATGAAGATGTTATGAGGAAGTGTCATAGCTCATGTAGTTGGATCCCTACCACCCACAAGGGAGACCTGGGTTGAATTCCTGGCTCCTGGCTTTGACTTGGCCCAACACTGGAATTTTGTGGGTATTTGGAGAGAGTAAACCAATGGATGGAGTCTCTCTCTCTCTGTCTCTCTCTCTCTCTCTCTCACACACACACACACCAATAAAAAAAAGAAAGAAACCAAAGACAATTGAACTACTAATGCCCTCAGCACAGTCCCATTCCCTACTCCTTAAGATAAAGATACCACATATGGTATCCTTTAAGCATGGAATTAACTCAAAGTGGTAGTTGGTAGCTATCTTATAGCTCTATTATCCAGTGCCTTTGTTGGAGAATTTATCAGAAATTTTATACTTTAACAAAATTGCTGTAATCTGTTAATACTTGTTGTAAATGGAAATTGAAGCATTTAGTCCTTAGTTTTGTTGAAAAAATTGTGGTGAAACCAGGAGCCTAATTACTAGTAAACATTTTAAAAATAGTTTGGGAATGGATATGAAATTGTTAGGTATGCCTTGCAGACTCCTTTCTGGTTATTCCTCCTACTAATTTGGCGCCACTAATTGGCCTGGGCTTTTATTATAGAAATGTGGCCAGTGAAAAGGGTATGAGTTATGTCCACATTTTTTCTCAGAGATGGGAGACATAGATTTCAGGTTATAAAGGGCAGTTTCAGTCATGCGGCTATTCCTTTGCCATAATAAAGTTATTTTGCATGACTTGCATACAAAATACAGATTTTTGAAAAAACAGAACAATATTAAGTCTGAAAAAATTGACATTTTCAAGTTTTCAGTAAGCTTGGTGAAACAACAAGTACAACAAGATTTTAGCAGCCCGATCTTTTACGGGTCAACATAGCCATTTTACTACTATCAAATTTTCCCATATTTCCTAGTACTTTTATCTTTGTCTGCTTTAGTTGCCAACTGATACGATGCCACTTAAAGTTATGTGTAAGCTGCATACTGCTTGCTACATAACTATGTTATCAATACTTACTAGTAAAAGAACTCTAAACATTAATTGCATAGTGAGAATGATAAATTCCCTCTATTTTAAAAGGGAATGGTATAATATATTCAATGTGATGAACAAAATAAGTTAGAATTGGAGCTTGCTTCAAAAATTAGATTATAAAACTTAAAGACTGTGAAAGAAAAATGTTAAATTCATAAAGATTTAAAATTCACAGCAAATTTATAGCTTCATTTTGAAAAGTGTTATGAATTGTGAATCTACATATGCCTAAAATGATTTAAAAAATAACCTATTCCTGGAAATACCCTGGAAAATATCCATTGAGAATAAACTCAAAGTAAATGATGAAAAAAGAAAAGAAAAACCAATACAATCCAGTAGTTGGAAGAAAGCAAAAACCACCAATACTTTTAAATACCTTTCATTCATTTCTTTTAAAAATTATTTGTTTATCTGAAAGGCAGAAAAACAGACAGACAGAGAGCTGCCATTTGAGGGTTTAATCCCCAAATGTTCACAACAGGAGAGACTCAATCCGTGTCTCCCTATAGGTTTCAAGAATCCAGCTTTCTGAGCTGTCACCCTCTTCTTGTGGTGCATATTGGCAGGAAGCTGGAATCAGGAGTGGAGCCTGGTGTTCAGCTCAGCACTCTAATACAGTATGTGGATGTTTTAACATATCTTGACCCCTACGCTTAACACCCACCCTTACTTTGGGTTCATTCCCTACTCATGTACTTGTTTTAACATCAGCCTGAGAGCAAGAAAGAAGACAACAGTGGACAAAGACTTAGTATGCAAAAGATAACTTCCCAGTGTCTTCAAAGATTAGCATATACTTAGAAACTGGGGATAAGAATAATTGCATCAGGGCCAGCGCTGTGATGTAGTAGGTTAAAGCTGCGGCCTGCAGCACCGGCATCCCATATGGGCGCTGGTTCGAGTCCCAGCTGCTCCACTTTCGATCCAGCTTTCTGCTGTGGCCTGGGATAGCAGTAGTAGAAAGTCCAAGTGATTGGGCCCCTGCACCCACGTGGGAGACCTGGAAGAAGCTCCTGGCTATGGCTGGCTCCTGGCTTCAGATCAACTCAGCTCTGGCCGTTGCAGTCATTTGGGGAGTGAACCAGTAGATGGAAGACCTCTTTCTGTGTTCTCTCTCTCTCTCTCTCTAGCTCTACCTCTCTCTGTATCTCTTTCAAATAAATAAATATTAAAAAAAAAAAAAAGAATTGCATCAACCACAAAGACTACAAAATTCTGAGATTTCAGGCAGTTCTAACTATAAGGAGCGAGAAACTGCCAAGAGTAGTTGTACTGGTAAGTTCGGAATTACTTACCATTTACTATCCTGCATCTTCAGAGGCAGAGTTCAAAGCTGCAAATTCTAGAGGAGAGAAAAGCATGACTATTAAAAAGATGCAGGAGGATGCTCTTTTCTGCTGCTATGTCAAAAATGGCTTAGTCAATAGCAGGAATCATCTATAATTGTCTTTTTCTTGTGCCTCAGATCCTAGTTCTGTCTAAGCCTTCATCATGTGATGCCTAAGGACAATGCTAGAAGGTTGCATGTGCTGAACATTTCTGTTGCAGGAATGTGATGGAAAGTGATACGCGAGTCAGTTGCTGTGCATTTTTAAAGCGTTGAGGAATGGTTATCTGCATGAGCTGAAATGCAGCAGTTTAACCATAAACTGAATATTCAAAGCAAGGAGGCATTTGATCTGAAAACTTGGCAACATGCAGAGGTCACTTATTTTCAGATTTCTACAATGCAATAAAGAAAATGTATGACTGCTGTTAGAGAATAATGAAGCCTTTGAATATACCGATGATTGAAACAAGCCAAGAGTTTTGTTGTATGGGAAAATAGATGGGAATTTGACAGGAAAACACTAATGGAAATGTTTACATGAAGAGAATGTTTTTTAGTTTTGCTGATTTAGCAAGTAAAGAATGTTAAAAGCCTTATATTTCTAGGACTTCTAATCCAGATAATTATAATTCTGAAAACTAGAATGGTCAACATTCCCTATAAGAAATGCAGCACTAGATCATCGAGTATGCATATTAAAAACTAGAATTTGTTCAACCCAATCAGACTACCTAAATCAAATAAAGTTAGAATTTAATTTTTATATTTAAAATATGTGAATGGAGAGTAGGATGAAATTACCAAACATAATTTTAAAGTCCCAAGAAATCATGACTGGGGGACTATTTCAAAGAACACGTGGCTTAAGTTAAAATTCAGGTGAGATGAGTGAGCCTTATCTTATTAACAAATATTTTTTTTTTTTTTGACAGGTAGAGTGGACAGTGTGAGAGAGAGACAGAGAGAAAGGTCTTCCTTTGCCGTTGGTTCACCCTCCAATGGCCGCCGCGGCCAGCGCACCGTGCTGATCCGATGGCAGGAGCCAGGTACTTCTCCTGGTCTCCCATGGGGTGCAGGGCCCAAGCACTTGGGCCATCCTCCACTGCACTCCCTGGCCACAGCAGAGAGCTGGCCTGGAAGAGGGGCAACCGGGACAGGATCTGGCGCCCCGACCAGGACTAGAACCTGGTGTGTCGGCGCCGCAAGGCGGAGGATTAGCCTAGTGAGCCGCGGCGCCGGCCATTAACAAATATTTTTAAAAGGCTATTCTATGTGATCAGGAACATCAGTAAATACTAAACCTACAGTGTTACTAGACATGTGTTTAGGTTAGAAATTAGTCTTTCAAGATCACTAAATGCTTTTCTATTTGTGACTTTAGGATAGCATGGAGCTAAAATTCGGATTTGCTTTTGTTAGCAGGCAAAAGGGCAATGACTAATACTGGTTTATTTGTATAAAACTCAGGGGCTGTTGTTTTCATTGGAGAAATTTCCAGCACTCATATCCTGAGTCAGATCATTCCAGAGTAAGAAGTGGAAATGAGGGAGTCATAGATACGTCAACTACACTTTAAAAAGTAAAGTGCCAATGCATCCCATAGATGCTTGATCTCCCAAAAATATCATGTTAGAAAATAGATATCTCAGGTCAAAACCATCAGTTTCATATGGCATTTTGCCCAATTTTAGTGATAATGCTAGCGTGTGATACCTTTGACAAGCATTGTTACCCCTTTTCAGAAAAACTGGGAAAAAACATTTTCTGAACAGTTTTCAAAATTCTGTATTTTAAATTTTAGTAACAAATTTATACACAGCAATGTAATGTGCTGATATGCTCCCAAGAATCTTGTCTTTAAAAGTAGAAAAATAAATTTTGCAAATATGTTAAGTAATTTTTAAAGTTAGGTTTACAGAGGGGTAATTTACATACAGTATGATCCATCTTTTTGAAAAATACACAATCCAACAAGCTTTGACAAGTGGTTACTACAATCAAGCTATGGAACATTCCTGTTACTCTCAACATTTCATGATCCTTTATAGCAAATACCCTGCATCCACCCCAGCTCCTCGAACTGCTGATCTGTTTGCTGTTGGTGGAGTTTCCTATCAGTTAGACTTTCACAGAAGGTCATAGAAATGGAATCAAGCTGTATAGTCGTTTATTTTGGCTCCTTCTACTTAGCATAATGCTGCTGAGACCCAGCCATATTGTTTCATGCTTCTGCAGTTTATGTCTTATTGCTCAGTGATGCTCTGTTGTATGTATGCACAACGTTGGTTTATTGGCTCACTGAGGGACACTGGTGTTTCCAGTTTGGGATTAATATGAATGGAGTTGCTGTGAAGACTTGTTTACAGATTCTTGTCTAGACGTATATTTCTATTTCATTTAGTTAAATATGAGATTGTTTTGATAAATAACTAGGGATGGAATCGGTATGTTTCCAGTTGGTGTTATTATGAAAGAAATTGCCCTGAAAATGTGCAATTTTGTCTGAATGTATGTTTTTATTTCTCTTTGGTAAATATCTACAAGTGGAAATATCTAGGTCAGTGAATGTTTTAATTTGTAAGAAACTGTCAAAAATGTTTCTGATGTAGTTGCTCTGTTCTTGCTAGCCTTTTTTTTTCATTTTTGTCATTTCATTAGATGAATGACATTTAAAACTGTGCATTTTAGCCTTGTCTTACAAATTTTAATATGGTTACATATTATTTCAGTTCAAAATACTTTCTGAGTGATTTTTTTAATCAAGAAGTTTAGAAATGAATTCTTTAATTCCCAAATTTTGTGGCAAATTTCTTCTTTAATTCCCAAAGACCATATTGTGTACAAAAATCCTTTAAATTTGTTTTGTGGCTCCAAATATCATCTGTATTGGTGTTTGCTCAACATGTATTTAAAAAGCTGTGCGTTCTATTGTTCTTGGGTAGAGTGGTCAGTAAATTTCCACTAGGTCCAGTTGATGACAATGCAGCTACCTTCTTTATCTGAGCTTCCTTTTATTTCTAGTTATGTAAATATTCAGAGAAGAGGGACCTCTACAATCCTGGTTGTGGATTTTTCTGTTTCTCCTTTCAGTTTTAATATTTTTTACTTGATATGTTTTAAGTTTGCCATTTATATGCCCATTTAGGATTATTATATCTGCTTGATAACAATTTTTTATCAATGTGTAATGTAAGGCTGCCACAAAACACACCAAACACCAGAGTTCAGGGAAAGGATTTATTGACAGGAGAAGTCCGATAGGCCGAAGGGAAGGGGTGAAGAAGAGAAGGGGGGCAGAGTGGTCGAGAAAGAGATCAGAGGGAGAGAGTGAAGAAGAAAGAGAGAGAGTGCACATGTGCAAGAAGCAGGTCCCATTAAACCTTTGTCTATCAGGAGGGCAGGGAAGTAGGAGCAGCAAATCCAGTTAGGGTGAGGGTTATCTGACACCTGTGGTTGGGCCATCTGGTCACCTGGCTTCCAGCAATGGCGGCAGGGGCTAGAGCCTAGGATGGTGTCTGGGACGTAAATTGTGCCACAGACAAGACTGTCACATTTTACTAATATTCCCCACTTTGTTTTTTATAAAACAAGTGTTGTATGGGATCACATTGGCCCCAAAAATCCAGAAGAGGTGGAGGGACAATGATCTGTCTTTACAGCTACTTCCTACTGACATGGGGTGACTTGTTACACTCCACTGGTGTGGGGCGATGTCTCAAGCCTTGCTGTCCTGGGTGGGGAGCCAAGTATATCCCTGTAGCAGCATTTGGTTGACTGCCTGGTTGGTGAAGTCTTTGGTTCATTCCATTTTCACCTCCTGTAAACACTTAGCAGCCAATGGTCTAGTAGTGGCATTAGCCAAGTAATGAGAGGATTTTATAGAGGGGAGGAAATGAGGGTTCTCTGGACCCTAGTGAAGACTGTTAGATGGATGTAGTGGGCTGATTGGTTGACAAAATAACAACACTGTTGAGGTCAGTCTGTTCTGTGGTACCATGACTGTTAGTGAGGTGATGTGGCTTTGGAGACCTCAGGTGGCATCAGCTGAGGTCTCAGTGGACTTAGTGACTCCTCTTGTAACTGTTGTTTTTGAAGTTGAGATAACATAGTGGCCCAAAGCTGTTCCTGAGATCACTATTGAGGAGAGGCAGCCTGCAAAGCCGATCCCAACCAAGATCGGGAGGAAGGCTGCTCGTCTCTTTTGGGTAGAGGGGTTTGTCTATAGAAAAATCATACAACGTTAATTGGGGGAGAGGACCATCAATACACACGGGTCGGGCTGGTTCTGAGATAAGTAGAGCCATTGATATAAGAGTAGAGGATGTGATTACAAAACAGGAGGCCCCAAGTAGGCTAGACTGTGTCTTGAACAAAGGACAGAGTCATTATTAGAGGACCTCAGAAAGCTGCTGTCTAAACCATGAATAAGTTTTATGATTGAGAGGCAAATAGAAACTGACAGAAAGGGCCTGACAATAATCAGGTGGCTTCAAAGCCTTGCCAGTTATGAGGCCCAGACCTATCTCTCTTCATCCTAAGGGAGGTGTGAACCTCCTTAGGGAAGGCACCTGTTGACTTCCAATACCTTGCTGGCCTGGGAGGAGAGCTGGATATGATGATATTATATCATACCCCTATCTAAATTATGGTCAAAATTGCATTCATATGGAATGCTACTCTTTTTATAAAACTCTAGCTATAAATCAGTGATATTAAACCAGAGACTGCAAAATCCACCTTAGGGGCTATAACAAGTACTGATCACCCATTGCTGTTTCATCGAGTACTGATTACTTATTGCTGTATCATGGGAAACCAGTAAAACAAATCACAAAATAAGTTTGGCAAGTTACAAAGCAGTATTGCTCACTAGTGGGACCAGGAAATTGAGTTCCTAGGAACTGTGGAGACCTAGTTAGGTCAGCTTGATATTCAGTCACAAGACCCATCAAAAGACCTGATTATCCCCCGCTAACTCCTGATAAAACAAAACAGCTATCAAAAGGGTGAGATACCTAATTTGTATACTGGGAACTCAGAAGGATGGAATCGCCACTTCCTTGCTATTCTTATGGTAAAATTGGAACAGGAGGGGGAGGGTCAGACCTGTTGTAGGACTAGTGCCAGGAGGGTGAAGGCATGGAGACAGGGAGGTTCCCAAACTCACCTTGCTTCTCCAGGAGGAGGGTGTTCAAGAGGCTCATAGGTAAAGCAGGGAGAGTAGACTATGGACAAGGGCTGGTTCTGAGATGAGGTTGGAATTCCCAGGCAGAAGAGGGAGGGTACAGTGTGCAAGACAGTGAGAGCTGGAGCACTGAATGTAGAAGAAAGTGGTTTTGGTGTTTTAGCGAGAGCTTTGGAAGTTAGGAGAACTTGAGCTTGGGAAGATTTAGAGCTGAGATAGGAGAAAGCCTGAACATAGATTTTCTTCCACTTTCCTGAATGCTCACAGAAGTTATAAAGATCTTCAATAGTGTGAGGGTCAAATGTGGACTGGTTGTTGAGATAGAGACAGCCCAGAGGAGGATTGGATGGAATGTGGGACAGAGAAGTTCCCGTGGCGACCTGTGGAGTCAGACTGCTGTCCAATGGGGAGGGTACAGGAACAGAGTGGGGGTTGTCACCTGCATACCCACTGTAGCACAAGGCCTAGAACCCATGGAAAGGCTTTATTTGAGAGGTAGAGTTACAGACGGTGAGAGGGAGAAACAGAAAGATCTTCCACCCGCTGGTTCACTCCCCAGATGGCTGCAGTCGCCGGAGCTGGACTGATCCGAAGCTTCTCATGCATGTGGTGGACCCAAGGACTCGGGCCATCTTCTGCCACTTTCCCAGGCCATAGCAGAGAGCTGGGTCGGAAGAGGAACAAACACGTCTTTCAGGTCTTTCAAACACGAGGACGAAAACAGTTTCACATGCAAGGGGAGACACACAGACAAATAAATACAGAGAGAGTTCGTTCATTGCTAAAAGATCAAAGCTACAATAAATGTTGAATGATACTGTGCAGATCAAAAGACAAAGATGGCAATTGGAAATGTGGATTTACAGGAAGGTTTTGCATATTAAGAGCAGTTGAAAATATAGAAATGTAAGTAGGGGGCTGACATTGTGGCACAGCAGGTCAAGCTACCACTTTAGATGCCTGCATCTCATGTCAGAGCGACTGGTCTGAGTCTGTGCTACTCCATGGTTTCTATCCAGCATCCTGCTAGTGCAGCTGGGAGGCACCATATGATGGCCCAAGTACTTGGGTACATACCACCCATGTGGGATAACCAAATGGAGTTCTTGGCTTCTGGCTTCAGGTTAAAACAGCTCTGGCTCTTTCAGGCCTTTGGGATGTGAGCCAATGGATGGAATCGTTTTCTCTTCCAGCCCTCACCCCACCCCCAGCAATCTCTTCCTCTCTCCCTCTCCATTGCTCTTCTTTTTAAGTAGAAGAAAATAATTATTTTTAATAGAAAAAGAGGAGAAACATGCATACTTTATTGTATAGAAAATGATTAAACATGAGGAACACTTTCATAAAAAAAGAAAAATTTGATAAATTAAAATCATGGAAAAATTAGCAACCAAATATGAGAAAATCATAAGTAAAATTCATGTTTTGAGATCTATACAAGAAGTAACTAAGTTAGTGGAGGAGTCTGTAGTTCTCTGAAATCTTTTGAAAGTAGGCAAGGACGTAGCTATGGATGACTTAGAGAATAACAGTAACAAAAAGGAAAGCAGGGAACGGAGCCTTGGCTGTAGAGAGATAACAGTGGGTGACTGGGTGTGTAGTTTAGGTCATAACCATGAAGAGAGAAGACAGAAAAGCCAACAGGGATAGGAAATAAGAAAGAACATGAGTTATAATGAAAATAAAATACTAAGTTGCTGGAAGATAATATAGTCAAAAAAAAAAAAAAGCAAGAAGGTTGATCTTGAATTTAGATTTGGTGCCAAAACAGTGAAAACACACATTTCTCCCCATCTGATGACACACTGTGATGACGAAGTGTGATGATATGGTGAAATGTGGCTGAAGTAGGACACCAGTGTGTACATGTGTACTCGATGGGGTGATTCTGAAACTGGGATAAGAACTTTGATATGTTAAAAGTTTATTTCATTTTTTTTAGCCACTATCCAACTTAAATATGTACTTCCCCAGAAAGAAATTAAATGGCATTTCAGGCATACAACAAAACAGACGATAATTCAGTGCACCCTCTTTGTCCAATGCAATCTGTCCATGAGGTAACCATTTTCAACTGTTTTAGCTGACTTCCTTGGCACGTAATTCCTTCTTTTAAATATTAGAATTACATAACTACCTTTTGGCTTTTTATTCAACTTTCAGCATCATCTATTTAATGCCTTGGCTCTTACTATGAACATAAGCTTCATATATATGCATACAAAACACACACACACACACAGTTTCCCGCATCTCATTGATGTAGACATGCCATAATTTTGGTTAGACCGGTATTCACATATTCACATAATCATCACTATCTCAATGCTATTCTAATCCACAATGCACACTAAGCAGTTTACTCCTTTCTGTACACTCTGTACAGTTAAAAATTGTCCCAGATGCTTTTATGTATAACTTTTCATACATGCCACTAATTGAACCCAAACTCTTCAGTAATTATCAAAATTTCTTAATAATCAATGTTGAATTGATAAATGTTAACTTTTAATATATCTGTTCTGAACTTCCAACCTACCTCATTCCACACTGATTTTCTTTTTGCTTGGCATACAACCATCTCCTTAGAATTATCAGCACTGTAGCTTAGCAGGTAAAGCTCCAGCTGTTGCAGTCATTTGAGGAGTGTACCTGTGGATGGAGAACCTCTCATCTCTCTCTCTCTCTCTCTCTCTCTCTCTCTCTGCCTCTACCTCTCTGTAGCTCTGCCTTTCAAATAAAATGGATAAATTAAAAAAAAATAATTGCCACTTCACCACAACCCCAGAATCCCTCCATTTACTCCCTGATTCATATGTGCCAAACCTCCTTCTATGTTGGTTACAAACTCATGTTTTCATGAAGGCATCTTAGAGTAGCTTCTTGAGAAAGGTACAGAAAAGATTATTTTGGAGAAACTGACTGTCCCTACCATCACCCTTGATTTATGGTTTGGCTGTGTGTCAAGACGTACGTTTGAAACCATTTTCCCTGAGAATCATGTAGACAATGCTCCTTTGTTGCTAACTACCAGTGTTATTCTTAAGCAGCCCAAAGCCTTTCTAACTCCTGATCTTTTCGTGTGACTTGCTTTTCCCCTCCAATGAAGCTCATAAAATCTTCTCTTTGCCTCCAGTCTTCTGAAATTTAATGTTGATATACCTCGTTATGGGTCAAGTTTGTAATGCATTTTGCTGAGCCCAAGTGGAACTTTTGAATTCTGGTGACCTGTGTCCTTCAGTTGTGAAATAGTCATGAATTATTCAACGGACAGTTTTCTCTCTTCAGTTTTTATTTTTTCTCTATTATGTGGATGTTGTACTTCCTTGACTGTTTCTCTCATCTTCTACTTTGTCTCCCAGTTTTCCATCTCTGTTTTTGTTTTTCTCATTTTATATTTCTCCACTTTGATGGTGCTTTCCTAAACTTTATCAGATTTTTTAAATTTTGCCAAATCGTATTATAGAAATCTTGTTCTTTTTTTTTTTTCAATGAAAAAATGGTCTTATATGTTATTATCTTTTTCATACACAATCTATTTTTTAAAATTTTAATTTTCCTTGTTTGCTTATTTTGCTATCTTTTGATGACTGGTTACCTGTTGGTGTCTACTAATATTTAAAATAAACCATTAAAAACCTATCTTGGGCCGGCGCCGCGGCTCACTAGGCTAATCCTCCGCCTAGCGGCGCCGGCACACCGGGTTCTAGTCCCGGTTGGGGCGCCGGATTCTGTCCCGGTTGCCCCTCTTCCAGGCCAGCCCTCTGCTGTGGCCAGGGAGTGCAGTGGAGGATGGCCCAGGTGCTTGGGCCCTGCACCCCATGGGAGACCAGGAAAAGCACCTGGCTCCTGGCTCCTGCCATCGGATCAGCGCGGTGCGCCGGCCGCAGCGCGCCGGCCGCGGCGGCCATTGGAGGGTGAACCAACGGCAAAAGGAAGACCTTTCTCTCTGTCTCTCTCTCTCACTGTCCACTCTGCCTGTCAAAAAAAAAAAAAAAAAAAAAAAAACCTATCTTGGGGGCCAGTGCCATGGCTCACATGGTTAATCCTCCGCCTGCGGTGCCGGCATCCCTTTTGGGTGCTGGGTTCTAATCCCAGTTTCTCCTCTTCTAGTCCAGCTCTCTGCTGTGACCCAGGAGGGCAGTGGAGGATGGCCCAAGTCCTTGGGCCCCTGCACCCGCATGGAGACCAGGAGGAAGCCCCTGGCTCCTGGCTTCGGATCAGCACAACGCTGGCCGTAGCTGCCATTTGGGGAGTGAACCAGTGGAAGGAAGACCTTTCTCTCTTTCTGTCTCTCTCACTGTCTATGACTCTACCTGTCAAATAAAAAAAATTATCTTGGAACACTGAGCCCCTGGATGGGACTGGTAACTATGATCTTTGCCAGTTTACATCATTTCCTTAGAAAAACATATCTATCACACTCTAAAGATTCCTCCTATCCATTTGCATTCAGTTTTTCCTTCAATCTTTACCCCAGCCAATTGTTGTAGATCATTTTGCAGTTTACATAAATGGGGCACAGATTGCAATATTTTGTGTCTTGCTTTTTCAGCATAATAATTTTGAGATTCATTTCTCTCCCATAAATACATAGGAGTATGCTTACATTCCTAAGAAATTGTCAGTTTTTTCCACAGTGATTTTGCCACATCCTTTGTCAACACTTGTTATTAGCTGTATTTATTATCTTAGACTTTGATGCGAATGTGGTTTTAATTGTTAACTTAACATTTTCAAACAACCTTTCTCTTTATGGTCCACTTTGCTCTTACTCACAGCAGAAAATTGACACTACAAATTCATAATTTTAAAGGCCATTCCATAGTATAAATTAGATTGTTTCTTGGCTTTTCTGCCACTGATTAAAGATTGAATTTTTGCAGATTGCTAAATCAGTTACTGACTGTCTGTGTACTTTCTGTCTTGCAAAATATAATTGTGGTCATCTCTACTGTCATTGTCTTTATAGTTACAAGTTTCTTACTTAAAAAAAACCCTTTAGTTTTATCTAGTGAGGTTCTTGGAATGTAAGTCACAGATTATGTTGAATTCACCATTATCACTTCTTAGAAGGATATTACATATATATGTGTGTGTTTGACGTTTAAAATAAATGTCAAAGCACAGACAGCATAAAAAGTAAAATAGCTAGGAGTTGAGAAAAATGCTCTGCATGTAATGAAATAAATCATTGTCTAAGATATGTAGGGACAGGCATTTGGCAACATGGTGAAGGCATCACTTGGGATGCCAACATCCCATCTCAGAGTGTCTGGCTTCAAGACTTGGCTCCACTTTTATTCTAGCTTCTTGCTAATGAGCACCCTGGGATACAGTAGGTGATGGCTCACATACTTGGATCCCTAACACCCATATAGGACACCTGGACTCTGCTCTGGGCTCGTGCCTTCTGTCCGATCTAGTCCTATCTACCACGGGCATTTAGGAAGTAAATTAATGGATGGAAGAGCGCTCTCTATCTCTCTATCTCTGCTTCTCTCTCTCTCTCTCTCTCTCTCTCTCTCTCCATCCTTTCCTCCCTCCCTCTCTCCACCTCTGCCTTTCAAATAAAATGAAAAATAAATAAACAAATATTTTAAAGGTATGTAAGTATAGATTGAGAGGCATACATTTTCAAAAGGGATGTCCCTTTTAAAAATCACTGCTGGCCTTCCTCGCGGCTCACTAGGCTAATCTTCCGCCTGTGGCGCTGGTACTCCGGGTTCTAGTCCCAGTCGGGGCACCGGATTCTGTCCCGGTTGCCCCTCTTCCAGTCCAGCTCTCTGCTATGGCCTGGGAAGGCAGTGGAGGATGGCCAAGTGCTTGGGGCCCTGCACCCGCATGGGGACCAGGAGAAGCACCTGGCTCCTGGCTTCGGATCAGCACAATGCGCCAGCTGTAGCGGCCATTTGGGGGGTGAACCAACAGAAGGAAGACCTTTCTCTCTGTCTCTCTCTCTCACTTACTGTCTAACTCTGCCTGTCAAAAAAAAAAAAAAAAAATCACTGTTAACGATGAAATGATAGTTTGAAAGAAACCCTGAGGAGCAATGGGGAGCTAATATATACTGTAATTCAGAGATCTCGGTGACACAGAAGGATAAATTTATGGTGGAGAGATTTAATTCAGGAAGTAGAATAAGGAATACCTGTGCATGGAGAAATTTTGACTTTTTCTTAGACATTGAGTACACTGTCGCAATAACACCTTCTCAGAGTGTCGTATTTGGTAAGACTTTCATTCATTTTATTGGGCTCTCATTCATTTTATTAATGGAAAAATAAAATAAACTTGAAATAATTTCAGTGGGGGCAAGTGTTGTTGCCTGGCCACCTCTTGGTACACCTGCATGCCATATCAGAGTGCTGTTTGGAATCCCAGATTGTCTTCTTGCGATATAGCTTCCAGCTTCCAGCTAATGTATCCTCGGAAGCAACAGATAGTAGCCCAAGTAACTGACACCTTATTACCTATGTGGGAGACCCAGATGGAATTCCAGGCTGCTGGCTTTGGCCTAGCTCAGCCCTGGCTGTTGTGGGCATTTAGGGAGTGAACCAGCACATGGAAGATTAATCAGTTTTGCATGGATTTTCTCTCTCCCTCTCTCCGCACCCCTGCCTCCCTCTCTTTCAAGTGCATGAAAAAAAAGAAATAAATAATTGAATATATCAAGACATACATAAGTTGAATGATCTTGTTCATCTTTTCGTGTTTTCACATATTCTTTGAACGAGTAACATGAAAGATACACATTTGCTGTACCAACATTAGTTGATGTGACCATCCTGTTATTTGTGTCTTGTCACACTGAAAATTTAATTGTTTTAGGAACCATATTTTCATTTCATAAATAGGGATTTTAATAAAAAAAATTCAACTTCTTCAAAAGGTTCTTCATTAAAGGAAGAGTATATTCCATCGCTAGAGGAAAATGGCGCCTATTATATTGAACTGCAATGTGTTGTCTAAAGAGTTTTGAAACATAACTTTGAACCATCAGTTATCTACAAAAGTATGATCTGAATGAAAATACCCTAGAAAATTATAATAGGGGAAAGTCTGGAAGAATCAGAATTGTTCAGCATTGAATAAATGTGTAAGGTGGTCATAATACCTATCAACTACTTGAAAAGTTCTTATGTGAACGCAGACATAGATTTATTCAATGTACAAATACATAACATTTTTAAAAGATGGGATATTCAGAATCAGGAGGAATGGGGCTGATTTTTTTTTAGTTCTTTTTAACTCCAAAACCTATCATTTAAGCTCGTAACATCATAATGACACTTAAAACAAATGATCTTATCTGAAGGGTTGGTAATGCAGTATGAATTATGGCTTTTGTGAGGTCAGTTCTAGCTACTTAATTTTGGAGATGTCTGTTTGAAGCAATGAATCCAATAAATCAAGGAAGCAGAAATATAAAAGATATGTTATAATTTTGTAACATTGTCAATTATAAATATATTTAATCCTTTATATACTTTAAAAACCCAGGATTAAAAATTAAGCTAGGTAAGTCTAGATTATTGATTACCTCTAACATTTGTTATATGAGAAGGCTTATCACAATTTCTAACCAAAATTATGTGCAAAGGATTAAATCTTCAAGCTATTTATGTACAAAGTTAATTCTCACCATATATTATTGACATAAAGATGGGGATATGTAAATTCATTTCATGTTGTTAAACTATATCAAAACTATAAAGATAAAAGTACACTGGGTAGCAACTTACAGTAATGCTTGCCAGAAGTACACTATAGATAAACTCGCCAAGATTAGAAAACATATACTTGATAAACAACATAGCATTCACTTTTATCTGCTCTATCAAAGTGACTGTTAAAAATAAAAGAAAGATTAGTATCTACTCTTTGTAAATGTCCAAATACAGATAAAGGAAATAGTAGGAAAGTTATAAAGTTTTTTTAAAGCCTTTACAAAAATATTAGCATACCCTATGTATCCAATTAAGTATTGTAAAATACTATTAGATAATGTAATTTTTGCTTTTGTGTATTTAATGACTTGGGATGGATTTTCTAGTGTCTAAGAATGAATCCATCATTAAACTAATAATGGTGTTCATGTTTAAGAACTAGATAACAAAATAATCTAGAGATGTAGGAAGCATAATCAAGTTGTTAAATTGATATGGCATAGTATGGAAGAGTTGAGTGGGACAATGTCCTCTTTAAATGAAATTGGGAGTGGGGCAGTTAAGAGGTGTGAAATTACTGGAAATAGGTCACAGAAGCTGACTACAATCTTCCCTGTTTGTAAAAAATACAATGAGGGGCAGGTGTTTGACTTGGCAGTTAAGACATTAGTTGGGATGCCCACATCCCGTATTGGAGTGCTTGGGTTTGAATCATGGCTCTGCTCCCATTTTAGCTCCCTACTAATGTGCACCTTGGGAAGCAATGATGATGGCTCAAATATCTGGATCTCTCCCACCCACATGAGAGACTTGTGTGAGGTTCCAGCTCCTGGATTTGGCCTCACTCAGCTATGGCTATTGTAGGCATGAATGAATCCATCATTAAACTAATAATGGTGTTCATGTTTAAAAACTAGATAACAAAATAATCTAGAGATGTAGGAAACGTAATCAAGTTGTTAAATTGATATGGCATAGTATGGAAGAGTTGAGTGGACAATGTCCTCTTTAAATGAAATTGGGAGTGGGAACTGAGCCAGTAGATGATAACTTATTTTCTCTCTCTCTCTCTCAAATAAATTAAAAAACTAAAACTTAAAAATGACATGCATCAGTATAGGCCAGCATTAGAGTTTCCTGTTTTTCTTTCAAATTGTTAACTATTAAAAATACACTTGTACATAGCTTTCCATTACTGCATTCACTGCTTGTCCATTGAACTTAATACATTAACATTTCACAGTCATGAATAAAGCTGAAACTCTGTAGGATTGTATTTCACAAAATGATTCAGGGCTTAATACATATATTTCATTGCTGATTCTGCCCTTGGCCCATGCAGCTATCAGATTTATGTTGCTTCCATAATGGAGACCACTCTGTATCCCAGAGATCATTTGCTTAATAAAATTCACATTGCCTCTCATCAAATACTAAAACTATATAAGCATGCACTGAGCCACCCAGCAACCAGAGGAATTAAATTTATGTCAGACCATTATTGAAGATTAAATCACAGCTTTGTTAGAGGTATATGAAATTCTACATTTGAAAGCATTTCTGAAATACTCAAGCAAGACTTAAAATATTTATATACTAAAGCATCTATTTCAACCATAGAACAAAATGATTTATATGCCACACAGAAATAAAGAGGTAGCAATAGGAATTTATAATACAGACAGTGTGTGGAAATTTAGTTTCTTCAGAATAAATTAATCAGTAAGCACTCATAAGAATTGTTCTCTTGATTCACAGTAAGACCAAAAATGTATATTAATTTAAGACTCCTTCATAGCCAGGGGAACAGCCATGAGAATGCTATTGTGAGTTTCATCTAGATGTATCACCAATGTCTTGTGACTTAGCAACTTGGTATAAACATCTCTTCCCAATGCAGGACAAGTGTACAGAGATCATCTGTCGGATCAGAGGTGGAGTAGGAATGCTTGTGTAGTGACAGTTATGCAACGACATGCTGCAGAGGTAGCCAAAAGTATATTTAAGATGACAACTAGCCCACTGCTCCTGTGAAATTTTAGAAGGATAAGAATGTTGACTTTATTACTTGGAATGAATTGAATTTCAAATATGTATATATATATAAAGTACATAATATTTCAACTAATATATATATATGTATATACATATATATATATATTTCAAATAATGCTGTTCTCCAAATAGTTTGTGCATCTTCAATGAAATGACTTTCGTTTTGTTTAATTTTTTTTTATCTAACAAATTTTCAGGGCTTTCTTCAGATGATGAAACAAATTATTTTTGGGAAATTAATTTTGAGAAATACCCATTGTCTACACCAGTTTTATGATCTTGAAGAAATTATTTCATCTGTCAAAGCCTCCGTTTTTCACCCCCGAATTGAGAATATTAGGAGATTTCTAAGTCTTTCAAAGTATTACATAAATCAATATTCATAAACTGTATGTGATACTTTGTTTAAAAGTTGGAGTAGCTAGGAAAAGACCACAAACAGTATGATGGTTTAATTTTAGTTTAACGAGGCCCACAAAAGAGGAGGCAGAAGCACTGGGAAGAATACATGGGAGGAGATGCTGATAGGAAACAAAATATCATCATCACCTTTTCAGAAATGAGAAGCCAGAAATAACCTCTCAGGACTAAATCGGAAAATCTAAACATAAACTGCACACAACAGTATAACCAACAGAGGTAATATGCTCTGTGTGCCAGAAAACTTGATCATTTACTGAAAAAAATCAATATCCACACTAGAATAGATTTATAAATAATTTATCTTTCTGAGTAGAATGGACCATATTCTTTAGAGTGTTTGTAAATACAGCCATCACTATATAAACAAACTGGAACTGCAGAGAATTAAATCTTCAAAGTTCTAAAGAATAGAGTCAGTTTGTTTTAAATTATGGGTATCTTGATGTTAACTTTTCAAGTCATAGTATATCAAATGTTATAGTATAGTACTACTTGGTGAAACAGTCAACTATTCCATGCTCAGTGCATCACAGTGGGTTGAGAGAGAGCTTTTTTGTTTTTAATTGACATATAATAATTCTATGTATGTCTGGTGTATATGGTGGTGTTTTGATACATCTACACCATGTAACAATTAAATCTGGGTATTTAGTATATCAAGCACTTCATACATTTAGCCCTTTTTTTGTGATGAGGACATTCAAAATTCTCTCTTCTAGGTATTTCCAGGCAAAGATAGACAAGTGACCACATGATTCACATGTGCAACCTAAAGAAACTGATCTCATAGAAGTAGAGAGTGGAAATGAGTTCAGGTCCAGGGGCGGGTACAGGATGAGGGGATAGAGAGAGACGGAAATAAATACAAAGTTCAAGTTCAATAGGAGGAATGCATTCTGGCAATCAGTTTTACCACAGGGTGAATGTGGTTAACAATATTTCCTTGAATATTTCAAAATAGTCATAAGAGAGAATTTCTTAAGATGGGGAAGGATCTAATGAAGGATGACATGTCTGTGAGTGTACAGATGGGAAGAGATATTTGAAATGGTAATGTTAGAAAAAGTAGTGGACTTTTAAAGGACACTTTCCAGTGTGGCAAGTTTAGCAAAGAATAAGAGTAAATTATTATCATAGGATCTCACATAATAGAACTGGAATTATTACTTTTGTGTCATTAAATATTTAACTCTTTTCAGTGCCATTTCTGATTCACCCCTGAGGAAATATTTCCCTATGTTTGAATTTATAATATTTTCCATAAAACTAAGTATATGCTTAACAAGTGTATTGCACAAAAACAGTCTGTCTAAGTAAAATTTCTCTTAGAAGTAAACTGGTGATTTTCATATGCAGAATTCCAGAGGGTATATGACAAGCAGTAAACTGATTCTAAGACCTTTGGTGCAATACATGTTAAAGTTCTTCTCATGAGAAAGAAATATCCACAATTTCGTAATATTCCTGAATCCAGTTCAGTTCTCAACGCCAATACTCATCAACCCCTTCCCCTGCTGACCCTGAGCCAGTGGTAACTGTTTTGAAGCCACACATGTCACAGATGGAAAGTAGACACAAGTGCTTCAGTGAGGCCTAACGAAAGCTTTTTTGTTGTTAAACTACTTTGTGCTAGGAAAAAGCGACTTGTGAATTACCATTCAGCACAAAGACTGACCTTTGTTCACATAGATTGAATTTTTTTATCACTACTGTGTTAGCGTTTGAACTGTGGACTCTAAAATATGAAAAAGCACCCTTGGAGAGACCTCCACCTCTACCCCATGCTCCAGGCCCACCTGACCTCACGTGGTAACAGCTCTTCCCACCTCTACCCCATGCTCCAGGCCCACCTGACCTCACGTGGTAACAGCTCCTCCCACCTCTACCCCATGCTCCAGGCACACCTGACCTCACGTGGTAACAGCTCTTCCCACCTCTACCCCATGCTCCAGGCCCACCTGACCTCACGTGGTAACAGCTCCTCCAGCACAAGTCTGAGAAGCCATTCCCACAGAGGCTGTACCATGGGCACCAGCAGAAGACGCTTTACCTGGAAAGACACTTGCATCATTGCATTTTGAGCGATTCTGCCTGAAGAGAAAATCACATGGCACTGGAATTATGTGTTTTTATATTTAGACATGAACTTCAGATGTTTTGCATAACATGTTGATGAAGTGCTTCAAAACAAAGTAAATGTCATTGGATGTTTTTCTCCCTTTGCGTTTTAAATAGATGATTCTCTATGTAATGTTTTAATATTTAAGCTATGATATTTACTTAGATTATTAATCAAATATCCATGAGGTGCCTACTTGTTCTTTGTAGCAAAAAGAGGGAAAACTTAGCTTTCTTTTATTGAAATGGTAAAGATACATATAGTTTCACCAGAAAGTCTACAGACATCTAACACAAGCAAGGATTTTTATCTACATTCCTTTTTAAAGAAGAGTAATCCATGAATCTTTTACAAATAACATTTATTTATTTAAAAATATATCCTGAGTGCCTTCTTATTTAAACTCCAAGCTGCTCCTAAGCCATTAGTATTTTTCCTGTCTTACCAGGAAATATTAAAATAATACCCCAAAATTTTAGCTATCAGTTGTAAGAAATGTACTCTCTGTTATAAACTAAGTGCTCAATCAAAAGAATCAGAAGATACCACAACAGAAATGTAATCCTTTGTTTTACTTATTGCCATGCTTTAATATCTCTCTTAAAACATTGTTCCACTGTCCTGAAATCCTCACTAGATAAATTTTCATTTTCATTGTAAGAGAAAATAAATCTGTCAGCTGCACACCCAGTTAACATTCAGGTTTTTCACAGTTCACTTTTCCACTGAAACTGCTGTTTGAGGCCATCAACAACATCTAGTAAAATCTAGTAAACTCCAAGGGTCGTCCATGGCTTGGCGTCTCGGCAATCTTAGCGAAGCAAACCCATCTACTTTTTGAGACACTCCTGTCCATGACCCCAGAATCTTTTGTTTTTTCCTCGCCTCACCAGCTACTTTTCCTCATCACTTTTGCTATTTCTCTTCTACCCCAATTTTATGTCTCAGGCCCACTTCTATTTTCTGGTTATGCCATTTCCTGGAGGGTGCTATCTAGTAAGTCTGCAAAAGTAGCATTTATATCAGTGGATCTCAGTCTTGTTGGACCTACTGTCGTCTTTATTATTCCAAATTAAAATTTGAGCTACCCTAAGTGACCTATATATGTGATTAGGGAAGAAAAAATCATTATAATGCTGTAATATAGAGTTAAAGGAAAAATAAAAGTTAATTTATGATAGAATAATATGACTTACCATGTAAATATTTAAGAATGCCTTTATCCAGCTACGTAACATGGGTTGTGCTTGTGCTTATTTGTAATGGATGTATTTGGAGGTAGGAGGGATGACAAAATTAGAATCCAATATAGGTAGAAGAAAATAAATGCACAGAGATGTAGAAATAAGCATGGGGATAAAAAACTAGCTTTGCATATTAGAGTAAATATAATTCGTTTATGATAAGGAAAGGTAGAAGATAATCAACCCTAACTGGGGTAAGAAAATTTGCTCAAGAAAAATTACATATTGTTCAAAAAGAACAAAAGTAACAAAGTATGATATTCTATAAAAGAGCTGGGACTTCTCTAAGTATCGTATTGAAATAATTCCTATTATTGTATAGTATAATTATAAAGCATCTCAAGACATTTCCTGACTTAAAATTCCCACACAAATGGAGGCAGCAGTTATAATCTTTAGTACTTAGAGCCAGGACTCTACTTCAACAGGCAGCTGGGATGGATTAGAGTATAGATTGCAAAGAGAAGATGAAATCTAGGAGGCTACAAAGAAGTTGTGTGTCAGTTCTCTGGAAACAGAATTAGAGCAAAACTGACAAACATTAGGAAAATATCCCTCCCCCAAAATAGGACATTTCCATAGGAAATATTCTCTAGAGTAGCTGTCTTGTTTTGACAATAACGTCACATATCGTTTTAAAATATTTATTAATGAAATCCTTAACACAACTGCACTGTTTTCAATAATATTCAGTTCTGAGTCTCTTGCAAGTTCTATTAGCATAGATTCAGTTGAGTCTCATTGATTTTACATAGCTCCATTACAGCCGGGAGTCTTTCACCACTAAATACATGGTTGGAAATACAATAATGCATTGAGTAGAACAATAAGCAGAGTGAGTAAGTGTATGTCATGATTTTCACACAACATATTTATTTTAATTTTTCTTTCTCATAACAATTTTTCATAAGTTATTGATCTTTTTATAGAACTGTTTGAAATAATTTTCAGGATTACCATGTACTTAATTATTGCCAATTCATCTTTATAGAGTGATCACTTGAAGGGAACGTGGAAAACTTATACAGGACACAGGAGTAAAATTTGTTTTTCCAAACTGTAACACACAACTGCAGATTGTCTAGCTTTCTCAGATGCTGACAAACAAATATTAGTAAAACCCCTCAATCATGGTGACATCCAAGAAATACCCACGTAAAATTTCCAGGCACTCTGTGATAGCAGTATGCTTGCTGCGAACCACAGTCTATGTGTTGACAACCTTGTGCTCAAACCAAACTCGTATCCAGCTGCCTATGTGACAAGCAACTGGATGGTATCTTTGATGATTTCTCGTCCATACTCCCTACACCCATTCTACAACAAGCCCTGCTTCCAAGAATGCCTCTTACCACAGCTTTCTGCTTGCTGTATGCATTTTTATTTTGCAGGTCTCAGTGCTGGTGTCACCTCTTTTGACAGGACTTCCCTAATCATGTCATCTAATTGGATATCCCGTTTTTTAAATTTTTCTTTCAAATTGCTTATACTGTAGTCAGTGTACATAACTGTGGAATTTTTGTTTTTTGAAATTTGCCCTTATTTCTTTCTCTCTCTTTCTCCCCCCCCCCTTTTTTTTTTTTGCGGGGGGAGGCAATGCAACAGAGAGAAGAGGCAGGGTAAGGGACAGTGAGGGAGACAGGGAGGGAAGAGAGAGAGAGAAATATTCTATCTACTGGTTCACTCACCAAATGCCCACAACAGCAAACTTTGTGTTTTTGTACTTACTGTATTTCTTTTTTAAAAAAAAATCTATTGAATGAATGAATGACATGTACATGAACTTGGATATTAAAAGTGGCCCCGAAGATAGTATCTCTGGGTGCATCTAAGTGGCAAACAATTGGTCCGATGTGTGTTGTTTGGACAACACTGCCTATGAGACTGCTCACGGAGATTCTGGGGCATGAGGTGAAGAGGTTGTATTTGGTGGTGCAGATCCTGTTGCTGGAGTATCCCCTGGAGACTGTCTCCCATCTTGGAATATGCTGTTGTTGGGGAATATGGCCCGCTGCTGTGTCAAGTTGTAGCCCTGCCTTCCCCTCTCTGGAGAGAGTAGTGGGGTGGTTTCTGGAGGAGACTGGAGGAAGCCATCATGGACTCACCACTGCCGCTCTGGCCAAGTCCACTGAGAGGGCCACGTCCAGCAGCAGCAGGCTAAGGTCTCGCCAAGGTGAGGACTGAACCTAGGTGCTTGTGGTGCTGTCGCCAGTTTTCATGTGCATCACTTGGATGTACAAATGGCGGTAACCACGATCTCTGGTGACGCTATGCATAGATGAGTTCAGCCTCTGGAGTACACTGCTCGGACTGTTGCTTTCGTTGAAACAAATGTCACCAGTCAGTCCTGATCTTCTTGTCAAAGCAGCCCAGTGCAAGAGTAGGAATCAGAGAAATCGTGTTGTTTTTCTTCTAGATAACTGTGTCAACATCTCCTGTTTCCTTGTTGCAGTCTGCAGCAAGGACAGGTGGAGATGGCGCTCACTGGGTGTCTTACTGTGGTGGGGCGGCTGCCACTGCCCCCAGTCATCCCATCAAAGGGCTGTACGCACTGTGTTTCTCTCCTACTAGAATACACATCCACAAAATAGGAATCTTATCTGTTATCTCTTCATATTCCAAATTCTTACCACATAGTAGATGCTTAGTAAGATTTTGCTGAATCAGTACAATATTTTAAAACTCCAATGGTAAATCATATATCATTAAGTAGTCTGAGATATTTAATGTTTTAAATTTATATAATTAAAATATTACGGTTAAACCATTTCTCATTGCTGCTAATTAAGAGGCTGATTGAACATCAACTTGTGATTTATTTCTTGTAATGTTTATGATGGGAAGAAACAAAATTTGGTAAGTTTTTAAATTTAAAATTATGAGCAATTAGCAACATACAGATAAAGTAGTGAGAGAGCTCAAATATAATTCAAGGATCATACTGTACATTGCCTCTTACTAAAATAATTATTCCCTTTTATTTGCAAGGCTATAGTTTTACACAAGACTGATTTATGATTTGAATCAAATATGCAGAACTATCAAACATGTCTTAAAGTGGGGAAACAATGGAAATAAATATTTTCTAATGAAACCTAGTGCCCTCCTCAACTAGAATTACATGTGTGCTGTGGCTCTAAATATGCCTCCGGTATCACTAAGAGAGGCAGCGTGTGAAGAAATGGATAAGGGAGAGTGTGGCAACTCAGAAAGGAAAAACGTGGATATTCTTATGTGAATTTATACACTGAGCAGAGATGAAGGAAAATATTTAGAACAAACCAATCAATTTAAAACATCTTCAAATCACTTAGCCAAATCTTTAAACGTATTTTATTTAAATTTTAAGTAGACTTTGTTTTTGAATACGTAACAAACCTGAGCAGAAAGTGTGGAGTCCCTGTATGTCCCCTGCCTCCATGCAGTCACAGCCTCTGCCACTTTCAACATCCTACACAAGACTGCGAATTTGCTACAGTTAATGAGCCTGTATTGACACATTATGCACAAAGTCCAGAGTCTACATTAGCATCCCCTGGTGGTGTCCCACATTCAGCAGGTGTACACCAGTACACGTCCACTGTTACACTATCATTCAGGACAGTGTCGCAGTCTAAAGATCCTCTCTGCACCACCAGTCACCACCCTCCCATAATCTCTAGCAACCACAGATCTTTCTGACAGTTTCCACAGCTATTCCATTTTCACACTGCCATACAGTTGGGATCACAGTATGTAGCCTTACCAGGTGGACTTCTGTCACTTAATAACTTCAAAAGGTTCCTCCATGTCTTCTCCTGGCTTGGTAGCTCATGTTTTCAAATACGTAATAATATCCCGTTGCCTGGATGTACCATAGTTTATTTGCCCATTCACCTGCTGAAGGACATCTCAGTAGTTTCCAAGCTTTTGCAATTTATAATTGGGAAATTATGATAAAGCTCCTATAAACATCCTTGTTTAAATTTATATCAATATGTGATTTCAAGGTAAATAATAGGGAGTGTGATTGCTGGATCATTAAAAGTATATTTTCATTTGAAAGAAACTGCCAAACTGTCTTCCAGCGTGGTTGAGCTCTTTTGCACTCCCACCAACAATCAGTGACAGAGAGGACCATTGTTGCTTCACACATTCTTATTGGTGCTTTTTAATTTCGGATATTTTGATATTGAGCAACTTTTCATATGCTTATTTGCCATATGTATCTCTTTCTGGTTAAGTTTCTGTTCAGCACATATGCCCATGTTTTTAATCATGTTGTTTTTTTTCATTGGTGGATTTTGAGTGTTCTTTTTATACTTTATATAGCCCTACATCAGGAAAAAAAAAGGTCAATGTATCTTTTGGATATGTATTTTGCAAATACTTTCACCCTATCAGTGACCTGCATTATCATTTTCTTGATAGTATCATTTGCAGAGCAGTTTTTCATTGTAATGAAGTCCAACTCTTCTTTTTGTGAAGAGTGTACATAAGGTTTTTGTTTAGATCTATGTCTTTTTTTTTTTATTAGACAAGCAGAGTTAGTGAGAGAGAGAGACAGAGAGAAAGGTCTTCCTTCCGTTGGTTCACCCCCAAAATGGCCACTATGGCTGGCGCGCTGTGCCCAACCGAAGACAGGAGCCAGGTGCTTCCTCCTGGTCTCCCATGTGGGTGCAGGGCCCAAGCACTTGGGCCATCCTCCACTGCACTCCCGGGCCACAGCAGAGAGCTGGACTGGAAGAGGAGCAACTGGGACTAGAACCCGACACCCAGATGGGATGCCAGCGCCACAGGAGAGGATTAACCAAGTGAGCCACGGCGCCGGCCCCTAGGTCTATGTCTTTTTGCACATGGATCCACAGTTGTTCCAGCACCACTTGTTGAAAAGCCTTTTTGCTCCATTGTGTTGATTTTGTTCATTTGTTGAAGATCACTGTATTTATGTGGTTCTATTTCTGGGCTTTCTATTCTGTTCATTTATCTGTTAGTCTATTCTGTCACCAGTACCACACTGATACTGAAGTAGTATCAGTCCTCCAACTTTCTTCTCCTATAATAGTGTTTTGACTATCCTTGGTCTTTACCTCTTCATATAAACTTTGAAAATGAGCCCTTTTTTTCAATAACTATAACTTTAGTTGTAGTAACAGTGAATGAATGTATGCATGTTAAAATACTTTACCTGGGTGTATGATACATAGCTCACAAAATCACTGTAAGATAGGGATTTTTAACTTTTTACTTCAGAACAGTTTTAAATTTACAAAAAATTGTGAAGTAGTAATATAAAGAATTCACATATACTCTACACTCTACTTCTGTTATTAACACCTCCTATTAGTATACATTTCATAATTAATAAACTATACCCAGCTTCCCCGATTTTTTAATTCAAAATCCTCCATCCCCCCATGAAACTTAGGCTTAATGAAATGGTACATATTTTAAAGATGAATGACTTTAGATAGGAAGTTCTCAATAAATGTCAACTTATCTTCATTATCACCATTATCATCATTATCATCAGCAAACACCTTTTCCACAAAAGTAGAAACTCTGCTTATTGACTTACTCAATATTATGGCTAGAAATTGTAGAAGGACTCAAATCCAGGCTGCCTGATTTCATGTTCAGTGTTCTTTCCACAACTGCGATAAATGCTCTGAAACCTTCTTTTTTTTCACCTGACATGAGTATTATGATAACATGTAGAATGTAACAGAAAATAGACTTTGGAATTAACTGAAGCTCACTACCTATCCTTTCTCAAGTGCACGAAACTTACTCTTTAGAAAAAAGGGAAAAAGTATGATGTGACCTAAATATTACCTAGTTGGAGTATTCCTTGCATTAAATGCTTGAAAAATGTAAAGGTTTTCAATAGAGCATCAACATAATATACCACACAGGGAATAATCATAGATTTGGACCTTATAATTATTTTAGGAATTCATTTGTTTTGAGACTTATATGTGATACGCAACATGAAAATTTTCTAAACATTGTAGAGTTCAAATATACTACATTATGATCATTAGCATGCTGTTTTCTAAATTACAATTGCATGGTACTTGGAACATAATGGCCTATCAATAAATATTTCATAAATGAATGAGTGTGATTAATGCATAATAGCCCTTAACTTATTATATTTAATATTATATAGAAGAATCCATCAAACTGTACAAAAATAAGATTATTACGTGGTTTCTTCAGGAAATTTAATAACTAACCTGTAATTGTTCTGTATTAGTCTATAAATTTGTTTTCATGTATGATATAATACACTATTTTCATTTCATTGAATAAATTTATAAGATTTTAAAAGTATTTGTAATATCCTTAGTGTGTATTTATCACATTAGTTTTTACATTAAGATAACTCCAGATTAATAGGATAATAATTCTATACCTTGATTTAACAGAGATGTTTGGGTTTATAAGAGTATTGAGTATCTAGTGTCATTAGCCTTTCTTGACTTCAACCATATAAAAACACTTGCACAAGTGAACATTGCTTAGTATAATCCTTTTCTTCCACATTGAATTTTGTGAGAATTAAATGCTATAATTTGGTGTAACTGAAGGAAATAAAAGAATACTAATATGCTTCAAACTAATTAAAATGATTATTTGAATCATTTTTGATGTGAAAATATCATTATTTTTAACAAATTGCAAGAAATGGAAGATCTGGAAATCTGGGAAAATAATAAATGTTAAAGTATCAGGTAAAATTGCATAAAATGAACAATGCCATTTTAGAATAAAACCATGCTTTTATAAGATAACTTAATAGAGGAGGAACATATTCGATAAATGTTAAGGTGATTCATTTACAGATGACCATTTTCTGAATTCTCCCTTAGCTATGCAGAAAATGGAAACTTTCAACATAACCTGCGCTTTTTATACCATCCTATCATCATGGGCTGTGCAAAGCCAAGCAGAGACCACTGAGCCATAAGCAACAAAACCTCACTACTGACTTTGCTTGCCTTTGAGATTTCCAGGGCCTACAGAAGGCAGTGGTGAGAAAGTCTGGCTGTTACTCTAACCCTGTGAGAATGCCTCCAGGGGACAGTTTTCCTTCCATAGAAAAAAAAAAGAAAAAAGAATTCAAAGGGAAATGTTAGACTTTGGGGGAGGGTTTGTACCAGAATGGAATGGAATAAGGAACTGTATTTGAGTGGGAGTTGAAGCTCTGATTTCAACTGATGCTTTCTAAGCTGGGAAAGAAAAAAAAAAAAAAAAAAAAACTGTTATTCTTTTTATTCCTGAAAAAAAAAAAAAAAAAAAGAAGTGTGCCACTCCAGGGAAGAACAGATGTGTGTGTGTGTGTGTGTGTGTGTGTGTGAGGTTTCCAAAAGTTTGTGAAAATTTTACATTATCTTCAATTTCAAATTTTCCTGTGAACTTTTTGAAGCCCCCCCCCTCCCCGGGTCTGTGTGTGAATGTGCACACACCTATATACACACACAGATACCCATACATGTGATGAATTATGAATTGACATGTGAGCGCTTACTTGAAGTATTTTTTTTCATGGCTGTAAAAATGTTGAACTTTGCTGTGACAGTGTAATGTCAGCTTAGTTTATTCACTTCCTAAAGACTGAGGCCCAGTGTTCATTTTATTGGGCAAGAGAAACTTCAGTTATCCTTTTCCAGTAAATAGTTTGTATGTCTTTTTTTCCGGCTCTTCCTCTCTTTTTCCTTCTAAAGGTGGTAGTGACTGATACATAGTATAAAAACAAACCTCTAACTGTTGTGAGTGTTTAGTGGTGATACTAAATGCACACTTCTACTTTGGCGAATTGCCAGTTGCAGCTGAGCATGCAAAGGTCACCACAGCTATGTTTCTCTTCTTCTTGGGAAACGGCAAGACTCATCTCTCAGACTTTTGTGGACAAGTGGGGCTCCTGGCCAACAGTTTGAGTAGGATAGATGAACTCTGTTTCTAGATCTGACTTCTAAATGCTTTCTTGTTATTATGTTAATACTCCAGCCTCCTTTCTGCTAGTCACCCAGTCTGGTGCAGAGGGTTCCATTGAGAACATCAAGGATTTAGGAGAGAGACCTGTGGAAGAAGGCTGATCCCCTGGATGGCAGTACACAGGGAGCCTCCCTACCCAAACACCCCCGGCCTCTAGGAGAGCTGCAATGAATTCTGAAAGGAGTAAGAAGCACATTGTGGGACACATGTTTGGTCTACCAATTAGAACTCCAAGTTAGGGTGTCCATGTCCCATATCAGAGTGCCTGGGGTTAGAGTCCCAGCTCTGCTCCTGATTCCAGCTTCCTGTTAATTCACAACTTGGGAGGGACCAGGTGATGGCTCAAGTAGTTGAGTCTCTGCCACTCTCGTGAGAGACCCTGATAGAGCCCCCAGCTCCCAGCTTTGGCCTGATTCAGCCTTGGCTGTTGTGGGCATCTGGAGAGTGAAGCAGCAGATAGGAGCTATCTGTTCTTTGCCTCTCAAACAAAAAATAAACAAAACTTTTTGAAAAAGAAATACATCTCTATTATGTTAATCCAAGATTCCTAACTAGTAAGAAATCCAGTTAAACCAAGATTCCTAACAAGGAAGAAGTTCAAAGAGAGCCAAGGCCTGTCATGGTTTGTGCCTCTTAAGTCTCAGTCCCATCCTAGGAAAAGGAACTTCTGATTAATAAAAACCTACTGCATACAAAGCACAGCCTTTCTCCTCATGCCATCCAGATCTAGACTGTGTGAGATGAGAGGAGCTCTCTTCAAACTCCCTTGATCCAAAGTCTGTCATTACCAGAAATTAACAGTCATTTTCCAGGCCTAGAAATCAGTATACATAATAATTCAGAATTCAGAGAGTGTGTCTTTTCCTCCTGTCTAATTTATACTTCACCGTTAATTCATTTATTTTAAATCAAATCCTTTGGATCCTACTAAGTCCTGTGCACTGTCCTAAGTAAGTAGGAGATAACGTTAAGTATAGCTTTATCACCTACCATAGGCTTCTACAGGCAGTGGGCACCCAGCAACATATTTAGTGGTGTGAAACAGATAAACTTCCAGGAAATGGATTCACTATGGCATGGGAGACACAGGGTGGGACCTCTTCCTTCCCCTTGACATAGAAAGCAAACCCTGGCAGGAGAAATTCAGAAAAGGTTTCCTATAGCCATTACTCTAGGCATTTTTAATTGATTCTTATCTACTATGTAAATGCTTTCCTATGATGTGATACATTTCCTGTGATTGACAGCAGAGGTAAGCAACCTGCCAATATGTAGCTGGCTTGGTCCTGTCATCTCGGTTGAGATATATTCATATATCTATCTCTTTCTCTCTTCTCTTTCCCCTCTCCCCTCTCCTCTTTCCCTCTCCCCTCTCTTCTCTTCTCCTCTTTTCCTATTCTTCTCTCCTCTCTCCTCCCTTTCTCCTCTCTCCTCTCCTCTTCTCTTCTCTTTCTATGTTTCTGAAAGATATACCCACACACACAGAGGGTATTTCCAAAACTTTCACAGAAAATGGAATTAAAAGATGGTTTATTTTGATGAATTTAAATCTATGCATAGTTTTTTCATAACGTGTATTTTCCAAGAACTATTTGAAGCCCTCTGTGTATGGGCTTCAATGTCTTTTTGTATTGAAATAAAAAGCTTTCAATTGTATTTTTTGTAAAGTTTTTGAAGGGACCTCATCTTGGTGCACATGCAAGTGTGTGTATGTACACAGTTATACACCCATATATATATATGTACACACACATGTTCATTTATGACTAACAGCAAATTGATAAATTTAAACTGCCTGGAGTGTTTTATATCCTGATATAAACAACACAGTCAATTTGTCTTTACAAAAAGTCTTTACATGATGAATTTACTAGGTTCCAATTTTTAATTTTATTATTGCAAAATATTAAAATCATTCAAGAATAAAGTTTCCTTACAATGTTCTATTTTTATATGTTGTTGCATGTAAATGAGATTGCATTGCATTTAAATGACAAGGAGACTAGAGAATGCATTCTTAGTAAAGTTCAACACTAAGAAGGCACTACTGCACTCTTATTAATAGGAGACATGAATGTCTAATTTCCATCCTCTAAAAAAGGAATCAGTTCCTTGTATAAATTTTGTTTTGAACACCATAACTTCAAAATATTTTTAGACATTTTGATGGGAACTCTAGCTAAGAGATACACATATTTGGACATTTTTCCCTTTTCATATGTATATATGCTTATATTTATTGATGTAAATTCACAGAAAATCACAGTATAAAATTGGAATATAGAGTGTATAATTAAATTTATTTGTATGGATTTCTTTTGTCTCTCCAAAATAATGTGGAACATTTTATAGTATACCTTAAACTTAATTGCTATATAATATATTTGCATAAATAAAGATTGTGGTAAATATTGACTTAGACATATTTATACAAAACCATCCTAACTTTTCCACATTATTTTATCTCTCCACAAATACAAGGAGACTTCAGAAAGTTCATGGAAACATGGAATTAAAAAATAAATATATTCTTTTGCAATTTTTTCAGCATTTCTTCATAGATTTTTTCATTATACACATTTTCATGAACTACTTGAAGACCCTCCATATGCATGGATTTGAACATTTTGCATCAAAACATTATCTTTTTTTAAAGATTTATTTGTTTATTTATTTGAAAGGCAGAGTTACAGCCAGAGGGAGGGAGAGACACATAGAGAGGTCTTCCATCTGCTGGTTCACTCTCCAAATGACAGTAAAGGCTGGAGCTGGGCTGATATGAAGCCAGGAGCCGGGAGCTTCTTCCGGGTCTCCCACGTGGGTGCAGGGATTCAAGCACTTGGGCCATCTTCTACTGCTTTCCCAGGCTATAGCAGACAGCTGGATCGGACGTGGAGCAGCTGGAACTCGAATTGGCACATGTATGGGATGCCAGGGCCACAGGAGGAGGTTTAACCTGCTAGGCCACTGCACCGGCCCCCAACATTTTTATCTTTTAATTCTATTTTCCATGAACTTTGTCAAGTCCCCTGGCACACAGATGCTCAGCATTGTTTGTAGTCACTGCCATGGAGCGTTTTTGGAATTTCAGAGTGCCTTTAGGTCTTCATCTGTAGAAGGCCTTTTATCACAAAAGTAGTTTCTTTAAGAGTGGAAATTGAAAGTAACCTTCAAGAGCCTTTTAGACAGTAGTAGGCTTTCTGGGGCAGCTCTGTAGGAAAACTGATTGGAAAAGATGTACTGTTCACCAGACACTGAGCTGAATAATTTAATTGTGGTGAGTTTAATCTCCCTTTGTACTTCTTTTTCTCATTGCACATTGATTAAAATGTCATTAAAAATAATGAATGGCTAAATATATGAGTGTTACCCAAATTGTTCCAGTGTCCATTATCTTACAAGGAAATTGCGAAGCACTCAGGTTCTTCTGTTGTCTGCTCTTGCTGTTCCTGTTGAGATAACTCAAGGCATGCTCACCACTGGCTGGAGGGACAGCTGGGGAAGCAGCAGTTGGCCGCATGATGAACTGAAGCCCAGTCGTTCATTTACATGTTTCTCTAGTGAGTCCTACTCTTATCCCAGGGATGATGGAAACTTCTCCAGTGTTATTATCAAGTGTGGAATTGAGCATTCCGGAAATGCTTCACATGCTATGACTTGGTATGCTGAAAATTAGGTTCTAATCTTTGTGCAATTCATTTTTAAATACATTGGCACCCAAGTGTCTTTTTCAGATTCATTTATTTCTCTGTGTTTCTCCTTTTGTGTGTGTGTGTCTCTCTGTCAAGAGAAAACCGTCCACCACACTATTCAAACCAAAAATGCTGGTATGATTTGACTCAGGTAAGCTGTCCGAACTTTTATTATAGTGGTGTATTACAGTGATCTGAGCACATTCACGGGACATTCCTCTAGCGTTCACCTCCGCCGGGTGGATGATCCATCAATCTTGTGTTCTAATTGTCCCCATACAATTGCTCAGTTTCTTATAATAAAATGTCTCTACATGTTGGATTTCTTCTGGTTCAGCACTGTCGTCCTGTGTTGCCAAAAATTTGAATTTGAAATCCTTTGGCTAATAAATGAAAATTGAGTTCAGGATGGCTACCTCTTTAAAGAAAACTCATAGTGGATTTCTCCTGTAACACTGTAATCATCGAAAACATGAGCAGGTTAACTGCAGTCCACACTCAAGTCAGTGAGAACCATATCTGTGGGTTTTTTTTGATAGAGAAGTGCTTACAGTGATTTTACTTGTGTGGTCTGTGATGTAATAGATTCCAAATAAGTTATTACAGTTTCAGACCATATGGCCTATTTTCTCTCCAAAGTACATTTACATCATCTATCTATGCAAGTGATGAAGAGTCATTCATCTCTCCATGAAAACTAAGAGATTATTCATACTAAATAGAAACATGAAACTTTGAAATGGAATGTATCTTCTTTTAGATGATACTTTTATTAACAGAATTTTTTTACGAAGATTAAAATTTTGTGGCATTATCACGCTACAAACATGTGTATACTTGGCGTCATTCAAAAGGTAACCCACCAAAAGTAAATTTAAAAAATTCATGGATTAGTAGACAAACCTAACTAAAAGTAAAAAGGAGACAGATTTAAGGTTTTAAGAAACAATATTTTTAAAATAAATCTGTGTTTAGTGAGTTTTCATCAGGCTAAGTCAAGTGAGCCCAGAGAAGCACATGTGTGTTTCTACTTATAGTAACAATCAGGGTTGTCAGATTACTGCTGCAGTATTTTAAACTGAAGAGACAGATGCTGGTGAGCTCCACACAGCCCTCTGGAAGTTCAAGTCTGTGATGTTTCTACTAATCTTGCTCCACTCTACGACTTAACATCATGCAGCTCAAGTAATAAAGGCCAATATAGGCTTTATTGTTTGTTTTCTGTTTTTTAAGCTCAAATTTCCTATTAAAATTTGGAAAGTAACCATTAGGGTGGAAAGCACAAGCCAAAATTTCCTTCGTGAACAAATCTTGTGGAGCTGTTTACAGGTGGGATAATCCATCTGCAAGGTGTTTTCCAAAATTAGCTCACAATAAATAGCAATTGGAAAGCAAAATCCAATAATAAAAAATCTCCTAGTTTTAGACAAGTTGATGAATTTTAAGACTGTTTAGTCCAGCCTAGAATTCAGAAGCAAAGAGAAGATTCTAAAGCAGTCACTTTGTTGATAAATTTTAGGCTTGACTAAAGGTTTAAAATGTTAGCATGATTGACATTTTTTTAATTTAATTAATTAAAATTTTTTTTTTTTTGACAGGCAGAGTGGACAGTGAGAGAGATAGACAGAAAGAAAGGTCTTCCTTTGCCGTTGGTTCACCCTCCAATGGCCGCCGCGGCCAGCGCGCTGCGGCCGGCACACCGCGCTGATCCGATGGCAAGAGCCAGGTGCTCCTCCTGGTCTCCCATGGGGTGCAGGGCCCAAGCACTTGGGCCATCCTCCACTGCACTCCCTGGTCACAGCAGAGAGCTGGCCTGGAAGAGGGGCAACCGGGACAGAATCTGGCGCCCCGACTGGGACTAGAACCCGGTGTGCCGGCACCGCAAGGTGGAAGATTAGCCTAGTGAGCCGCGACGCCGGCCAGCATGATTGACATTAATGGTCAGTATAATGCAATAAGTTGACTGAACCCTAATGCAATCAAAGTATTTTATGTAAGTAAGAATGAAAAATATATAGAAATCATCAGGTATTACTTCAATTGATATAGTCATATTAGATTCAGTTTATTAGGAACTTGTATTGGCCATATTTAATATGACCAAAGGTAAAAAAAAAGAACATTGACAGTGATTCTTTCATATTCCTTAGTGTAATAATATTTCTTATTTGTGATTTATTCTTTCTTTTATTTGGATATAAGTAAATAGACAGATAGATAGTTCATGCTGCCAAAACAGTGCGTGTAACATTGTCCCCTATAATTCTAACATTTTGCCTACAAATTTGTACCTCTTAACAAGTGTCCCTGATTTCAAACATGGTATCTATAAAACAATAACAAATTCAGAATATCTTTCCAAAATACACATAGCTTTTAAGCATATATATATTTATATGTATGTATGAATATATATATATAAAATGAATGTTACAAAAATTATTACTTGTATACTAGAATGAAATGTGTATTGGATACAATCAGTGATCACTAGATTTTTGTGTTTGTCTGTATGTGTGTATGTGCAAGAAATCTATTGAAATTGGTAGGAGGAGGCTAGTTATTTGTTCAGAGAATTTCAAGATGGAGCTAAATAAAATATGTAGTCAAAAGCAAGCCCTCTCTTTGTGATCTGAGAAGACAGTGAAAGGACGTGAAAGATACAAGTGGCAAAATGAGCTTCCTTTACAAACACAGCCCGTGTCACCCTGCTTGTGAGTTCTGAGTTTCATTATGGACTTAGCAAAAAAAAAAAAAAAAAAAAACTGTGGGGCAAGAGTCAGAAAGCAGACAATATTGAGGACTTAAAGACTATGTATTATTACCTGTTGGAACCAAATTAACACATTTGGCTGGAGGAATTTAATCTGCACACAGAAGATTAGAGATGCCTAAGGAATTTGAAATGTATGGCCAAAGGCTCTTTGCCTACTCTTCTCTAGCCTATTCTAGAAAGAAGGAACTGCTACCAGAGTCAAGTACCAGGTCCTGAAAGTCGTAGTCATAGAATCTGCATTTACTCGCTCATGGTCGTTTATGCTTAGTTCTCTCTGTAACTTAAGTTCATCTCATGTTAGTAATTCCCTAAGATTTAATTTAAAAGAAATCACCTTAAGTATTCAAATGGACCAAAAGAGATTTGTCCCTTCAAAATCTGAATGTGTGTGAGTCAATGGTCGTGAGAATGTCCACATACTGCATTCTTCACCTGACACAATCCACTGACGTCATCACATTTGCCACTAGCACAGGCATATCTAGTCATGTAAAACACATCCAGGCTATTTTGACCAATAACTTTTAATCTGACCTGAGCCCCTGACCCTGATACCTTGACAGAAACCAACTGTTAGGAATTATACTATGTGTACAGCATTGAAAACCAGAAAGCAACTGGACCCTTGATCCGAGTCTCAGTCTTCTCAGCTGTAAGAGGGGAAGTTTTGGATCCTGGCAAATGGTCCTTCCATTTTCAGTGTGTTTTCCCTGGGATAGTAATACATTTCAGTATCGCAAAGAGCTGCATTAGAGGAATAGCTGACATTGTGAGTATGGATTCTATAGACTTCAGGCAAGTCTCAAATGTTTATAACTACAGCCATTCTGCAATGTAAAATTGCCAGTGTTTCTCAGAGGGTAATTTCTTCTAAGTCGTTATCTCAGGATAACCCAAACAAGGCTGTCATATGTGAACCACTCGTTCATATAAAACACTCAGAACTAGGTTATTGAAAACTAATGTTTAATCAAAATAGAAAATTAGTAAACTACTATGTAATTATATTAAACTCTGAGGCAAATTCAAGTAGAGTATGACACAGAAATATGTGAGACACTGGACTGAATACTAAAGGTGTTCTCCAAATACTTTAAAAGTGAGAGAGAGAGTGAGAGATTTACTTTTAATATGTTCAGGAAGAAACTGGGAGAGTGATGGGAACTGAGGAAGGAGTGAGAGGTGAGATAAACTTGGCATTGTACAAGTGCACAGGGAGTGATAGATAAAGGTCTTCAGGCCACTTCCTGAAGTACTTTGACTAGCAGAGAGAAGGACAAGATGAGAGATAGTGTGCCTAGTTTTCACTTAAGGGAAAGTCAGCTGGGCAAACTTCCCTGCTAGATCAGAGCACACAGGGAAAGGCAGAGCATAAGAGGCAAGAAGATGGGCAGAATATGCACTCCAGCTGCATGGGTGCTCTCCGTTGGTCAGATGCTCGACTTTGAAATTTTCCCCCAATAACAGTACCTCAACTGTTAAAGTAATTGTCAGCACACTTAAAATCTTATAGATACACCATATAAACAGAATATTAGGAAAGGCTACTGCATCAAATTGTTATCTCAAAATATTGATCCTTTTATACTTCATTTTACTAGATGTATTCCATAGCAAAAACACAAGTATTTAATATGGATGAGAATTTGAATTATGGGTTTTACAGATATTGAATTACAGATATTATTGTTGAAGCACTCTTAATTTCAAAGTGTTTCCAATGAAATGACTCTTGTAGTACGTCAAAACATTGAGAAAGAATGATAATAATAAATGGTTAGAAACAATCTTGAGTGAAACCAGAAGCCATAAAAAGATCTTTGCAAGAGAACATTTGCAAAGTTTTCTCCAAGGATAAAACATACAAAGGATTCATAAGAAGTGATTGAAGAGGAGAAAAGTAACTAAAACAGATGAGAGAAAGAGACAGAAACAGAGTATCATTATGATGAGTATGGTTCAAAATATGGTAAAATAGCATAGTGTTGTTAACACACTTCAGAATTCAACAAACCTGGTTAAAAACCCATGTCCTGTGATCTTGACCAAGAGCATCCACCTCTGAGATTCTGGTAGCTCACATGTAATATGTGGATGGTAGTTCTGAGTTGTAGATGCTTCAGAATAATTAGGTGAAATCAAGAAAGTAAATCAATTTCTATTAAGTAAGAAAAAGAGGCAACTTTTTTTTCTGTTATTACATTTACATATGTGTTATAGATATTTATTTCATCATAATTGTCAATATCTATAATTAGAAAATAATAGGTATAGGCTTTTGACCTTATACCTAAAATGTCCATGTCCCATATCAGGGTACTTGGGTTCGAATACTAGACTGTGTTCCCAATTCCAGCTTCCTGCTAACACATATCTTGGTAGGAAGCAGGATTCCTCAAATAAGTGCCACACATGTGGAAGACATGGACCAGGTTCCTGGCTCAGGCATTGACCTGGCCCAGCCCCAGTCATTTTGGGCGTTTGCAGGATGAGCCAGTGGATGGGTACACTGTGTGTTTGTGTGTGTGTGCTTTCTCTGCTTCTCAAAGAATGTTAAAATTTATCAAATTTAAAAAGAAAAATATATATCAATATCAAAGTGTATAGTGATTATTATATTAAATTACAAATGAAACTTGAAGTTTCCTTTGGTTTGGTAAACATTTTTTTCTTACCTCCATTGACATTTATTTCATTTGCAGTATGAAGAAGTATGTTAATATAGCCATGGAATTTGCAAAATGCATGGCTAATCAGTGTTTTAACTAAAACCTTTTCCTCCTACTGTGTGATCACAGCACTTCACAGTCCCTCCACTTAGTGGAGTACAAAGGCTCTGGCTTTAAAATGTTATCTGTGTCAAGTCTTCTGCCACAGCTGGACACAATGCTTTCAAGAGTGTTTCTGCTTCCTGTGTGGTGAGGCAGCTTTCCCCTAACGACTGTTTCCCATCAGTACCCACAAAGACCTACCTCCTTAACCACTGTTTCAACGGTTTCTTACCACTTCCACCTTTCTACAGAACATTGCATTTGGAAGGAGGTTCACAAATATTTGCTCACTGGGCTGTTCCGACTGATAACATCTCTTGGGACCTGAACTATGATGCTCAATTCTCATCTGGAACAAAAAATGCAACTGTCAAACATTGACAGAAAATACCCAAAACAAACTCTTTTCTGTCTCAAAGTCAAAACAAGATAGTTCATTGTCTGGATGTTTTGGGAAATATAATTTTTACATTTTTCTAAAAATCAAAGTGAAAACATTTCGTTATTTATTTCTTTATTAACTCTTAGAAAATGTTAATATAATTGTGATTGAATCATGTGTTTTATTGGCAAATGTATTTTTAGTAGCAATTATAACTCCAAGAATACAAACTCAAATTAGATGGACAAACATGATGATATGGCTTTGATTTTTTATAAGAAATAAGAAAATCTTGTTGCCTTTATTCTGATAAGTAATATCATGACAATTTTATATGCTCAAATTTTCAACTAAAATAAAAATGCCACATGTTAATTATTACCTGGAAAAACAAAATATAATTGTATATATAAGTGTACACTCTTTAAAAAGAAAAAGTATTTTAATATAGTCCTGAGAAATCAGCTATTTTACTTGCTTATTTTTAAAACACTAAATGTATTTGAATTATTCTTCATGAATCAAGTAATGATAAAAATTCAACAATAATTTGTATATTATATCTTGCATTGTTTTTTATATACTTGTTTTATATCTTTACTCTTACAGTTTTCATCCTGCGTTTCCAAGATATTTTAAAATATGATTTCAACTGAAAGAAAGTGCTACACTTAAGAATTTTCTTGGCCAAAATAATTGATGATTCAAAAATCTATTATGATTCAAAATTATGTCTTCCTTTAATAAGCACATATTGGCGAGGAATGATACCTACAGAATAAAAATGAGAAATAAAATATGGCTGTATCACAACAAAAGGTAGGATTGTAAATTAATGTTTTCTACTGCTGTTAGCATCATATTGTGTGTACTAAGGAATACTGGATATTTAGAATGTTAATAGAAACTCCACACAGAACTACAAAACATCAGTTTCTACTACCTAATACATTTGGGGATTTTTTGCTGAAATAGAGATTTCTTTTCCATAGATTTCTTTAGCACAGGTGTTCTCCTAGACTTTAATTTGTTAGCACTCTGACCATCCCAGAGCAGGATAGAGTACAGATTCCTTGAAGCACATCCTGAAACTGTGAAACATCCTTTGCACACTATTAATATATAAAGAAGCTATTAGCAAATTGTTAATTAAAAGGAAATTGTATTTATATTTACATACATTTAAATAACCACAAATTGTCTTTTTTCTTCCACAATACATCATCAATTTTGCTTGTTTACCCTTGATTTGGATTTTTGTCTCCCTTCCCACTTCAAGTTCCTGTTCTTTTTCCATCCTATGAATTTCATCATATTACTGTCCCCAGTACAGCTCCATAAACTCACAAAATTCTCTGAATAGTCACCTTAGTTTCCTTTACCAACAGTAAATTTAAAAAAAAAAGTGTAATTTGATGTGTAAGGGCATAGATAAATGCAGTCTCAACCAACTTTACAATCTTTTTTTTCAAATGGCATCATTTCATGGTCCATCTGTTTGAGGAACTGAGCTGATAACCTAACATGTCAGAGATTTCTTTTCTCTGATCTTTGGACCATATCTCATCCCTGGTCTGGAACATGCTTGGCCTGTCCTTTCTGAAATCCAGTGTGTTCCTTGGTTCTCACCTAAATGAAATTTCCAGGATGACATTCGCAGATCCTGCCAACGTGATATAGCCGTGCCTTCATCTGAAACTCCACGAAACCCCACACGACCTTGTTGAGGTGTATAGTGTATGTGTGTGTAGTTGCCTTGTCTGTCTAACCTAGAACATGCTTTAGAATAGAGGATATAACAGTGGAGGGCAGGGCGGGGGGTGGTTTCCTAGGATGTTTGTGGATTGGCTTCAGGCAATGGACAGTTATATATGAAATAATATATGCAAGGCCATTTTATGGTAAGAGAATAATCACTATGATGGAGTCCTCAGTGACCAATATGTTAAAATGTTACAAATCACTGTTCTGGAGGAAGACCTGCAAAATGCATATTAACAGAATGGCTTTTAATTTTTATTTTTTAGAAATATGTAGTTATTTATTTGAAGGCAACTGCAGAGGTGGAGAGAGAGAGAGAGACAGGAAGAGAGACAGAGGAGAATCTGAAGATGAATCTTCTGCCTGCTGCTTCACTTCCCAAAGGGCTGCAGTGGCTGGAGCTGGGCCAAGCCAAAGCCAAAACCCAGGGACTCCATCCTGGTCTCCCACATGGGTGGCAGAGGCCCCAGTTCCTTGGGCCATCTTCTGCTGCTCTCTCAGGCACATTAGCATGGAGCTTGATCACAAGGGGAACTGTCAGGACTCAAATTGATGATCATAGGGGATGCTGGCATCACAGACAGTGGCTTAACCCACTGCACTACAACACTGGCTGTAGAACAGCTTTTATTATTTTCTCCATTTATACTTTACTGAAATATATTAAATTTTAGATTATATAAATATTCCTTTTTTAATTGCAAAAGGTACTTTATTTTTTAAAACATTTTATTTCAGGATAGTTTATAAGACAAAAGCTGTGATATAGTAATCATATAGCTTCCTATTTGTTTTTAATTCTTTAAATAGAGGAAAATCTTCTCTAGAGGAGTAAATATTTCTGTCTTGCTTTTACTAAAGCAACATGAGCACTTCAAATAGCTGTGGAAAATGGAATTAAAAGATGTCTTTATTTTCCTGAAAAAATGTTCAAATCCATGCATACATGGGATCTTCAAAAAATTTGTGGGAAGTACATATTATGAAATACACTATGCATGAATTTCAAAATTTTTCCAACAAAATGAGCTTAAATTTTGATCAGTTTTTCTGCAACCCTTCCGAAGCATCCTAATTCAGTGATCCACCATGAATCTAAGAGATGCTAGCCCCAGGAAGGTACCTTAACCTTAAAGATAATTCCAGGGGCCAGTAATTCCCTGCCTGCAGTGCTGGCATCCCATATGGGCGCCGGTTTGAGTCCCAGCTGCTCCACTTCTGATCCAGCTCTCTGCTATGGCCTGGGAAAGCGGTAGAAGACAGCCCAAGACCTTGGACCCCTGCAACGGTGTGGGAGACCCGGAGAAAGCTCCTGGCTCCTGGCTTTGGATCAGCTCAGCTCTGGCTGTTTCAGCCATTTGTAGAGTGAATCAGCGGCTGGAAGACTTTCTCTCTCTCTCTCTGCCTCTGCCTCTCTGTAACTCTGCCTTTCAAATCAATAAATAAATCTTTAAAAAAAGACAATTCCTTTTAGCATACTTCAGTGTATCACATCTGAAAATCTCTATTTATGACCAATAGGCATTCTTATGATTTAAAATTCTCCCTAAGGTAGTAGCCACTTCAGACAAATGATACAGCCATACCAACACTGGGAAACCTTCTTATCCCTAGGATCATTTAGTCATTAAACAAAATCAGTATTTTTGTCTCATAATGCATTATACTATGGCCAGAGCTTCAAAACAATCTATTGTTTATTCAAAGGAAGAGTGGAAAACTGGACATTTCTGGGAAGATCTCCAAGTTATGCTCGAGGAATCTTTGGGAAGTGTATTTTACCAGGTTCCCGACAACTAAAATCCTTTCTTGAGTAAAGTGCAAATAGTAAAGACTTCACTTTTAATTTTTTTATTGAAGATTTAGTTATATATTAAAAGGCAAAGTTAAATCTAGAGAGAGTGAGATATGGAAAGAGAGAGGTTTTCTATTTGCTAATTCACTCCCCAAATGGCGATATAGGCCACAGCTGGGCAATTCTGGTCCAGAGTCAGGAGCTAGGAGCTTCTCCTAGGTCTCTCACGTGGGTAAAGGTGCCCAAGCACTCGGGCCATCTTCCACTGCCTCCCCAAGCCACTAGCAGGGAGCTGGACTAAAGTGAACTGGCACCCACATGGGATGCCAGGGCCACAGGTGGTGTCTGTATCTGCTATGCCATAGCACCAACCCTGACCTTGCTCTTTAACATTAGTGTAATACTCTACCTGAGGTTCACATTAGACATGATTTTAATAGAATTATTGTGTTTAAATCCAAGGTTTTTCTACTATCCTTAATAAAGAGCTATTTGGATAAGAGTGGAGGTGGGACAGCTGTATGGATTTCAACTTAGGCATCCCAGTTGGCTTTGGAGCTCCATGTTTGGAGCTCTAGTAAGATCTTGCTCCAGCCAGTCCTGTCCATCCTGATATAATTGTCCCCACGTAGGTTTGATGTACTCTTGCTAATGTGCATGCAAATTATATAGGCCTCTGGAATCAATTCAACAACCTTGGGTACTTTACAGAGGTAGCCATTATCTGCCTTAATGATTTTTGAGGTTTCAGATGCCAGGATTGTCAATGGTCCTGGCATAGGAAATTTGGATAGTGAAGTTTACTTCCCTTTGGGCAGTTTCATCAGGGAGAGCAGTTGGAACCAAAGAGAAAAATACCTGATCTAATTCATTATTAAAACTGGGTAATGGTAAATGGCAGCCTGTAGAAATCTAAGCATTTAATTCATTTATCTAAAGATGGGGCCAGCATTATTATTTAAAATTAGTCCTTTCTAATGCCTATTCTTGAGCCAAATATTTTAGAATAGATTGTGTTTTTTAATGTAGGCAAGTTGCCACTATTCCTGCCCTGAAGTGATTGGGACATTATCAACAATTAGAAGATAAAAAGCAAGGAATGATATGATTAAAATGGGCTTATAATTTAATAAAAATAGTATTTGGATATCTAAAATAATTACCTATCATTCAGACCAATGGTACATAGAGAAATATTGCATCTCTAATATAGTCCTAACTGGCTTGACTGTGACAACTGTGGACAACTAAATGTCATCTAATCTGTGCTTTCTAAATAGAGCCAGGAAGTAAAAGAACAGTGATAAAATAAGTGAATTAAAAACTCGGCTGGAATTTTGATTTTAAATAATGAATAAATATTAATTTTAAAAAAGTAGGAAATGCGGATCATTTGAGGTAGAGACGGTAACCGTGGGTCTTGGCAAGTGGCAGTTGATGCAACCACCAGGGCAACCACAAATGCAGGCTTTGTAAATACTCGGAGTGTATGTCTATTGATTACTAAACAATTTATTCCACTCGAGCGCTGTGAAAATTCTCTCAATATTATAGGATGTGTTTTTTTTTTTTTTTAAAGTTGGGATAGTTATACTACCCTGGTATAAGACAGCTAATCAATTATTTAAAGATAGATATAATACCAAGGAAAGACCTCTAGAAGCCAAAATTATTTATATATTTGCATCAAATGGCCTTCTTTTCTCATGCCAAATTTATTTCTTACTTAAATCTCTAGGTGATACTGTTTCCTAATAAACTCCTAGTATTATTTATTTCCAAAATGGAAAATCAAATTATAGGCTTCTTTTGCTGTCCTGCAAATACTGTCTTCCAGCTTTTAAAGCAAATTGCTGTCCAGAATTCTGAATCAGGCACTTTATAAGAGAAGGGAACAATTTTATGTATACTTCAGCTGTTGAAATCTACCTGAAAAAAGAAATAAGCAATGAACATGTATTCAGAAAGTCTCTGTAAATCTCTCACTAATGTGTTTTTTTTAAGATTTTATTTATTTATTTGAGAGGTAGAGTTATAGACAGAGAGAGGGGGAGATAGACCGAAAGGTCTTCTATCCACTGGTCCTTTCCCCAAATGGTCGCAGTGGCTAGAGCTATGCCAACACAAAGGCAGGAGCCAGGAGCTTCTTCCGGGTTTCTCATGTGGGTGCAGGGGCCCTAGCACTTGGGCCATCTTCTACTGCTTTCCCAGGCCATCGACAGGAAGCTGGATCAGAAGTGGTGCAGCCAGGACTCAAACCGGTGCCCATATGGGATGCCAGCACCACAGAGGAAAACCTGACCTACTATGCTACAGCACCAGCCCCTTACTAATGTATCATCTCATAATTTGGTACAAAACACTCTTTTAATTTTAGACTCCAGGTTACTAATATTTCCTCTTGGCACACACAACAACATACTACCAAAATTACAGTGTATAAAAAAGTTCATAATAAACAAATTCCAATTCTAAATACTGAAAAATCCTGGGTCTTGTTTTTCTTCACCTCTAATTTATTTGATATTGCTATTCTGTTAGATGAAATTGGCTAAAGAAATGTGACATTGACTATTCAAATCCCTCATAGCATAGGTTTGTCTTCAGTTTCAAGAAAAAAGCCCTAAGCTGATAAATGTGTTGCATAATTAATATTTTATAACTGGGAGAAATCATTTGGTGTCTGTGTTGACAAGTACTTCACACCTAAGCAGCCGGCAACATATGCGGCATTGTTACATGTTAGCCTCTCTACATACAAAGTAAAAATAATAGCAGATGTTGCTGAATGGTTCCTATTTGGCAGTCACTATATTTGTTCTTATATTGCTTTACATTATTGGTAATTTAGCATTTAGAGAAAACTGAAACTCAAACTTCTTACATTCAACTCAACCTTGCCTTGCTTCATATATTTGGATGATGAATTGAGCCAAAAAAGTAGTTTTATTGTAGACAGAGGTGGTAGGCATGGGTCTCTTGCCACCCACAGCACCGAGGGGTCAATGCTTAGCCTCTACAGACCCATTCTCAGGGAGCTGGCAGGAGATGTGGTGCACAGTACCACAGTCTCTCTTCTCTAACACAGGAATTATATATTGATATTTGTCAGAATTTAACCATTAAATGTGCCACTGGTGATAGCTAACGTTTCTAAGATGCTGTCTAAAAACAGGCCTGTGCTTCTTCATTTTTAAATGACCAAAATCTCAGTCCTGCTTTAGAGTGTCACTCACAAATTTCTTTCCAGAGCCGCTGAGAAGCACAGCACTGAGCCCAAGAACATTTTCAGCGTAGACATGCCACATACCACGGACATTTCTTCAGTCGTTAACAGTATTTGTGGATTGAGCACTTGCTTTGTGCCAGGAATTGCTCTAGAGTTGTATGAGTAAATAAAAAAAGTGTCTGCCCTCAGGGAGCTAGTTCCAGTGAAAGATACCTGGTTAGCTCTCCACATAGCATCTGGTTTTCTCAATTAAATCAGTAAACACTATAATGTAGTATACATATCAAAACCTCATCTTGAAGTGCTGACACTGTTTTGCATTGTACCCATTCTTCCCCCCTCAAACACATAGATTTTCTTTCAACTCACTGATCTCCCCACCTGTTTTGCTGCTACAACGCTTAGCCCATTACTTCAAGGAAGAGCTTTTGACTGAGCCAGAAATTAATGGTAGTTACAAATCATTTGCTTTATGAAAACAAACAAACAAACTCATGGTGGAGATTTAGGAAGCAAAGAACTAGAAAATACAAATTAATGTATTTTCCTTGAAGTGATGAAGATAATAAAATTAAAACAAAAGAACAACAACAACAACAACAAAATCTTCCCTGAGTTTATGTGGAAGAAGGGAATGGGCAAAGAAAGCCAAAAGGGCAGACTCAGAGAGGGTGTCTTGAAAGAGCCAGCAGGAGAGAGCTAAGGAGCTCTGTGAAGAAAAGACTTTGTCATCCTGAGTGAGCCCAGAAAGTTCTGGATAATCCCAAGCGACAGTGACAGTTGATCTGAAACACCATTTGATCAGCTCCCTTGTCGCTCATTTTGCACAGTGTTATTGGAAGAGAGCACCCTAAAATTTCTTCTCTCTCTGAGAGGTTGACAAGCACTGCAGGGAGTCAGAAATTACCTAGAGGAGAGCAGAGAATGTGTGAACTATTGGCAACATGGCGCCCTCCACATGTGCAGGGTGCTGGGGAACAGCAGAGCCACAGCCCGCAGGTGCAGCAGGTGCCAGCAGGTGCAGCAGGTGCAGCAGGTGGTCCACAGCCCTCTGCAGCATCGCTGGGCTTTGGGCTGAGCTCCCCTAAACTATAGCTGCTTCTGAAGAGGCACTTAGGAAAAGCCAAAATGACTGAGTTTTAGCTTTTGTTTACTAAATGTATTGACAACTGGCAGTTGTTTTATGTTCCATCATGAATTAAATAGGTCTCCTAACAGAAATTTAGTTGTATATAATATATATATATAGTATATAACGTGTATGCTCATTGTATAATATATATATTCATGATATAAAAATAAATTTACATGCTCATACCTAACTACTTTGTGAAATATAATGTTCACATGTAATTTAGCAATGGTTCCTGCACATATTGTTGTTAGAAAATTGAAGCTTAGATGACAGTTAAAAGACAATCAACAGTGTGGATGCTTAATTTTGCTTCAGAATTGAACTCTTTTTAAAGACTATCCTGTCATTTCACAGACAGAAATTAGCGTGAATTATCACATTTAATATTTCTATTTTTTATTTTTTTTTATTTTTATTTTTTTTTTTTTTACTTTTTTTTTGACAGGCAGAGTGGACAGTGAGAGAGAGAGACAGAGAGAAAGGTCTTCCTTTGCCATTGGTTCACCCTCCAATGGCCGCCGCGGCCGGCGCGCTGCGGCCGGCGCACCACGCTGATCCGATGGCAGGAGCCAGGAGCCGGGTGCTTTTCCTGGTCTCCCATGGGGTGCAGGGCCCAAGCACCTGGGCCATCCTCCACTGCACTCCCTGGCCACAGCAGAGGGCTGGCCTGGAAGAGGGGCAACCGGGACAGAATCCGGCGCCCCGACCGGGACTAGAACCCGGTGTGCCGGCGCCGCTAGGCGGAGGATTAGCCTAGTGAGCCGTGGCGCCGGCCAACATTTAATATTTCAATATTACAACATCAGAGGTATTGGCTTCATGGATGGTTCACTACAATATTTTCAGTTTTCCACTTTGGGAAAGGTAGACAAAAGCTTCCTTTATATGGACTCATGTACTCTCTGACTGTTTTAACTAGTATTTTCAGCTGCTGTGTTCCTAAAAGGCCTCATTGTGGAAAAAGAACACCTCTAGAGAACAAAGATAAAATGCCCACTTGATTTTCAGTGTTTTTTGAGCTACTTATTAATATCACATGGAAATAGATATGACTCATTAATAAAATAAATTGTGCTTTGAAACAAAATCCTTGCAGAGGTTTAAAACAAGACCGTGACTCTAGTGGGGTATCTCATAAATCTACAGCCATTCAGGCCGGGTTAGCAGAGAAACCTTCCAATAAAAATCTTTACCACAGTTGCCCATACAGCTTGGCAGCCAGAAGAACGAATGTGCTTCTGAGGTCTGTAACCTTTGGCTCAATGGGGAGCATATTCAGGTTCTAAACAAAGAAATGCAACTCTTTCTGGTTTCTAAGTGGAGGTGGGGGCTTGGGTAGGGGAAGAGACCCTGTTTCGTTTTAGATTAATAAAACCAAAGAGGATTAGTGATATTTTTAATCAGAAAGAAAAGTCAATTTTACCAGCATCTCTTTAGGACAGAAATTTGGGGTCACCTCAGATACAATTGCATATGACTTAAAAGAAATCACTCCATGGCTTTATGACTGTTTTGCAGTATCTTGTGTTATCACTCAAACAAATAAATAAGCATAAATAAAATGAATATTACCTCTAGGTGAAGTATGTCCATGTCAGTTTTTCTGTCAAGATTTCCAGATTTTTTCCCCAGATGGTCCCTTGCGAATGTTCTTTGATTGGTTAAGGTGCTGCGCATCCCTGGGCTGTGTGTTACTGTAGAAGTAGGCTGATCATTGCAGGATATGGTGCAACACGTAGCAAACTCAAACCGAGTGCCTCCCTCCCATCCACTGGTACAACGTAAAACTGACTTTGCTTTGTATGCAGTCAAATCACATTGAAGAGACTGATCATTGCCAACCAAACACAAAGACAAAAACAACAAATCCTTGGTCTTTTTCAAATGACTCTCTTAACTGTCCTGCATAAATGCAAGTGATTTTTATTTGCTTCTTTTGGACTCAAAAAGGACTCTGCTTTGATAAGCATAGTTTTTTATATCCATTCAGAATTCCAAAAAATTAAATCAGTTTTGAGAGATAATATTGAGGATACCTAAGTATATAATTGAGTAAGAAAAATCAAGGCAGCATCACATAGCACTGGAGAAGCAAGCCAGAGTTCAAGACTGGCTCTGTCACAAGCAAGCTAAGTGACCCAGAGGAACCGCCTTCACCTAGCTGAGCATTGGATTCTTTGTCCATAGCGCAGCAGTTGTGTGCTCCTCTGGCTGCAGTGTAATTCCTACACAACGTTATTCCATCCTATTTATTTTGCATTATGACCGAAACCTATTTTTTAAATCTTAATTATTTTTCATCTGCCTCTACCTTCCAAGCATACCTTTGTTTCTATCCAAGTCATTGATTTAAGTGTTGAACAAAACAGTATCCACTGCAGGTCACAAGAAATCTAACTCCATGCTGACAGAGATCCAAAGGTGGATATTCTTTAGCTGTGGTCATTCAAACCCACCATGCTAACTTTGTTAGCATTCACTGGACATCCAGTAACAATCATGCATTCGTTCTCAAAAGAGCCTGTGGCCATTTGCTCTGGTCACAATGGAAAAGAAAACACCAAAACATTTCAGAGACCATCAGATTCCAGCCCTGAAGTCACATAGACAAACAGAGGCTGGACTTTAGAGAGGGGGCAGCTGAAGGCTGAGCAGTAAGTGTAGGTCCTGGCACATGGTCCATTCACAGTGAGTCTACTGCAGCCAGTGAGTAGTCATTTTCCTAGACCAGAGAATGCCTTTGGAATAGATACACCTTGTAGTCGGAAAAAAGAAAATCCCACATTTGTTCCTTTGCTTATGGGGTATGAGCTATTGTAAGAACAAATGCCATATGAAAGCTTCTAGAGTAACCCCTCTATAATCCAGTTACAATAGTATAGCCCCCAAAATGCGCATTCTGGTGAACAGCCATAATCAGTGCCACTAAGAATGGTCTAAGAATGCATGGGAGGTGGTCTCCATGATAGCTTCATTTATTCACCAATTGTCTGAAGTCAGATGGATCTTTCAGCATAACAGGAGGCTACTACAAATGAGTAAACTGATACCTTAATTGTAGACTCTGGCCTATGTGTGATATCTTCACTAGGGCAGGTTAGCAAGCCTCATGTGCTCAGCACATCTGAAAAACACAGTTTTTCCATCTCTACAGTTTGCATTCCTCTGCAATACAAAATCCATGGCTGTGTGCATTGTTATTCTCTATTGTCATCATATTGTCTAGGGAGTGAACAATCTTGGTGTTTTTCAGAATGTCACATTGGTCATGTCACATTGGTCATGATCGCATGACCACATTGTCATATTGGTCCCCCACAGCAATGCTGTCATGTTAATTTGACCAGACGCACATAGAAGAACACCTGCACTGGAAGAATTTAAGACGTGATCTCCAGGGGCTAAGAGAAAAAACGTACAAAGATTCCAGAGACTTCCCATCTGTGAAGCTCTTAGAGATCCAATAGTCTGGAGCATAGCAAAATATTCTCTTCAAAATAAAGGAACACAGTTGTATCTGGCACTTGCCATCCTGCTAATATGAAAGTGTAGTCCACAGTTGGGAATACCACTCTATGTATGCATCTGAGTGTCACGAAAGGGTTTGAGTGGGGCCTTGTGGTGTAAAAGATTCTCTTCCAGATCCAGTGTAAATGACCCTGCTACAGAAGCTAAAAGAGCCGGCAGATCGTATTGTCTTTGAGAAAACTCTCCTATATTAATATTTGGCAAAAATGGAAAATAAAGATTTATAAGCATGTACTAGCAATATTGTAATTTATTAAAACTGGAAATACATTTTAAACACCACTACTTTTATAGCATCTCTGATGCCTAAATTCCCTCTCCATTTAGAAATCCAGACCACTAGGGGATCATAAATCTCATCATTTTCTCACTGACAAAACACTGTGAGTAACAGGGTATTTACTACATTTTTGAGGCTCTCGCATTTAATGTTTGGATACTTTTTATTGATTTTTAAAAGCATCTCCTTAAACAGAATTAAAAGCATTCCCTTGCATTTCAAACCCGCTAGTGCTGAGTCTACTTTCTAAAGCCACTGAAATATCTGATCTTCCTGCTGACAGATCCTGCTCAAGTCATTGAGCTGATTAAATCACACCAATTCTTAGCATATCTCATTTGAGTTGGATTTGAGTATTCTTGTCATTCTGGTTGATAATCTGCATATGTTTCCTTAAATACAAGGTCTGCCCATCATCTCCTGTTGTAGATTTCTTGACTTTACTCTTGCAGGCTAACAATATTAAGAGCACTTTGCTGGTTGGTTTGTTTGACAGCCAGTGACAGTGCGGATTCACTTTTGAGTTTCCCCTGTCTTTAAATTAATCTCCACCAACACCTTCTAGTCCACTAAGATTTGGCTTCAAAACCACACCTTAACCTTGCCTTACACATCGTTTATTAACTTGCTGCTGAAAATGTTGAACTCAGCAGAAGTGAGGACAAAGTTGTCCAGATTTCACTATATGATGAAAGATGCTTTCCACCAGAATAATAATTTGAAACTATGATGTGTTTGAATGCTAGACATTCAGAAGAATAGAAGTCATAAATCTGGTTATAACAACTCTATATTTATTGATGACATAATAGGTTACTACCAAATTGAAACAAATTATTATGGCAAAATTCACTAATTCTAATCCATTGTGGTTGGTGAAGGATAGAAAAACGAATTTGAAAAAATATGTGCCATTTTACAATTTTAAATTTAGAAAGAATTAAAGTATAAACTTCATTAAAAACATCAAGAAAAATCATTGAAATAAATTCTCAATGGGTAGTATACTGTATGGTTTTTGAAAGCACATATGGCATTTTTATAATTTATTTGGAAGGTACAAATTCATAATACTTTGAGTGGAGGTAACATTTTTCTCCTTGATTAGTTTAGATTTCTGGCATTTCCAGCTCTCTGGATTCACTACAAGTCTGTGAGCTCAAGACAAATACTCTTAAAACTCCCTTGGAGTAGGAGGGTCCTGGGTACTACACCGCTCAGCAACTCACCCAAACACCGTTTATGATGAGAAAGCACCTGCCTTCCCCAAGCATACAATTAGTTGAAGACTGTTTAGTGGTTTAAGTCTTTGGAATTAATAGCAGATATTCCAATGCTTCTCAACTGAGTTAATGTAGTATTTGATCAGTTAACTATAGGAATGTTACAGAAAATAGAAGCCATGACCAGAGATTCTACCAGTGAGTTTATCATCAGCTCATATCAGACAAAATTGTTTCAGAATAAGCTTCTGAAGAAAAGGATGATTGCCCTGGGAACAAGCATAAAGAAGTGGATTGTGGGCCGGCGCTGTGGCGCAGCAGGTTAATGCCCTCGCCCGAAGCACCGGCATTCCATAGGGCACCAGTTCTAGTCCCAGCTACTCCTCTTCCGATCCAGCTCTCTGCTATGGCCTAGGAAAGCAGTAGAAGATGGCCCAAGTCCTTGGGCCCCTGCACCTATGTGGGAGACCTAGAAGTAGCTCCTGGCTTCAGATCAGCTCAGCTCCATGGGTTGCGGCCATCTGGGGAGTGAACCTGCACATGGAAGACCTCTCTCTCTTTGCCTCTCTTCTCTCTCTGTAACTCTGACTTTAAAATAAATAAATAAATCTTTAAAAAAAAAAGTAGATTGTGGGATGACCTTATCTTTCAGAGATATTTGGACCCATACAAAGACATTGACAGCTTTATGTCTCCTGGACCTATCAAACAATTCTTCTGTTATTTTCCTCATCGTTGCTGTCTTTTTTGGAATCCATAGGAGGAAGGCTGACCTCATTCTAAGTAAGTATACAAGATGTTCCCAGCCTCTGGAAGATCAAGACAAAGATGAAAGAGTCCTTGTTTTCCTAAAGCCTGGAAGAATTCAGGGGAAGTAGAGAATGAAGAGGATTCCTCTGTTGCTTGGCAATGAACAGGCAATCTGTGCATCTAAACTGTGGGTACCAAAACTCTTCTGCTTTTCCCACCAATGGTATGTTAATCATTTAGGAAGCTCCAATCTCTAGACCTTAATCCCATGAGACTAAAAATTAAAAATAACAATCAATCTAGTTTCTTAGTAGCCAGAGAGAAGGTGATCAGGAATAATAATCTGGGCACAATTGTGGTTAGTTAAAAGTACTTTTAGGGCCAGATGAAATTTCAACTGAAATAATTTTCAGAACACCTAAGATTTGAAGAACTGTCTTATGCAAAAACAATAACAAAAGCAAAATGAAACAAAAAGCATTATTTCAGAGTAAGCACTGTATTAGCTAAATTAGGAAAGAGAATGGCCAGTATGAAAATCAGTGTGTGGCCTCAGATGTCAAATGGAAAAGCATTTCAAGTAACAAAGCAAAGCTGAAGAAAAGAGACCATCATAAGGCAAAAGATAGAAGTGTGGAAGGCTGAGTACAGGAGACTTAATAGAAGTGATGCCATTCCAGAAGGAGAAAAAGAATAGGAGGAGGAAAGACAGTAATTGAATACGTTATTAAGGAATGTCTCCTGAGAGGAAGAATCATGTCTGTAGAATGAGAGGAATGTCCAACTTCTAAACTAAATCAGTGACTAAAGATGCACACTCAACACTTCCTGGTAAAACTAAAATGAAAGAATTAAAAAAGGGCTGGCATTTGGCCTCATGGTTAAGACTGCTGGATCCCATATTGGAGTATCTGTGTTTGATACTTGGCTCCACCTCCTGACTCCAACTTACTGCTAATGCAGAACTTGGGAGGCAGAAGTGATGACTCAAGCGGTTGGTTTCCTGCCATCTACATGGGAGACCTGGATTAAGTTCTCAGCTCCCTGCTTCAGCCTTGGCCAGTGGACAGGAGTGCAAGCGCACACACACACACACTTGAATGAAAAAATAAACAAGCATCCAAACATAAGTTACCTACTAAGGATGAGGGAGGGCATGTTTTTCATTTATTTCTTGGTAGTAGTAGTTTAAGCTAGTAAAAAGGGAAAGGGAGCTATAATTAAAAATCCTACGAAAGATGAGATGTTATATGAAAATACACAAGAATTTAGAAAATGCATTGACCAAACACTGTGTCTGAAGAAAATACTGGCAAAAAGACTATAACCAAGCAAGTATACAAGAAACCAGGAAGGTGGTGTTTCATTTACCTGTTCTCTCACCCATCCATTCATTTATCCATCCATTCATCATCTGTTGTTCTACTCATTATCTCTATAAGTTTGTCTTTTCCTAATTAAAATAAAACACTGAGCAGTAGGTTATTTAATGCTAAATTTAAAAAAAAAAAAACTGAACTTGAAAAGGATATTTCAAAGAATAGAAAGACTTCTTGTAACTATTCTAAAGTCTCATCATTTATCATGGTTGTGGTGAGGAATGAGGGAGATGTCACAGAAAACTGATGTTGACTTGAGAGAGCCAATACATCTTGACTGGGAGAATTGTTGGTTTTCTTCTTAAAATAGTAGTAGAGGCATAGATATTTAATGAAAAGGGCAACAAAAATAAATAGTAACTTAGGAAAACTATAAAACAAAAAGTAGCATAAAAAGAAATGAAATAAATAGCAATTTGGCAAAATTAAAAAAGAAACAGAAAAAATGAATGAAAAAATTTGAGTAATAAACATGAAACATTGATCTTTAAATGTGAATGAAATTATTTTTCTACTAAAGGTAGACTTTCATATTGAGTAAAAATGAAATAGCAGTAAGCATAATGTTTAACAAAACATATATAAAACAATTCAGAGTATGAGTGAACAAAAATATTCTAAAAAATCAAACTAAAAAAAGTAGGTAGTTCAGTGTAAATATTGCAAAAAGTGTCACTTGAGGTGAAAATAAAGATACAAAACAAGGATGGACATCATTCAGTGATAAAAGCTACCTATGGAGAAACATTTTAATATTTATCCAATAATGGACCCCAAATTCTGCACCACCATGAGCAAAGCAATGGCTGAAACTGAAGAAACTTGACACAGCAGGTCTTGGACATGGGCAGAGCCAGCTCTCTTTCTTGATGGAATGGAAGCCCCAACTGACCTGATGAAATGTTTAAGACAGCAAAGTAAGTTATTTTAACTAGTGTGCTCAGGGGCTGCATACAACCATGGAATGAAAACATGTTAGAAAAATCTTATTTACGCATGTCTGGTTGAAGCTTGCCCAAAGAAAATGTGTCATAAAAACCTAAGAAGGACCATTCATTCACTCACGTTAAGGGCCAGCCTGAGGCAAAATAGTAGAACTGGCAAATACGTCTATTTTTTCTGTCACTTCAGCTTTCTCTGGTTTAGTTATCCCAGCCCCCTCCAGATGCCCTTTAACCACCTACTCAAAGGGCCAGCTCAGAGCTTTCTGAATGTTGGTCTGAAAACAATCTTGTCTTAATTCCACCTACTGGGAACCTTAGAGGGAATAGAAGCTGATTAACTGAGTCATGGTTTGTAGCACTAATTTATCTTAATTCTTACCATTAATCATATAATGTAACCACAGTTCCCTTTTTACCTCCACATAATGCTAATGTACTCAAACTGTAGAGGCAATATCGATTCTCTCTTTCTGCTAAACCATTTCTATCCGTTCAGTTAATTCCTTGATTTAGGATATATAATATGCTTTCATTGACTTTTGTTCTTAAGGCTGAAAACTAAAGAATGAACATGGGGGAATATATATATATATATATATAGAGAGAGAGAGAGAGAGAGAGAGAGCACATAAGTTACTTGGGGTAAATATGGATGGAAGGATGTGTGGATGAATGGATGGATGGAGAGAGGAGAGAGGGAGGAAGAGAGAGAGAGAGAGAGAGAGAGATCAATCAACTTCTATTTTGACTAACCTGTGAAACAACATATTAGATTAAAAAATGTTTCTACCTTTGTGTTAGTTTTAAAATTAGATAAAGTGTATCCCCAATGGACAGATTCCTAATGGGAGTCAAGGGAAGAAAGTAGTACTCAAATGATTTTAACAAAAATTTAACATTATAAATTTGAAATGCTATAAAAAGCACAATGCAGAACAGTGCATATTATGTTGCTAAATCTGTTTTAGAGATACCGGTTGTCATCTGTTGTAATAAGAGCAAAAGCAAAATGTAATGGATATTTGGAGGATGAGAATTATTGAAAGGGTGGCCGGTGCTGTGGTACAGGGAGTTAAGCCATTACCTGATACTCCAGCATCCCATTTGGGCACCTGTCCAAGTCCCAGCTGCCCCGCTTCCAGTCCAGCTCCCTGCTAATTGCCCCCTGGGACAGCAGCAGAAGATGGCCCAAACGCTTGGTCCTCTGCCATCCACGAGAGACCCAGGTGAAGCTCTTGGCTCCTGGATTTGGCCTGGCACAGCCTACACTGCTGGGTCCCTTTAGGGAGCGGTCCAGCAGATTGAAGATCTTGCTTTGTCTCTCTTTCTATCTCTCTCTGTAGAAATGCATAAAAATTAAGTACATATTTAAAAATTATTGCAAGGATGATGTAGATGAAATACAAGTAAAAATCACTTTAGATTGCCATTATATTCACTTTCACTATAATTCTTTGTACCATTTCTAGATAAAATAAAGGGAAGGTCAGTGGCAATAAAATATTGAAAATGTCTGTCATTGTCATTATCACCAGAGGCCAAAAGGCTGAGAGTGAAGGCACCATTCTGCAAGGAAGCAGACGTGGATTCCCATCTCTTTTGGTGTCAGCCTGCCAAGTAGCCTTGGGTGAGCAAATGTTATCTGACTAAGTCTCAATTTCTTCAACTGTAAAATGATAGAGTTGGACTGGAGGAAAACTATAGTTCTTTTTAGTCCTAAAATAATTATGGTTATAGTATCATAGCTAAGTAGAGACATTGTGGCAGTCTTTAATTACTGGTGGTGTTACCAGTACTTAAGCTATTCAGTATTTCTTTAGCCATAGCCATAGTCGTGCAATAGTCTGCCATTTAAAAGAAAAAGTCTCCAAACTGTTTCTCAGCTGTACAAATTTGGTTCCAGGGTGGACCAAGACCCATATTCTCTCATCTTGTCACAAACTTTTGCTTCATTTCCCTTTGTAAGGAATTGTAAAGGAAATGATCTAGTCTGAGAAAGAGGTCCCCAAAGGAAAGATACTTCCCAAATACTAACTTGAGTGCAGGCTCATAAAACAGGTAGGAGTGGATGGGTAAAAGTACACATCTTGGGTTGGGCCTCTTTTCAAAAGTTGAATTTTGAGAAAGTGTTTTTATTTTAAATAGGTGAAAAATGATTGTATAAACTTTATGAAGTGTATGATTCTGCTTTGATTAGAAGTACTTGAGGATAATAGAAATACCAGTAAAAGGAAAATCATCTCATTTATCTGCCATTGATGTCTGACATTCTAGGACCTTAATATACACAATGTGGATTGGTCCTGTGTAGTTGTTCTTTGGACCTAGGCAATGGTAATGATGAACATTTATTGTCTGTGATGCAAGATTTAGTCTAAGTACCCTACAAGTGACACTTAATTTACTCCTCTTGACAGCATGGAAGGTAGATCTCATCATGACCTCCAATTCACAAATGATGAAACCAACCCCAGGCTAGCAGTGACCCAGTGTTGTATGGGTAGGAAACACTGGGCATGCCACCAGGCTTCAGAGGTGGCATGTTCAGTTGCCATGGGGTACTTGTACTTACTCTCCACCACGCAGTGCACACAGGAACAAAAAGGAATAAACTCATCCTTAAAGTGAAGTTCAAGTGAATTACACCAGGGTATTTCAAAGCATTCATGGAAACAGAATTAAAAGATAAGTTTATTTTGGTGGAACAAATGTTGAAATCCATGCGTAGTATTTTCAGAATATGCATTTTCCATGAATTTTTGGAGACCTCCCTCATACAGATGCTTAATTATAGGGTTTATTTGAAGTTCTGGTGGCAAGTTCTTTGAAGTTTACATTCACAGATGTGAATGGAAGGAATCAAGTAATCTATCTAGAATTTATCCATGGCCAAGTCTTCCTTTTGATCAACTTCATGTTCTAGCAACTACCAGCCGGCCTGGCATAGAGTATGTACTCTCTTTATATCTATTCTACAAATTAATAGTGTAACAAAAACATGGATGGAACACAAGTTTTTATCTAGAGAATTCTTTATTTTAGAGCAGAGTTCCATATATTTGTTTAAATCGATTTTTTTGAAATGCCTGTCTGTAATCCAATTGTTATGAAATGAATTATATCATATTTTAAGCTTTGTGAGAAGAAAGAGAATTATCAGATTATTAACAGAGATACAACAAACTCATTTTGTTCATCATTTGATCTTCCTTTCAATAAAAACTTTCAGGTTTAATTTGAAAAAAAAAAAAAAAAAAAAAGAATGCCAAACCCTTGTGGGTACCCTACTGAGTCTAACATACAGTTTTCTGAAATAACAAATGTAACTAAGAAGTTTGCTGCATGGTATAAAAAGTGAGTTAATTGGTGGTGAGCCTTTCTTTTTATAGTTGCTTGTACGTCTCAGTGTTGGTTTAGGAGGAAGATACATTTTTACTAAGGAAAGCCATGTAAGCTTGCTAAAAGTGTGATGACTTTGCTGTTTTACCATAACCATAAACCCCACCCATCTCCTCATACCAGTTCAGATTGTCATGTGGCTTTTTGGTATAAAAAACTTTCATTTTTGCTATATCTTTCCTAAGTCAGCTTTTGCACACCAATCCACATAAAAGTGCAAAGTTTATGCTTTATTGAAGGCAATCTGCCATTCTCTGTCTCAAGACATTGTGAATCCATTCGTTCCTCTGAATTTTCTTCCTCTAAAAATTCCAGAGGTTTGTTTTTGTGTGTGATTCCTTCCTTCCTTCCTTCCTTCCTTCCTTCCTTCCTTCCTTCCTTCCTTCCTTCCTTCCTTCCTTCCTTCCTTCCTTTCTTTCTTTCTTTCTTTCTTTCTTTCTTTCTTTCTTTCTTTCTTTCTTTCTTTTTGACAGGCAGAGTGGACAGTGAGAGAGAGACAGAGAGAAAGGTCTTCCTTTGCCGTTGGTTCACCCTCCAATGGCCACAACGGCCAGCGCGCACCGCACTGATCCGATGGCAGGAGCCAGGTACTTTTCCTGGTCTCCCATGGGGTGCAGGGCCCAAGCACTTGGGCCATCCTCCACTGCACTCCCTGGCCACAGCAGAGAGCTGGCCTGGAAGAGGGGCGACCGGGAGAGAATCAGGCGCCCCGACTAGGACTAGAACCCGGTGTGCCAGCGGCGCAAGGCGGAGGATTAGCCTAGTGAGCCGCCATGCCGGTGTGATATCTTTCTTTTTTTTTTTTAACTTTTATTTAATGAATATAAATTTCCAAAGTACAGCTTATGGATTACTATGGCTTCCCCCCACACACATAACTTCCCTCCCACCTGCAACCCTCCCATCTCCTGCTCCCTCTCCCCTTCCATTCACATCAAGATTCATTTTCAATTCTCTTTATATACAGAAGATCAGTTTAGTATATATTAAGTAAAGATTTCAACAGTTTGCACCCACACAGAAACACAAAGTGAAAAAATACTGTTTGAGTCCTAGTTATAGCATTAAATCACAGTGTACAGCACATTAAGGACAGAGATCCTATATGAGGAGTAAGTGCACAGTGACTCCTGTTGTTGACTTAACAAATTGACACTCTTGTTTATGGCGTCAGTAATCACCCCAGGCTCTTGTCATGAGTTGCCAAGGCTATGGAAGCCTTTTGAGTTCACTGACTCTGATCATATTTAGACAAGGTCATAGTCAAGGTGGAAGTTCTCTCCTCCCTTCAGAGAAAGGTACCTCCTTCTTTGATGACCCATTCTTTCCACTGGGATCTCACTTGCAGAGATCTTTCATTTAGTTTGGTTTTTTTTTTTTTTTTTTTTTTTTTTTTTTGCCAGAGTGTCTTTGCTTTCCATGCCTAAAATACTCTCATGGGCTTTTCAGCTGGATCCGAATGCCTTAAGGGCTGATTCTGAGGCAAGAGTGCTGTTTAGGACATCCGCCATTCTATGAGTCTGCTGTGTATCCTGCTTTTACGTTGGATCGTTCTCTCTCTTATCTTTTTATTCTATTGGTTAGTATTTTCAGACACTAGTCTTGTTTATGTGATCCCTTTGACTCTTAGTCCCATCATTATGATCAATTATAAACAGAAATTGATCACTTGGACTAGTGAGATGGCATTGAATTGGAATCCCTGGTATGTTTCTTACTCTCCCATTTGGGGTAAGTCCAATTGAGCGTCCCAAATTGTACATCTCTTCAGTCTCTTATTGCCACTCATATTTAACAGGGATCACTTTTCAGTTAAGTTTCAACACTTAAGAATAACTGTGTATTAATTACAGAATTCACCAATAGTATTAAGTAGAACAAACAAAAAAATACTAAAAGAGATAAAGTATTAACTTGTTCATCAGCAGTCAGGACAAGGGCTGATCAAGTTTTTAATAGCAAAATTTTTAAAGAGTTTTTAATTTAAAAATAAGCCTACTAAATGAAGATTTGAAGAGACCATCCAAGAGCATTGAAAAACATATTTTTAGGGAAGTGTAGCAAATTATAATGTAAGTTAATTAAATTTTCTGGAAAAATAAAATCCAATATATTTTTTAAAAATTTCTATGTGAGAAATATGAGTTATATTTCGAAGAATTTAAAGTTATATCTTTTCTTACATCAATAACATTTATTGTTTACTACTCATGACTTAATTTTAAGTATATTAATTTGCAACACTCAATCAAGTAATAAAATTAGAATATTTGAATTATGTGTTTTCATAAAAACAGATGATATAAGATGAAGTTGATAATCATGTAAGAGGGCTGATAATGAGATATTTTCAAACTGTTCTTCATAATTTCTACATTATTTGACTTTTTTCTATTTAAATTAAATACAGACAAATTTCAGAGGGTAAATTACTGGAAATTGAGTTGACAAGATTATTTTAAAATCAAAATGCAATCTTCAATGCTTATAATTAAAAACTCTATATTTTCTCATAAGAGGTGGTTTATGTCATAAAGTATTCATAAATGACTTCTGACAAGATATATTATCTTGGGGATGAGATTATCCCTCTCATTCTCATGCACATTGTGTACATACACATGAATGCACAAAAGGACGCTGGGAAATAGAATTAGACATTTATTTTGATGAAGAAAATTTTGAAACTAATGCAAATGAGTTGTCTTCAAAAAGTTAATGGAAAATATAGAGTTTGAAATTATTATGCATTTGATTTCACAAATGTTTGCACCAAAATATACTTACCTTTGAATTCCAAACACCCACAACATCTTTGTATATATAAACATAATATAGTAATATACATATATATATTATGTATAATAAATTAGTACCTTTTTAAGTTCTGTGTGTCAATCAGCAGGCTAAAAATCAAATATATATCATTCATTATTCAAAAAATTCTTACAAAATAGCTGCTATGATCTCATTTCTGCTGATGGGAAAACACACTTAGAGAGTTCAAGTAGTTGCCTAAGGTTATATAGCAAGCAAAAAGAAAGCCAACATATACAAGCTGGGCATTGAGCTATAGCGGCCCTCTTTTTTCTAACATCCCACTCTTCAGAAAATCTGCTCTTTGTAGGCACTCTGTGCAGCTTATTTCTGGCGCAGTGTGGCTGATTACGCACCTGCATACACACACAGTGACAGCTAAGGTGAAAATTTAAGCAAGCTGACGTTATGGACAACGGCTGGGAGGGAACAGTTCTTTTGTGTTGGTGAATCTTTTGAGGAGGTGCATCAAGAAGGAAATAATCACAAGCAGATAAAGGAACAACAACTGTAACCATAAGGCAGAGGACAGAACATTGACCAGTGTAACTCTGTATCCCCATGTTGGGGAGAGGGATCAAGGCAGGGACCAATCACCTAAGGTGTTGTTGAGTACCAAACTATTTGTCTTTATCTTAAGTGTTATGGGAAGATGTTGGAGTATTTTAAGTAGCAAAGTGACCTGATGAGGGTTTTATTTTAAGTGTATTACTGTAGCTATTATGCAGGAAAACGAAGTGTAGGAAGGGAAAGTAGATAAAATCTACATCCATGAGAATTATATGTAGGTACATTTGTCTAGATTCACAGACAATTATAATCACATTGAATTTATGGCATTTATATTTTAACAAATGTATTCATTGTAATGATAATCCTGAAATTATCACCTTGCTAAAAAAAAAAAACAAAATTCATTGAAAAATATTGAAAATACACTGATAGATATTTTAAGGTATTTTATCAAACAGTGTTTTGAAAGGCATATTTATAACACAGTAGAATATAGTGTGTTCTTTTAAATAAGGTATGTTGTGACTTTTTTGATAATAGCATTTCATATGCTGTATGACTCATGCTTTAATATTTCAAGATAACAACACAAATTCTAGGAAAGGAACATGCTTTTGATGTAGACAGATTTGATGATAGTTTCTGAATGCTAATGGCATGTTTCATGCTTGAAGGAAGTGTATTAGGGACTAAAGCATCAATTTGTTTTGAGGCTTCTATTATTATTTATTTTCAATATTTTTGAATATCCTTTTCAAAGCTCTGCTCATGAAAGATCATTTTCATCCAATTGTTATCATTTTAGAGTTGTATGTAAAATACATTTGCTGTCGTACTAGTTCTCCCAGGTTCATGTAGTACAGATCTGAAACTATTCTTTTGTTACATCACAGAACCACAAATGAATAATTTTTGAATCAATGAACATTCATAGAAGTGTTCTGAATTTCAGTTATACCTAAGTAGTCTGTAGAATGCTTTGATATTTTAAGATAAACTGGCATTTGTTACTATTCGGGAATAAGTGTAGAACAGAAGTAATAATCATAACTTTTCAATACAGGCAGAATTGGGACATGAAAACATTCCCAGCAGAGTATTTGTAAATCTTTTTATATTGTATGGACATTGCATATTATCATAGATAATACTAAACATTATAATTCTCTTTAATGTTTAGCAAGTTTTATGAATACATAGCTGCCTTTAACATAGGCTGTAGATATTGCATAAACCATACACACAGTCTCTGACTGGTTTCATCTTAATTGAATATTCCTTTTATATCATCTATTATTTTCACATATTGTCTTTAAGAATTGAAAAAAAGGGCTCCTGAGTGTGTTAATCAAAATCATCCTACTGATATACAGAACACTTAGGCGTTGAGCAGACAGAAAGTTCATTATCAATAGACCAAAATCTCACAGACCATGGGGTAGTAATGTTAAGCTGTTGTAAAACTTTAAGAAAAACTATTACCACATATCTAGCAGATAATTTCTACACGTTCCCTAATACCATATATTTCTATAATTCCTTTAAAAAATTTCTTATATTTCACAGTGAAAAGTGAAAGAGATTTTGAATAAATGAATAGTTGGAAGTTAGAATATTTTTCTGCATTATCTGCTCTTGAGTTTTGTCATTTTTATGAAGCAGAGTAAAGCGTGTATCTTAATCTTCCCATAACCTCAATTTTTAGGTTAGAATAATTTGTAGTCTTATTAATTTATTAAAATAGTTACTGGACTTTTAAGACACTCAGGGCCATGTGCTAGATCCCTTAATGCTAAAGATGAATCAAACGTAAATTCTTTCTTTTAGGCTATGATTTATGAGACAAGATAAGCAGCTATAATATAAATGTGACAGAAAGATAATCTTGGGAGTAGACCATATGGTGTTGTTGGAGATGAGAGAGACGAAAGATTGCTTCCCAAGAGAGGATGGAATTTTTTGATATACGTGGCATTGACTTACAAGATATGGTAGAAGGGTAGGCATTGTGGAGCTCTAGGTTAAGCTGCCACCAAGATGTCAGTATCCCATTTCTGTGTGACAGGTTCAAGTACCTGACTGCTCTGCTTCTAATCCACCTTCTTGCCACTGTGTCTGAGAGGCAGCAGATGATGGTTCAGGTACCTGCCACCCATATAAAAGACCCGAATGGTGTGTCTGGCCCCAAGCTTAATCTTGTTCCAGCTCTAACTACTGTGCGTATTTAGAAAGTAAACCAATGAATGGAAGATCTGTCTACCTCCCTCTTTGTCACTCTGTCTTTAAAATAAATAAATAAATAAATAAATACATCTTTTAAAAAGGATAAGGTAAAATTAAAATGTCTGGTCACGTAGAGAAGGACTTTCCAGACATAAGATAAAGCAGACAGTGTGTATTAGTTTTCTATTGCTTTGTGATAAATTAACACTAATTTTCACCTTTAAGCAATGAACATTTGTTAACTCATAGTTTTCATGAGTATGGTTTAGCTGAACCCTCTCTTTAGGGTCTCACAAAATTACAACCAAAGGTTTGGCTGGGATTAAAGTCTTTTCTGACTCAGTTGAGAGGAGTGGGATCCAGTTGTGTTGGTAGAACTCAATTCCTTGTGGCAGGAGGATTGAGGATATCAGTTTCTTGCTGAAAATTCAGCTGGCAACCTCCCTTATTTCCAAGAGGCCACCATCAGTGCCTTGACACACGAGCCACCCAACATAAAGCCTATGATGTGACGCCGTAGTGCTTCAAACCAGCCAAAGAGTCGACTCAGGCAAGTCCAACAATCTTCCATGCATGATCAAAGGCGTGTAACTGCATACCTCCTGTGCCATGTGCTGTATTCTGAGCAAGTCACAGGTCATGTCTGTGCTCCAGGGTACAGTGCTCTACTTGGCCATGAATACCAGGAGATGAGGTTGATGAAGGAGCACCCTAGAACTGGAAAGTTTTGGATTAGCTAGAAGGAATGTTGCACCATCAGACTGAGGAAGGAGTTTCAATTTAGATCATGGAGGAAATTGAATGCTCTGATTTGGAGTTGAACATCGTTTTATGTACAAGAAAAACATTGTAATATTTTTAGCAAGCGTTGGAAACTTAATAGACTAGGCCTCAGAAAGTGTAACCTGGAAATGGCTTACAAAATGTGTAAGAAGGATAAAATAACTGGTTTAGGAGAAAAGTGAATCATCACTAACTTGTTGAAAGAATGAATTAAATAATGAATATTGTAGAAAATATGACCGCATATTCAGAATTTAAAATGAAAGCTTTGTTTTTGAACTGTATTACAAATATGAAGAGTTATCTATCATTCACCATTTCCTTAATACATCAAAATTACAGGCTTCCCTTTATATTCAACGGGACGTTCTTTGGAGTGTCTGTAGGAAGGAGTGGCAGGGGTATGAGACAGGCATGTGTGGGAAACAAAACCTGCCATGCTCAACAAGGGGAGGGAAGACAGACGATGTAAACATAGGTTAGCTTCTGAAATGACTCTGCACTTGAAAAGAGTAACAGTAGACTTCCTAGAAAAGATATTGGATTGCAGTACTTTGTGGAGATTTTCATTCTATGGCTATGAACATATAGTACCACCAAAATTAAGGAAAAACTGATTTTATTTGCTTTTATTTAATAAATATAAATTTCCAAAGTACAGCTTTTGGATTATAGCAGCTTTTTCCCCCATAACCTCCCTCCCACCCGCAAACATCCCATCTCCCATTCCCTCTCCCATCCCATTCACATCAAGATTCATTTTCAATTCTCTTTATATACAGAAGATCAATTTAGTATATACTAAGTAAAGATTTCAACAGTTTGCACCCACACAGAAACACAAAGTATAAAGTACTGTTTGACTAGTAGTTATGCCATTAATTCACATAGAACAACACATTAAGGACAAGTAATGTGCATGATATAAAGGAAGAGGAAATCAGGATAAAGAAGTATAACAGGTGGAAAGACTGGTAAATAGAACTTGACAATAAAGGAACATTACAGATAATAATAAATATAATTTGTCTTTTGAACCTGGATAATTAGAAAGTTAACAGTAGCTAGAGTTATATGGAATGCTGAAAAAGGGATGTTGGTTTTAGGGCTAAGAAGGCAAAAGTTTGTTTGTATATACTTAATTTATATTTGCTGATTTTCACAGTTCTTGCTGAATATGTACAATAAGCACTTAGAAGTTCAGCAGTTAAATCCACAGGGCACTTAGGAGTGGACGTGGAGACTCTTGGAAGTCGCCAGTCACAGTTGACAATTGAGAGTATCATGTTGAGTCAGTTGCGAAGGAGCTACATGCGTTGAACTAAGAGACATGGACTACTTGCACATCTGTATGAAGTATTTATATCACAAAGATGGGAAGAGGAAGTAGAATAGAAGGAACTTGGGAGAGAGGAGCACAAAGAATGGCCATGAAGGTAGTTTACAGATACGGACCAGTCCCCAAAATAGAGTAACACCTCAAAGGAGAGTATAAACTGCATGGTGGCTGCAAAATCAAATCACTTGAATATTACAGCAAATTTTAGCAAAGCAAGCTAGATCTAAGTTTATAAGAAGGGTGAGACAATGCAAAGGGAAATACATACACACTATAAAGTGATTGACTTGAAAGTAAATAAAATTTTAAAAACAATGTCTAAATAGAAAATACAATTGTAATCTTGGTCTGGTCCACAGGAAGCCAGTTTATCTCTAGTCTATAATAGCAAATGATTCAGAAAGGAGAAAGAGGAAGACAAAGAAAACCATTGATTTTGCAAATGAGAGGTTATCAGTAACCTTTGAGAGGGATGTTTCATTAAGTGGTGGAGCCAGAAACCAAAGTATAAAATTTAAAGAGAAAGTGGGGAATCAGGAAACAAAAACCTTGTCAGTAAGACTTGAAAATGTAAGACTTGGAAAATCTATCTCTGGTAGTTGTGTGGAAAGCCATGGCAAGGTTATGGCTAGTCACAGACAACAGGAAAATGAGAAGGCTAAATATCCAGTGTCCCATTTAGAAACAAAGAAGAGCCACAGGAGGCAAATGCAGCCATGAGCATTGTGAAGTGGGAACTCCAACAAGAAATGGCAGCAGAAGTCTAGGAGCAAACATCCAACCAAGCCTGCTGTGGGCTTCTTGTTGGTTTGCAGGGTTACTTCAAAGTTGTCCTCCATTCCACCTCTCCACAGGCTTCAGGGTAACACAGGTTATAAGAGAATCACTTACCTTTGGAAAGTGAAGGGAAGTTGCCAAAGGGCATTCATCAGCTGGTCAGGTGTTAGGAAGTCGGGTTTTCATGTTTAGGAGACACAGGACATGCACAGTTGTGGACTGAATGGCAGAAGCCCTGGTGAGTTGTATTCCAGGAACACAAGGTGTGATTGATAGAATGGGGCCGTAGGTGCTTGTGTTTGGTGCGTCAGGCATCCCATATCAGAGCCCAGGTGTGAGTCCTGGCTCTATTTCTGACCTAACTCTATGCTATGCACAGCGGGGAGGCAACAGTGATAGCTCAAGTAGTCGGGTTCCTGCCAGCCATATGAGAGTCTTGGATTGAGATGCAGATTCCTGGTACAGTCTGGCCCAGTCCGGGTATTGTGGACATTTAGGGAGTGAACCATTGAATATAAGATAGATTGATCAATCTATCTATGTAACTATCTCTCCAACTCTATCTCTACATGTTGCAAATAAAAATGAAAGTAAAAAAAAGTTTAAAAAGAGAGAATTTGGCCCTGGAGCAGGAAGGATATGTAGTATCCTGGGTTTAGATGAAGGAATTCGCTTTTGAGACAGAAAATGATACCATTCCTTTTAACTCTGTAGGGAAAGAGAAGTGAATACATGGAGGTAAGGATGTGTTTGAAGTGAATGGAGCTGCATTGAATGCGCTGGTCTCTGGGGCACCAGCAAAATCACATAGAACCTTGAGAAGGCCACATCACAGATTACCTGTGCATGCTCCCCTTTGGTTTTCAATTTTATCCTGATGAAAAAATGCGTGGTTTTCATATTGCCAAGGAGCAGTGACTCATGTTTCACAGTTTACATGACTAATTTCATGCTCTTTGCTTGGGTTCAGTCACCCAACAAATATTTGTGGAGGTCCAACAGCATGCCATATGGCATCATGTTTTTTTTTTAAATCTTTATTTTCTGATTAGAAAAATATTTGCTTTTTTGTGAAAATCTATACACAAGATAAATGAATAAATTATCATTTAACCAGCAAGTATTTCTTGAGCATAGACCTGTGTGTAGGTTCATAGGAGCAAATAAAACAGACATTATTTTTCATTATTTTTACCCTACGACTCTTAAATCTAGCAGAGGAAACTAAATTTTCCCCAAACTCCCATGTTACTCCCACCCTCCAGGTAAATCCTTTATAGCTTTATGTATATTATACCAATTATTTTTCAATTTTGATATTTTTAGCACATTCTCAGAGTTATAGTTTTCCTTACTTCTAGGTGGAGATTGAGGTACCTTCATGCATACTCATAGACCAATGTTGATGTTTTAGACAAGATGACCCATAAAGAATGACAGAGAAGGAGCTTGGAGCTAAAATGGGTTTCAACATTCTTCTTTTCTACAAACCCTCCTTGAAATTTTATTCAAAGCTGGACGGTAGAATGGGTGCATTTATATGAAGTAAAACATATTTGTTAATTTATTCAGTCAGTAAAGTTTAAATTTTGAGTGCCTACTTTGAGAAAAATGCTGTTCTAAATCCTGTTTACTCACTAAAGCAAAGTTCCATGAAAACCTAATTTTTCCGGAACAAACAAAACCTGTAGAGAAGAGCTAATAATAAATACTTTGGCCAAACTAGCATGCTCCTGGTTTAAAACCATGAAAGAAGGAACATCAGTGTTCAGAAGCAGAAGGGAAGGGAGAAAGAATGTGGGCTGATTAGAGGGTGGGTGGTTCCTCTTGAATACAGTTATATACTGGCCTTTTATTCTTCTCAGGCATTGGTATTGTGGCCTATTATACAGATTTGTAAGCATTTACACTCTTTTCCAGCAGACTCTATGGGGAGGATGAGACCTCTACATTAGAGTACATGAAGACAAATGCACGTATTTGCTAGCTGTGGCTTGTTGCAGTCTTGCTACCCTTTATTCTCATTGAAACTCCCATTTTTTTTTTTTTTAGCTTCCCATCAACAGAAATCTGAACAGTAGAATATTGGCAATTTTGACCATCCCTCTGTAGAGAAATATGAAGACAAGCTATGCTGTTGGTCAATATCATTTAGGATAGGGCAGTGACAATAACTTAAAGACCCAGAATAGAACTCAACTATCTGAAGTTAAATCGTAGATGAGCAAGGAGTACATTGTTTTGTTGATAATTCTATCACTAATATTAAACACATTATTGCCTTTGCAATTTTATACAGTTTCGCTTCCTAGAAATGTTATGTGTAATCCAACATAAAATGGAGATGATTTGTGTACTTCTTACTTGCTTTGTTACTATTAGAAAGAGGTTCCAAGGTCACCAAAGGTAATTGTTTAATATTCAATCCAATTCACCATAGCAAACATTCACTTAGGATCCAGTGTTATAGCTACGCTACAAGAAAGTCCAGTAAATACTCTAAATACAAGAATGAGAAATAATGACCTCTTTGCAGGGCAGGGCTTGTGGGTGTTGAAAAATTTCTTTCCATAGAGCTTACAAATATCTTAGCTTTCCATCATTTTAATGAAGGAAACATAGGGATAATAAACTTTGACTGAAATCACAAAGGAATGTGCTATTTAGGAAATTTTCCAAAAGACCCCCAGTGAAACAGTAAACATACCTAAATGTCCTATTTGCTGCCAATAAAGAACTTAATTCATAATTGGTAGAGATCTTATTCAAAATATTTTCAGAAGGGATCTCAGTGACATTCCAGTTTGATCCTCCCATTTTCTGACCCTTGGAAAAGGGCAGAAAGCACAGAGGTAAACTGCCTTCTCCAACTCCCAAGTTCTTGGTTATTGTCAGCAGAGGGAAGAGTTACTCTGCCTTTGGGGCGGGGGGAGGGGGTGACGAGGGTGGGTATTTGGAACAGCGGTTAATTCATTGCTCTGGACACTCGTATCCTGTGTAACCCATCGTGAAGTGTTTGGTTTGAGTCCTGGCTACTCCGCCTCCTATCCATTAGCTTCCTGCTAATGGGCACCCTGGGGGGTACCAGATGATGACTCAGGTACTTGGGTCCCTGCCACCCATGTAGGGTATCTGCGTGGCGTTCCAGGCTTCTGGCTTCAGCTTCACCAACTCCTGGCTACTGCCCATTTTGGAAGTGAACCAGTGGATAGAAGATCTTCTCTCTTCCCTTCTCTTCCCCTCACTCTCCTTCCCTTCACTCCCCTCCCTCCCCTCTTCTCTCTTCTCACCTCCCCAACCTATCCCCTCTTCCTCTCCTCTTTCTCTCTCTCTCTGCCTTTAAACTAAAAATGAAAATAAATAAATAAGATACAAAAATAGAAGTACGTTCAGAAGATACTTTTTCACTCATATTTGTGTTTAAAGAGCAATATCTCAAGAGTAGTGAAAGGTAGCTCTCTGAGTTACAGCAGTTCTGTCATCTATCCATTCCTTTATTTAAAACCAGTATTTCTTTTCTTAAATATTGTATTTATTTGAAAGGCAGAGTTAGAAAGTGAGAGAGGGAGACACTTGCACACATACACACACACACACACACACACAGAGGGAGGGAGGGAAGAAGGGAGAGAGAAAGATAGGTATTCCATCCATGGTATACTCCCCAAATAGCCATCATGATGGAGGTTGGGTCAGGCTGAAACCAGGAGCCAGGAGATTCTTCCAGGTTTCCCGTGTGGGTGCAGGGACCCAAGCACTTGGGCTGACCTCTGCTGCCTTCCCAGGTCTTTAGCAATGAGCTGGACTGGAAGCGGAGCAGCCGGGACATAAACCATTGCCCATGTGGGATGCTGGTACAGCAAGGGGCAGCTTTACCCACTATATCACAGCACTGGTCCCTAAAACCAGCATTTCTTAAGCTTGGCTGTGCATAAGGCCTATAGAAGACCACAGATATATAGGGAAATTGTGTAAAGAAAGTCAGAAGTCAGAAGGATGAATCTGTAAAGTAGGAACTCCCAACCCAGACTTGAGTCATCGAGGAATGGGGAGGATGTTGAGATTGGAAATGCAAAAAACGAAACAAGGCCGGCGCCAGGGCTCACTAGGCTAATCCTCTGCCTTGCGGCGCCGGCACACCAGGTTCTAGTCCCGGTCAGGGCGCCAGATTCGGTCCCGGTTGCCCCTCTTCCAGGCCAGCTCTCTGCTGTGGCCCGGGAGTGCAGTGGAGGATGGCCCGAGTCCTTGGGCCCTGCAACCCATGGGAGACCAGGAGAAGCACCTGGCTCCTGGCTTCGGATCAGCACGATGCGCCGGCCGTAGCACGCCAGCCGCAGCAGTCATTGGAGGGTGAACCAATGGCAAAGGAAGACCTTTCTCTCTGTCTCTCTCTCACTGTCCACTCTGCTTGTCAAAAAAAAAAAAAAAAAAAAAAAAAAAGAAAGAAAGAAAGAAAGAAAGAAAAAGAAAAGAAAAAACACATGAAGAGAGAGTGTGTGTGTATGTGTGTGTGTGTGTTCTCAGACAGATGGTTCCAAGTAAGTGAATAGGATACTCACCTTCAGAGAAAAGGAAGATCCACTTGGAATACCTTTTGCTGCATCATAATTTGAACATTACGTAATGTGTTATGAGTTTTACCTAAATTCCCAGCACAAGTACCTAAAGAATGAGTGCACGAGATGGGAAAGCAATCTTCTCTGCACACAACACAGGCGAACTTCCTTGAAGTGGACAGACTAGGGGGAAACACAGATCCCTGGACCTTGTGGTTTTTAAATTCAGTGCAGCTCGGAGGCATTGCACAGTAAGAGCCAGTTAGCAGCCTCTGCAGCCAGCGGTCCTGGCCCTGACCCTGGCTCCGCCACGCACCAGCTGTGTGACCATCAGTGAGTCAGAGCACCACTGCGGGCTTCAGTCTGCTCCTCTCTAGGTTGAAGATAGTCACAACACTTGTCCTAAAAGATGAACGCATTCAATGAAAAAATATTAAAGTGCTATATAAAAATATGTATGATTTATATATAAAATATATCATATACAATTGGTTGAAGATAGTCACAACACTTGTCCTAAAAGATGAACGCATTCAATGAAAAAATATTAAAGTGCTATATAAAAATATGTATGATTTATATATAAAATATATCATTTACAATTGGTTGAAGATAGTCACAACACTTGTCCTAAAAGATGAACGCATTCAATGAAAAAATATTAAAGTGCTATATAAAAATATGTATGGTTTATATATAAAATATATCATTTACAATTTATAAATCGATAAATATAATATAAATTAATAAATATACATTTTAATTATATATAAATAAAAATTATATAGAAAGTACTTAGGACTTTATTTTATGTGTGTCCTAGTACATGTTATTTTTGCAACTATCATTATACACTGAAATTCTAGCCGGAGTGTAAAACGTGCTAAAGTAACCCATCTGACTTTGACAGATGTGCACCTTACCATCTCTTATAGTGTGGAGAGTAATTCAATCTTTTTTTTTTTTAAGAATCTGTTTATTTTCACCTAAGAGTAGTACCTTTTTTTTTTTTTTTTTTTTTTTTTTTGACAGAGTGGACAGTGAGAGAGAGAGACAGAGAGAAAGGTCTTCCTTTGCCGTTGGTTCACCCTCCAATAGCCACTGCGGCCAGCACACTGCAGCTGGTGCACCGCGCTAATCAGAAGCCAGGAGCCAGGTGCTTCTGGTCTCCCATGGGGTGCAGGGCCCAAGCACTTGGGCCATCCTCCACTGCACTCCCTGGCCACAGCAGAGAGCTGGCCTGGAAGAGGGGCAACCGGGACAGAATCCAGTGCCCCGAACGGAACTAGAACCCGGTGTGCCGGCGCTGCAAGGCGGAGGATTAGCCTAGTGAGCTGCGGCACCGGCCAGAGTAATTCAATCTTAAAGAACAAAAAAGCCTTCAGCAAGGTCTCTCTTAGTGACACCAGAGCACTGGCAACATAATGGATAGGTTTGCTTTAACCTAAAACTTGCTTAACAAAGGTAAAAAAGTGTGTTTTATAATAACTAATGTGAGGCTCTCTTTTTCAAAGAGAATCATGTTATAAACCCGAAGGCCTAATACTATGAGCATGCTCTTAAAATACGTCCCATTTCTTGGAAGTTTCATATTTTACTATTTATCCCCTTGGAGTGCCCAACTTTCAAATGAAAGTGAATGTATTTTTAGGTCTTTAATCCACGTTGAGTGGATTTTTGTGTAAGGTGTAAGGTAGGGGTCTTGCTTCATGCTTCTGCACGTGGAAATCCAGTTTTCCCAGCACCATTTATTGAATAGACTGTCCTTGCTCCAGGAATTGGTTTTAGATCCTTGATCAAATATAAGTTGGCTGTAGATGTTTGGGTTGATTTCTGGTGTTTCAATTCTGTTCCATTGGTCTATCCATCTGTTTCTGTACCAGTACCATGCTGTTTTGATTACGACTGCCCTGTAGTATGTCCTGAAATCTGGTATTGTGATGCCTCCGGCTTTGTTTTTGTTGTACAAGATTGCTTTAGCTATTCGAGGTCTCTTGTGCCTCCATATGAATTTCAGCACCAATTTTTCCAGATCTGAGAAGAAGGTCTTCGGTATCTTGATTGGTATTGCATTGAATCTATAAATTGCTTTTGGGAGAATGGACATTTTGATGATATTGATTCTTCCAATCCATGAGCATGGAAGATTTTTCCATTTCTTGGTATCCTCTTCTATTTCTTTCTTTAAGGTTTTGTAATTTTCATCGTAGAGATCTTTAACATCCTTGGTTAAGTTTATTCCAAGGTATTTGATTGTTTTTGTAGCTATTGTGAATAGGATTGATCTTAGAAGTTCTTCCTCAGCCATGGCATTGTCTGTGTATACAAAGGCTGTTGATTTTTGTGCATTGATATTATACCCTGCTACTTTGCCAAACTCTTCTATGAGTTCCAATAATCTCTTAGTAGAGTTCTTTGGGTCCCCTAAATAAAGAATCATATCATCTGCAAAGAGGGATAGTTTGAGTTCTTCCTTCCCAATTTGTATCCCTTTAATTTCTTTTTCTTGCCTAATAGCTCTGGCTAGAACTTCCAGAACTATATTGAATAGCAGTGGGGAGAGTGGGCATCCCTGTCTGGTACCAGATCTCAGTGGAAATGCTTCCAACTTTTCCCCATTCAATAGGATGTTGGCCGTGGGTTTTTCATAGATTGCTTTGATTGTATTGAGGAATGTTCCTTCCAAACCCAGTTTGCTTAGAGTTTTCATCATGAATGGGTGTTGTATTTTATCAAATGCTTTCTCGGCATCTATTGAGATAATCATATGGTTTTTTTCCTGCAGTCTGTTAATGTGGTGTATCACATTGATTGTTTTGTGCACATTAAACCATCCCTGCATACCAGGGATAAATCCCACTTGGTCTGGGTGGATGATCTTTCTGATGTGTTGTTGCATTCTATTGGCGAGAATTTTATTGAGGCTTTGTGCATCTATGTTCATCAGGGATATTGGTCTGTAATTCTCTTTCAATGCTGCATCTTTTTCCGGCTTAGGAATTAAGGTGATGCTGGCTTCATCAAGTTATTAGAGAACATTGGAGAAACCCTTCAAGATATTGGCACAGGCAAAGAATTTCTGGAAAAGACCCGGGAGGCACAGGCAGTCAAAGCCAAAATCAACTATTGGGATTGCATCAAATTGAGAAGTTTCTGTACTGCAAAAGAAACAGTCAGGAGAGTGAAGAGACAACCGACAGAATGGGAAAAAATATTTGCAAACTATGCAACAGATAAAGGGTTAATAACCAGAATCTACAAAGAGATCAAGAAACTCCACAAAAACAAAACCAACAACCCACTTAAGAGATGGGCCAAGGACCTCAATAGACATTTTTCAAAAGAGGAAATCCAAATGGCCAACAGGCACATGAAAAAATGTTCAAGGTCACTAGCAATCAGGGAAATGCAAATCAAAACCACAATGAGGTTTCACCTCACCCCGGTTAGAATGGCTCACATGCAGAAATCTACCAACAACAGATGCTGGCGAGGATGTGGGGAAAAAGGGACACTAACCCACTGTTGGTGGGAATGCAAACTGGTCAAGCCATTATGGAAGTCAGTCTGGAGATTCCTCAGAAACCTGAAGATAACTCTACCGTTCGACCCAGCCATCCCACTCCTTGGAATTTACCCAAAGGAATTTAAATTGGCAAACAAAAAAGCGGTCTGCAGCCTAATGTTTATTGCAGCACAATTCACAATAGCTAAGACCTGGAACCAACATAAATGCCCATCAACGGTAGACTGGATAAAGAAATTATGGGATATGTACTCTTTAGAATACTATACCGCAGTAAGAAACAACGAAATCCAGTCATTTGCAACAAAATGGAGGAATCTGGAACACATCATGCTGAGTGAAATAAGCCAGTCCCAAAGGGACAAATACCATATGTTTGCCCTGATCGGTGACAACTGACTGAACACCAAAAAGGAAACCTGTTGAAGTGAAATCGACACTATGAGAAACGGTGACTTGATCAGCTCTTGTCCTGACTGTTAATGAACAACTTAATACATTATCTCTCTTAGTAGTTTTTTTTATCTGTTCTACTTAATATGACTGGTTTAATTCTGTAATTAACACACAGTTATTCTTAAGTGTTGAAATTTAACTGAAATGTGATCCCTGTTAAACATAAGAGTGGGAATAAGAGAGGGAAGAGATGTACAATTTGGGACATGCTCAAGCTGACTTGCCCCAAATGGTAGAGTTAGAAACATACCAGGGGACTCCAATTTAATCCCTCAAGGTGGCATGTACCAATGCCATCTCACTAGTCCAAGTGATCAATTTCTGTTCACAATTGATCATAATGAAAGGACTAAGAGTCAAAGGGAGCACATAAACAAGTCTAGTACCTGATAATACTAACTGATAGAATAAATAAAGGGGAGAGTGATCCAACATGGGAAGCGAGATACTCAGCAGACTCATAGAATGGCAGATGTCCTAAACAGCACTCTGGCCTCACAATCAGCCCTAAAGGCATTCGGATCTGGCTGAAAAGCCCATGAGAGTATTTCAGGCATGGAAAGCCAAGACACTCTGGCAAAAAAAAAAAAAAACAAAAAAAAAAACAAACACCACCACCACAACAACACCTAAATGAAAGATCTCTGTAAGTGAGATCCCAGTGGGAAGAACAGGTCTTCAAAGAAGGAGGTACCTTTCTCTGAAGGGAGGAGAGAACCTCCACTTTGATTATGACCTTGGAAGCAAGGGGCTTCCATAGCCTTGGAAACTCATGACTGGTGCATAGGGAGATTACTGATGCCATAAACAGGAGTGTCAATTTGTAAAGTCAACAACAGGAGTCACTGTGCACTTACTCCTCATGTAGGATCCCTGTCCTTAATGTGCTGTACATTGAGGCTTAATGCTATAACTAGTACTCAAACAGTATATTTCACTTTGTGTTTCTATGGGGGTGCAAACTGTTGAAATCATTACTTAATGTATACTAAACTGATCTTCTGTTAAAAAAAAAAAAAAGAAGAAATTAGCAATTCCCAACTTGACTCTCACTGGGATTAAACATGACAATAGGTCTGATCTGATTTCATCATCATTTAAAAAAAATCATCTATTATTTTTCACTTTATGTTTCTGTGTAGGAGCAAACTGTTGAAATCTTTACTTAATGTATACTAAACTGATCTTCTGTATATTAAGAGAATCGAAAATGAATCCTCATGTGAATGGAAAGGGAGAGGGAATGGGAAAGGGGAGGGTTGTGGGTGGGAGGGACGTTATGGGGGGGGGGGGAAGCCATTGTAATCCATAAGCCGTACTTTGGAAATTTATATTCATTAAATAAAAGTTAAAAAAAAATTTAAAAAAAGAAAGTGAATGTATTTTTTCAATAAGAGGAGTTCTGTACTGCACACACATCTAGATTCTGATAGTGCCAAGGGAATTTTTTTTCAAAGCAGCATTCATGTTCAGCCAGCGCCAAACGGAACTTAAAGCTCAAAGGGTTTGACTAAATTTAGAAGCCACCATGTTCAAGTGGTTCTAAATTTGACAAAGATAACTAGAAGCCAACCAAAATTGTGTGTAAAGCAATCTTTTCTATTATATTAACATATTGGACAAGATGCTATTTTCCTATATTTAGGAATAGCCAAAGATGAGCAAAGGTTAAAATATAAAACAAATGTGTTAATTTTCTCAAATAAATAATTATTTTCTGGGGTTATGAATTAGAAAATATAAAAATCACTAACAAAATGAAGGGGAAAAAGAAACCTAGTCCTATCAAGGCCAACTTTCAAAGTTGTCAGGAACAACTGATACCGGACAAGATTCATAATGCAAATGGGATTTTCCATTCAGTTCCCTACATTACATCTGCATGTTTCTTGTGTAATATCACAGCATGAAATGTCCTCAAAATTGATTCAGCCACTTGCCTGTTTTGTATTGTTTCAGTTCTGCCTGGGATTTTCAATTCTTGAAACAAAGCATTGTGTTTTATTCCTAGAACATACTTTTGCTGCCTTCATGATGTATCATGTGTTCATCAAACACACTGATGGAAACCTACAGGATATTTTTTAAAGGGCAGAAATTTCAGGTTAAATTTGGAAAGGTCAGATGAACTGCTAAAGTAATAGTGTTGCACTTTGCAACTTGTGAGACACTTTTAAGAAGTAGTGAAATACATAAATGTGTATAATGTCGTTTTCAATGTTACTGCAAAGGAAAATATAGAATGTGCAATCCATTAATTTTTTGCAACAGTGAACTGATGGGGTTTAAAAAATACAGCAGAACAGGATTTTACTAATATGGACATTCCCGTGGCAACTTAATTTAGAGTCAGGTTAAAGGTGAAAGTGATGTATTTTCTGAAACAAAGAAAATGCCATTTTTTAAAGCAACTTTATGTTCTGAGCCAACCTTTAAGAGAATTGCTTTAGTATCACTAAAGTTTAGTGTGTTCCCTAACCCTTATACTATCATTTAGTACAACAACCTACCTTTCCTGCTATACTCTATTGAAGCAAGAGCTTTTTAATTTCAGAATTCCTGTGATCTAGTGCACAGAAACAGATAACACCAATAAACGAAATTTTAAAATTATAAGCCTTTTCTGAGTTAGATTATTTCTGATCAGTACCATTCTGGATTTTTATAATGTGACAACTAAAATTCAGATTTGGGTATCAGAAAGATTTGAAACCTTCTGCAAGAGGTTTAAGTCAACATTAGATGTTGAAACTAATGAAGTTTAGAAACAGAAAAACTTCGCTTTATTTGCTGTGGTGGGAAAGCTGAAACTCTACCATTTCTATTGCGCATCTACCTCACTTCTGAACATAATTTGTTACTGTTTCCTGAACATAAAAGCACCCATAAGCTAATTTTGTACAATAAATTTGTATTGAAAGCAGAACCAAAGTCTATGTTTTCTGGTGATTCTTTACCACTAAGTTTATTACACAGTGTTTGGACTTGGTAAAAAGAGCATAAATTAAGTCATACTGAGTAATGAAGGTAACTGCAGGTAATTCTTTACTGACTACAAGTGAAGAAAAAATTAATATTTTTCTTATCACAAAAGTAATGCATTTACATTGGAAGGATTTAGACTATGCAGATAAAATAATGACAGTATATATACAGATAATTAAGTATATATAGAGATAATTATATATAATTTAGGGGCTAGCTATTATTTTATACGTAATCATAATTTGGGTTTTATTAACCCCAAGGATCAGTTAGGATCCAGTTAGGAGAGGGAAGACACACAGTAATTTTTGATTTATTGATCTGAAATGCAGAGAGACAGGTAGGGGAAATGGAAAGAGACAGAGATCTCCCACCTTCTGATTCATTCCCCCAAATGCCCACAAAAATCCAGGGCCAAGGTGAAACCAGGAGCCTAGACCTCAGTCTGAGTTTCTCATGTGGGTGACAGGGACCAAAGTACTTGAGCCATCAATCTGCTGCTTCTCCACGTACACATTGGCAAGAAGTTAGGATTGGGAGTGGAGCTGGAATCCCACTCTAGGCACTCCATCCAACAGGTGCAATCCTGCCAGCTTCCAGAGTGCAGATTTAGAGCACCCAGCATCATATGAGAGTATGAAGGGCAAGGAATTCATGTCTCCAGAGAGGGAGAAGAACCAGTAACCTAACAGTGAATCTCCTGGTGAGACTGGCCAGAAATACACACAACAGTTCACATAGGTGTTGTAAGGTGTGAGATGTAACAACACAGAGCAACTCAAATAGTTACCTTCTGAGAAGACAAAGCGTTATTTACATGCTTGATCCAGAAGTGAACAATGTAACACAATTTTAAGGGGAGTGAGAGAATAGAGGTAATTTAACAAAGTCCAGGTATCAGATTATTGAGGGGGGGAAAGAGGGAATGCAGGCATGTGATTCTGGTGCAAAATCACTGATGTTTGTGTTGTTGTTATATGATAAGTCATCGATAGCAAGTAATACATATCAGGATACTTTTTAAAAGTCTGCGGAAAGGGACTGGGTGCTGTGGTGTAGTGGGTAAAGCTACCGCCTGCAACATCTGCATCCCATGTGGGTAGCAGTTTGAGGCCCAGCTGCTCCACTTCTGATCCAGCTCCCTGCTAATGTGCCTGAGAAAGCAGTTGAAGATGGCCCAAGTGCTTGGGCCCCTGCACCCTGCATAGGAGACCTAGGTGAAGCTGCTGGCTCCTGGCTATGCATGGCTGTTGCAGCCATCTGGGGAATGAACCAGCAGGTGGAAGATCTGTCTCCCTCTCTCTCTGTAAGTCTGACTTTCAAATAAATAGATAAATCTTTTTTTTAAAAAAGTTTGTGGAAAATGGAATTAAAAGATAAGTTTAGGGGCCAGCGCTGTGGCATAGTGGGTAAAACCACCACCTGTAGTGCTGGCAACCCATATGGGTGCCCATTTGAGTTCCACCTGCTCTACTTCCAATCCAGCTCTCTGCTATGGACTGGGAAATCAGTGGAAGGTGGCCCAAGTCCTTGGGCCCTGCACCCATGTGGGAGACTGGGATGAAACTCCTGGCTCCTGGCTTCAGATGGGTACAGCTGCAGCCATTGCACTCATCTGGGGCATGAAACAGCAGATGGAAGACCTCTCTCTCTCTCTCTCTCTCTTTCTCTCTCTTTCTTTCTCTCTGCCTTTCAAATAAATAAATAAACCTTTAAAAAAGATACGTTTATTTTAATGTGAAAAATTGAAATCCATATACAGTTTTTTCATAATATGCATTTTCTTTTTTATAATTTTTAAATATTTTTGTATATTTTTTAAAAATTTATTTATTTGCAAAAGTTACAGAGAGAGGTAGAGACAGAGAGAGAGATCTTCCATCTGATGGTTCACTCCCCAAATGGTCATAATGACTGGTGCTGAGCCAATCTGAAGCCAGGAGCCAGGACTTTTTTCTGGGTCTCCCACACTGGTGCAGGGACCCAAAGGCTACCTTTCACTGCTTTCCCAGGTGCATTAGCAGGACACTGGATTGAAAGTGGAGCAGCCAGGAGCAGAACCGGCACCCATATGTGATGCTGGTGCTGCACCTGCTGCACCCCAGCACCTTTTGTTTATATTTCTTTATGATTAGTCATACCATATAACTTACCATTAATTTTGTTTACTTTTTTCTTCCCTCAGTGACAAACTTTTTGAAGTACTCTGGTACTATGAGAATTTAGTAACAGGGAACACTGAAGAAAGAGATAATATTCTATTCAAATAAAATAGAAAATATATATTATCTCATTCTTCAGCCTTATTAATTAATGTTATTGCTATTGATGGCTTCCATTATGTATCATTAAAATGAGCACTTTTGCACCCTACTGCCCTCCTCTGCTCTCTTCCTGCTCACAATAAAATAGTATCCTAGGTTTTATTTAAATTGCATTTCAGTGTTCTTCCACTTTTTTTCCTCTTTGCCCCTAAGGACCAATGTTTTTCTTATAGTCTTGAGTTATTCATTGATTTTTTTAAAAGACAAGTATTAGGTAAATTTTGTTTAGGAGTTGAAAAAGTGAACAGTTTCATTTGTTTTAAGTGAAAGCAGTGGGGCTGAGTAGGAGGGGAGTTTCCATCTGAAAAGATCAGAGCAAATACAAAGCAGTGGTGAAGTGCACAATTACTGGTTTCTGGAATTCCTTTGTCACTCAGCTGTACAATTGCAATAAGGTTCTTGTTGATTTCTCTATCACCAATCTTTCCCTTTAATCCCATCTTTCACAAAGCTTCCAAAATTATCTCCTAATCACAGATCTGGTCATTCATCTCCTTGCTCCAAAGCCCAAAACAACTACTGATTGACCACAGTAAGCTCCTCTGTGTGACATTGCAGGCCCTCGTCTGATTCCAACCCGGCTGCTCAGTTTTATTTCTTATAAGCAATGTCATAAATCTGCATTCTTTATATGAAAGGATTAGGTTCACATCTCCACTTGAGGCTATCCTCTCACTTTTCCAACCGTTTTCATGCAAGTTTCTGGTTCGAGAGTGCCTTCCTTGTGCTCTGTCTTCTTCAGCCTGTCTTACTTCTTATTTTTTCCATATATAAAAACCCTGAATGCCCAGGAAAACCTTACCAGTCACCTGAATTTTCATATTATGACTTTGCTTTTGTGTTCCCATTGTGCATGCAGTCTGTGCTGTACCACTTCACTTGCAACATTCTCCTTTGGATCACAGTATGTAAGAAAGCATCCCTTTGTTTTTGAGTGGAGAAATCATTTCTTATTCAGAAGTGTACTTCTGTGAATTTTTATCACAGTGCATACACAGGGTATAGAGAAGAATTTCTTGTTGACATTAAACAAAATAGTTTCAACCGGTTAAGCTTCGTATGCCTACTCATTGTTAACATTTGTTATGAAGGACAGGGTTTCCGCACAGCAGCTAAGTCACCTCTTAGGATGCCGGCATCCCGTACGGGAGTTCCTGGTTCAAGTCTCCCCTCTTTGCTTCAGATTCAGCTTCCTCTTACTGTGCATCCTGGAAGGCCCCCGATGATGGCTCAAGTACTGGAGCTCATGTCACTGTGTACTGGAGCTCATGCCGCCTGTGTACTTGAACTCATACCACTGTGTACTGAACTCATGCCACTGTGTACTGGAGCTCATGTCACTGTGTACTTGAACTCATGTCACCTGTGTACTGGAGCTCATGTCACCTGTGTACTGGAGCTCATGTCACTGTGTACTGAACTCATGTCACTGTGTACTGGAGCTCATGTCACTGTACTGGAGCTCATGTCACTGTGTACTTGAACTCTAACCTGTGTACTTGAACTCATGTCACTGTGTACTGGAGCTCATGCTACTGTGTACTGGAGCTCATGACACTGTGTACTGGAGCTCATGCCACTGTGTACTGGAGCTCATGCCACTGTGTACTGGAGCTCATGTCACTGTGTACTGGAGCTCATGTCACTGTGTACTGGAGCTCATGCCACTGTGTACTGGAGCTCATGTCACTGTGTACTGGAGCTCATGACACTGTGTACTGGAGCTCATGTCACTGTGTACTTGAACTCTAACCTGTGTACTTGAACTCATGTCACTGTGTACTGGAGCTCATGACACTGTGTACTGGAGCTCATGTCACTGTGTACTTGAACTCATGCCACCTGTGTTGGGAGACCAAGACTAAGTTCCAGGCTCCTGGTTCCCATCTGGCCCAGACCTGAATGTTGAGGGCATTTGAAGAGTGAACCACAAGTGGCATATCTTTGGCTGTCTGGCTCTCAACTTTTCAAATAAAAATGAAAAATAAATACATAAAAAATCTTTAAAATTTATGATGAGTCTATCAAAGGGAGTGGCCACAATGTGATAATGATAGAAGTTTTTCATTCATTCTTTGCCATTTGTTAGGAGAAATTGAAGACCCAAAGACTCATTACTTAAGGCTTCAAATTACTCACAATATCATTCAGGAAGTTCTAAAACAATTATATTTGGAATAATATATTTAAAAGTGATTAGCAAAGCTCTAATCAGAAATCTCTAAATATTTTAGACTGAAAAATTAAATACAAGAAATCCAAGGTATAATTTGGTGGTAGTGTTGTTATTGGTAGTAACCTTTTAATTAGATAATCAAATTCTATGAGAAATATAAAAGTGAATAAATATTAGTGATCAACAGCTATAGATCTTCAGATTTTAATGCTTGAGTTTTTCTTAGTTGTCATTCTTATTATTTCTTTTGAACTTTATTAGACTTTCTATATTTCATTCAGGAATGGTAGTGACCCACAAGTAAAGAAACCTTGCTAGTTATTCTGCTTCCCACTCATTCTCTTTGTTCTACAATAATGTGCCAGTTGGTCGATAAATCAATTCTTAGGTTTGAGTATGAGTAATATTTGTTTGTTTATCTGAGAGGCAGAGAGAGTCTGTCAGAGTCCTCCCAACTGCTGGTACACTGCCCAAATGCCTACCACAGCCAAGGCTAGGCTGGCTGAAGCCTGGAGCTAGGAACTCAGTCCAGGTCTCCCACATTGGTGCAGGGACCTAATGACTTAAGCTGTCACCATTGCCTCCTAAGGCCTTCATTAGGAGGAAGCTGGATTCGGGAACCAGAGTTGGGTATCAAACCCAGGCACTCCCTGTGTGGAACATGGGCACTTTAAGTGCTATGCCAAATGCCCATCCTGAGTGCTTTTTCAAAAAATAGTCCAATTGGCTTTGTGATGCCAAACATGTAATAGGAGGGGACCATGGGTGCTTTGCAGTGCACGTCTCAAGTATTTCTCCAGTGTAGCTGTGTCAAGTCTACTCACAGCAGATGCAACCAATGTGTGCAGGGCTGTTTCCAGGAGCTCTGTCTGCAGATCAAAAAATGTGTATTATAACTGTGGGAGGGGTAGATTTACTCCACTCATTTTAAAATCTTACAAAAACTTAAGGAAACAGAGCCAACACTGACAGGAAAATGTTGAAAGGAGAAATTAAATGTGCTATGAGTGTTGCTGTTAAAAATTAGGAGCTCCCAGACTATATGTAACTCAACATTTCCTGAATAATTTTTACCACACTATGAAGTATGAATAAATTGGAACCAACGCTTTCATAAATACCAGATTGTGAACTATTTGAGATTTAAAAACATTTGAATTACAGAAATTAAAAGCTGACTAACAAATAAATAGTATCAATGTGAATTATCAATAGCCCTGTTGAGTATCCCTGTAACCATTTCCCTATTTTATAAACATCTATACTGCATGCCATCTGCTGATGCTTATTTTAATTCATAAAAAGACGGTGTTTAAATCAAAACGTAAGTGACAGAATCAGAACAAAAGGGAAAGGGCAGGAGAATAAACTGAATAAATTCCAAATATGACTTCTAAAGACAGACAATATAAAAGCTATAATCTTAGTTTAAGCCTTACACTCTTTAAACACAGTAATTACAAGACATCTGCTGGGAACACAGCTTTGCCATTGGATAATCTTAATTGCCCTGTAATATTTCCTGACACTCCCCAAAATATGCCCCATTGCTAATAATTCATTCACATTTCAGCACCATTATTAGCTACTAATTCAAACAATCAAGACAGTGACAACGAATGGGTGACCTTGAACAATTACCAACTCAGTGAACAGAATTTATTTTGTACTTTTCAAAGATGTAACTGCTTTCTTGCCACTGTGAATACCACTTCAAAATCAGGCAAATGCAGACAAGAGAAAAAAATTGAGGGCATACATCGAGGCTTCCTTCTCTGGCATTCTTGCAAGAATGGTGATCTGACTTATTCAACTGTTGTGCTCACCATATGAAAAATAAAAGCAAGCATGAAGTTTAAGCAGAAACCACATTTTTTCATAATTAATAAAGACAATTCAGCCATGGGTAGTCAAGTATACGTTCAAACAGTTCTTTCTTTTTGCCTTCAACCTGTGAGAACATTTAAGAATCACATAAATTCAAAGCCAGAAAAAACATTCACTTCTCACAGCAAAGTGGTGGGAGTTTAACGGACGGCTCCTTAGGGGGCTCCCTTTGCAAAATATTTTAAACACAGTCTGCCAAGTTAACACTCCCTCCTCCTCACCACCTCCTTGTTCCTCAAGAAATTTAAATTTTTAAAGAAATGCTGTACTCTTGGCCTTTTCTAATGTGGAATGCATTAAGAGAAAACCCATAAATAAATGCTTACATATGCGCGTGAGAAATAAAGCAGACACCTCAGATTGATCTGTTTGCCAACAAAGAAAGAGAAGGAGCAGGCACAACTAAGTCCTAAGGCAGAGGAAGTAATAAATGATACGGGCTGACCTACATTATCACTGTATTTTGTGGGTGTGTTCTGGAGCATATTCCAATCTCTTATGATCCAGTTAGAAATGCAGGAAGAAAGGATGGAGAGAGAAGGAGTAGGCAAGAGCATCCCTGTTGAACAAAGAGTTTAGGCATTTGTTTTCATTGTCTGAAATCCCAGCAAAGAAAGAGCAACATACACTGACTTAATATGGGTACCAGAAGAGAAAAGGCAATTTTGAATTCCCTTGACAATAAGGAGTTTTATACAATCGCCACAGCATTATAGAACCAAATAAAATAAACAACTGTCAAGAAGAACTCTCATATGTTGACGTCACTAATTATTTTTCTTCCTTCTCCTCCTCCTCTTCTTCCTTGTCTCCTTCTTTAAATTTTAAAATTTTTGTATGGACACAATGATAGAGAAAAAGCCTTAGAAAATGGTTATTTGTAATCTTGTCATATTCCTACCCCAGCCCAATATGCTTGCCATTGTTGTTTATAAAGTTTTGCTATTGTATGCTTTTTCAAAAAAGAAAATCCAAGGAACATTATTTATGTAGGCAATTTTTTGCATGCATTCAGTTTAAAATTTGATTTTAATTATTTCAGCTTAATACAAAATGAATTTATCCAAACCTTACCATGTATGCCTATTTGTTTTGCAAGTTTTCACTCCATCCAGGGATTTCTTTTTGTTTGATAATAGATAACCTTAGGTGTTTTTGTTTTTGTTTTTGTTTTTTGTTTTTTCACAGGCAGAGTTAGAGAGAGAGAGACAGAGAGAAAGGTCTTCCTTTCGTTGGTTCACCCCCCAAAATGGCCGCCAAGACCCGCGTTGCGCCGATCCGAAGCCAGGAGCCAGGTGCTTCCTCCTGGTCTCCCATGCAGGTGCAGGGCCCAAGCACTTGGGCCATCCTCCACTGCCCTCCCAGGCCACAGCAGAGAGCTGACCTGGAAGAGGAGCAACCAGGACAGAAGCGGTGCCCCAACCGGACTAGAACCTGGGGTGCTGGCACCACAGGCAGAGGATTAGCCTAGTGAGTCACGGCGCCGGCAATTTCCCTAGGTTTTGAGCTGGTTCCAGGATCAATCCTTATGCAAAGCAGAGTAGGGAAATAATTATGAATCACCTATATATTGGGCCATATAATAAGAGCTTTTAAAAAAAAATAGGTTTCTTTTAGGACCATCATTGTAGCACACCATGTTAAGCTGCTGTCTGCAATGCTAGCATCCCTTATGAGTGCCGGTTCAAGTCCTGGTTGCTCCACTTCTTATCCAGCTCCCTACTAGTACACCTAGGAAAGCAGCAGAAGATGGTCCAGGTGTTTGGGCCCTTGCCCCCATGTGGGAGACACTGTTGGAGTTCTGATCTCCTGGCTTGGCCTGGCCTGCCCCTGGCAGTTGTACCCATCTGGAGAGTGAACCAGAGGATGGAGATCTCCTTCTCTCTCTGTAACTCTGCCTTTCAAATAAATAATAAATAAGCTTTGAAACTAAAATAGGTTTCCCTTTGAAGTATTATGATATAGGGAGAGTGACAAAATTAACATCTGATATAACCTGAGTTTCTTTTACTAGACTCAAGGTTGGTATTAATAGAATCACTGTCTAACATATAGACAGAGAATCTTCAAAAAGCTCATGGAATCCATACTATGGATACATTGAAATGCATACATTTCAAAAATTCTTTGCACCAAATGCACTTATCCTTTCATTCCATTTTCTAGGAGATTTTTTAAAGTACCCTCACAGGTATGAATATTGATTTAAAAACAAGATTTCAACTTGCTTTCCCCAAAATTTTATCTTGTTTATCTAAAGAACCAAGTACCCTTATATTCCCACCTCCCTTCCTCCACGTTTCTCTTTTGCATGTGAAAGATGAGTGCTGCCACTACCAACAGCTCTTCACCTTGAGGGTTGAACAGCTCTGAAATTCTCCAGGAATTCTGGGCTTCTCATTGCCTGCTGTGCTCTAGAACAATGAGGAAGCGCCCCTGTTCTCCCCTACATTGCTCTACACAGGACTGATGAAGTCCAGTCTTCTCACAGAGCACGTCCTGGAAATAGTCTCTTCCCTTAGGGCCCAAACATGAATTCATTCTGCAGCTCACAGAACAGACCACAAGCTATCCTCTCCTATCCTCCTCCCCTGGGCGTCTCTACATAAATGCTTTCCTTTCATGAAAATGTCCTCCTGTAAATACTATTGTGTGCTTAACGTATTTGAAGTTCTTCACACGCATTTCTCCCCTGATGTGCACAACAAGCTGATGATGTTGATGTTCACCTCATCCTCATTTTATAGGTGCTTATCTCTAGTCTTGCAAATTTAAGTGATTTGGCCAAAACCACCTAGCTATCCCCAGACTTAAATATTCTGCAAATTTTATGTCCTGCTTTCGCTAGACAGTTCTAGCATCGTCTTAATTCCTGAAATGGGCAGAAGTTGGGCCCGTGGGGATTGTCTGCCCACATTTGAAACATGGAAGGCAGTGTCAGAGACTGTGCCGCTCATAGGCACCCACACGTTAAGGTGTCAATGAAAGGATAAGGCAGCTCTAGGAGCAGCTTAGGAGTCCTGACCATTGGATTCATGCTAGTTGTTCTCAGAATTACAGGTTACTCCTGAGCACGTCTTGGGCCAAATGAGGGCACCTCCACCCATCAGAGTAGAATCCACAAGCCTCCTATTGTAACCACTTAAATGAAAAAGTAGTGTGGGGTACCACTAACCTAGTCAAAGAATGTGATCTAGCAGTGATGTAGTGAAAGTTCAGCTTCTGGAGCTCCGTTGCCTGAGTTTGAAACTTGACCCAAAAGGCTGAGAGCAAGTTACTTAACACTTCCTCATCTGTGAAATGGGTCTTGCAATGTTATCTCCATCATAGACCTCACAGGCAAATTAAGCAAAAGAGCATGTGCAATGTGTGTAGTGCAATATCCAGGCTGAGGAAAAGGCTCTTTAAGTTCTTTTTTATTGACTTATGAAGAAGATGGTGGGTGAAGCTCTGTTGAATCAGACCAGCAGTTGCCTCCTCATTATTTTGGAGTCTAATGCAGCTCTGTCCTCAGTGAGTGCTGATTCTTACTTGATGCATAGAAAGTGAGGAGTAGGAATGCATTCAAACTGCAATTGCATTTTATTTATAACTTTGGAACCCACTAAATCTTATACCAAACCAGCATATTCTTGCTATTTGATTTCCATTTGTTCTTGGCAAAATATGCATTTCTCCATACAAAGAAAAAGGTCCAAAATAGATAACTGACTATCAAATATCCAGCTCTTGCAAAATAACGATCTGATGATAGAAGGTAAGTTAAGCAGACTAATGGTGATTAAATCTCCTTGAAAATGTACCAGAAAAAGCCAAAAACTGAGAAAAGTGAACAAGGTCTCTGTAGAAATCCATTTTCAGCCAAATCCTAAACAATCTCATGAAAGGCCTTGGACTTGTTTAAATAGTCTCATTGTTGCACTATGCAATTCTTTTTCATTTTAGACACTCAAATACATTTATGTGTAATTTGGGTTTTTCATGTTTTATTAAAAGAAGAGACCTGGAATGACTTTCTTTTCATATTGGCATAATAAAAACATTAATATCCTTAGAAAGGTCAGTGCTAGATGTGCATATGCTCACTTTAAATAATACTTGTATGCCAAGCATTTAATACCTGTGATACGATTTCTGATATAGAAAAAGTTTCTCTTCTAAATTATTCTGCTTTTTATTTTATTTATTTAAGAGACAAGGAGACAGGGCCGGAGGCAAAGCCAGAAGCCAGTTCTCGAATCAGGTCTGCCGTGCAGATCACAGGAACCTAATTACTTGACCTATCATTGCTACCTCCCAGGGTCTGCATCAGCAGGAAGTTGGATTTAAGAACCAGAGCCAAGAATTGGGCCCACATACTCAAATATGGGGTGCAGATATCTTAGCCACATTATAGAGATTTTAGAATGTTACTATTTTAGGAAATAAAATGATGTGTTGGCCTATAGCCTGCATTCCATATTATCTGGAAAATTATATGCCACAAGCAATTAAGGCTTTTTTTTTTTCATAAAAATAGTTGTACCATGTCATGACATTGAGCCCATGGCTATAACAAGGTACATTTTCCTTCCAGGATAAGTAAAATCACTGAAAAGATAATTAATTGTATTTTCCTGTTTTTCCTCTCTTCATTAACTTTTTAGATAACTATGTGCTTGAACTGAAATTATGTAGATTAAATTACATCTGCTTACTTGCAGTTTGATGTTTTCCTTTTCAGAAACTAGAAATTTTTTTAGCTAAAGTTCAGTTTCTAGTTTGCATCGCATTCTTCAGTTTCTCCCACATCTTATTTCAGATGTTGAGCCAAGCTCAAATTAGATCCCTATTTCCTCTTCTTTTCTTAAATAAAAAAAGAATCCCATAAACTCTATACAGTTATAGATTGTGTATGTTGAGAAAAATCTGGTGAGACTGACAAGATGGGCTGAACAATGTGAGCCTCATGCTCTGTCCTACAAGGTTCTCTTTACATTATTACCATTTTAATAAAGTAAAGCAAAATAAAATGAATCGAGACTAGTATGAGAATGAGTGAACTTATTTAAATAAGAAGGATTCTAAAGAAAACAAGACTTGCAGCAAAATTACCATTTTTCATGACCGATCCTCGTATTGCAGAATATTCAGCATGTTTGACCAACCTTCAGTAACACTCAATGCAAAGAAAACCTTGTGTGATCATGTTATGAAATATTTATTTAGGAAATGAAAGCCTAGTTCCATTTATTAATTACATTCTTCAAATAAATCATGTGGAAATATTCAAATTGTATTATTTTATCCAACAAGCAGCGGTGTTCTTTGATCTTACATCTTAAACTATGCCCACGTGAATTACAAAATGCTTTGAAGACTACACTCTCACAAGGCTCACTCTCAAAGTATGATCTAGGTGAATTTGGAGACATGAGATTGCTGTTTCTTCTCTTGGAAACAAATGTTGCCAGATACCAAGTGAGCAAGCAGGCAATACCATACACACAAAAAGCTTGTTGCCGAAACTAGAAAATCATCCACACACCAAATGCATCAGCTGAAAGAACAGCCGGTAGAAGGAAGGCGATGAAATCCAGAAGGAATAGCCTTCATCACTTATTGTCTTTGCTGTGAATTACTGGTATTTGCAAGCTGTGTATTATAGTAAAACTTAGTGAAAGGACGCTAAGTCATGAGTTTATCTGACCAAATGGTATAGGTGTGACAGTAGGGTTGATAGCACACAATAAGAAAGCTGCAAAAGCCTGGCAGGAAATAGAACCCAACCAAGTTTTGATGACATCTGCAAAAGTGGATGGATATAACATTTTTGGGAAGATAGCATCTAAGAGACAGCAATAATTAAATAATGTAAGAATGCTTACCTAATGTAAGCATTCTAAAATATTGTAAGAATATTATAAAATAATGTAAGAATGCTTACCTAATTAAATTCCATGTTGGCAGAGACAAATCTTAAAACTCTTAGCTCCCTACAAATAACCTGGAAAGCAGCAGAAGATGGCTCAAGTGTCTAGGCCCTTGCCACCCACGTGGGAAGCCTGGATGGAGCTTCTGGCTTCTGGCTTCCACCTGGCCCAGTCCTGGCTGTTGTGGCCGTTTGGGGAGTGAACCAGTGGATGGAAGATCTCTCTCTCTCTCTCTCTCTCTCTCTCTCTCTTCCTCCATGTATGTAACTATGCCTTTCAAATAAATAAATACATCTTTTAAAAAAACACAGAATGAAGAACTTTAACCTGGGCAGCAAGGAATGGGAAGTATTTTCTGTACATTCTAGAATCGTGAAATATGACTGCTAAAAAGACTTTGGCAATTATTTGTTTAACTTGCTTCGTTTTAAACATGAAGAAAATGCAAAATAAAGATGTTAAGTAACTTGCTAAAAGGCTGCAAAAGTAAAAGAAAAAGATAAATAAAGCCCAGGGGTCTTGGTTTCCAGATCACTGTAGTTTCTATGTCACACAAAAACTCTGTCCCCAAATCTGTGTCCCACCCCATCCAGCTGCCTGCGCCTTCAGAAATCCTACACCTGAAGCCCAATCCAGGCTGGTCAATGTAAACCTGCTTAGGCCAGTAGGTCAGTGACTGAATAGGAAATTACTGAGGCTCACAAAGCTACCAAAAAGAGACAATGATTCAAGAAGTGATATTTTTAGTTGTTGATTTGAGGTGTTTCCATTTATTTCCTTCACTTACTAGAAAGTATGGTATTTACTTATACATTATATAATTCAGCATAAAAGAGTTACTGAAATGCCATAAATTCTCCACTCACCCCACCCAAACCCATAACTGTCTGAAAACTATGTACTGGGATCTGGCAACTTTGGGCCATTTACCATTTGAGAGAGAGAAACACAAGGACCAATATAGCGTATATGTGCACTGATTGTCAAAGTTTTGGGTGTGCTTCTCAGCTTAATCACCCACATGGCTCTCAATGCTGATGTAAAGGAGATCAGCTTGGTTATCCACGAATCTTCCTATTTAGTAGCTGGATACGGGTGCTCACATCCTTCTGCTGCCTTATGGTTCTATTGATGGATAACCCGTACTCATTTTAAAGCTAAAGAAAAATGCATGTTGAATATTTGTAGGCCTGAATATATTCAAACATATGCCTTTATTTGCATGTCCCTTAACCCCAGAGCAGCCAGACAACAAATTTGGATCTCACATGTGGGACAAAACCATACTGTGCTCCCAAAATGAGTAGAAAGTTTATTTTATTTAGGTTTAATATTTTTATTAAAGAGGTAGCCCTTGTGGCAAGTTTGGGGTTTGATTTAATTAATTACTTGTTGATCTACTTGTATTTAAGGTTTTAACAAAAGAACAAAATGAAGAAATATGGCTTCTTACATAATTTTGGTAATTTAAAATAATTGAATTAGTTTGGCTAAAGGGTAATGAAATGGCGCCCAGTAACTCTTCATTGATCAGCCATTATAGCATAAATAAAACCATATTTGACTCAATTTGGTTAAGCCCTGGAGACTATGCCATTGCCTAGTACCATGGATGCAATCATTTTAAAGAAGCCAGTGATTGAATTCAATTTTTTTCTCACTTTCAGAATTACTAAAATGAATATAATTAGGCCAGTAATTAAAAACTGTATGGTTATTAGTATCAGTGGATATCTCTTAATGCTTATTATTTGTATCATGCATACTAATATAATTTTAATGTATGCCAAAATGTATATTTTCATCATGAAATTGTCAAATTTTATACAAGTTCTTCCAGTTTCTATTAAGTTCAGTCTTCATTTTTTAACTTTAAATTTTAAAAGCATTAAGATTTTAACAATTACTCTGAAATTGAGAATAATTATCTATTCTTTATTTCTAGCATCGCTCATTGATTAAATATCAATCTTAATGTTTAATATTTGAAATGTTAGAGGATCAGATGGAAAGTAAAATTGCGATTTTATTTTCTTATGTTTATTAAGTGAGAAATTTTATAGTTTTTGGTACTCTGGAATCTTGTGGAATAATATGTGGTACACATTTTTAAAAACTAGCAAGAATCATTAATACTTTCTCTAAAATTACCATACACCAAAGAAAATAACCACACTAATTGATCTTTCCCTTCAGGGAGATGAAATAGGAAAGATGATTAGCATGGCTATTTCCTTGTCTTCTTCCAAATGCAGGGACAGTAATAATCACTCAACTCCTCCATTCTTTCTCCGCTTTGAAAAATAGTATGTGGGGGAAGATCTGGCACGTCATGTGGAATATAAATTCTATTTACTAATCTTTCTTCCCACCCATCTGCCCTTCAAACTGAGCTGTTTCTTGATTGGATATTTGAGCATAGTGGTAATTCAAATGCAAATAAAGATCTTCTTTTTCACTTGAACTCACAATGACCCACCTCTGAGCTCTTAATAAATAGGTCATAATGTAAATTTCTTTAGAACTAAACAAAGAAAAGCCTAGACAAACTATATTTTCATACATGGCTCAAATTCTCACAACTATTTAGAAGTGCAGTGTCCTAACAGATGGGTGAGATGCTGGATTAGGGCAAGGCAGTTCAGTTTTTCAATCTTTTTACTTTTGTTTCAGTAACTCAGCTGAAAAGCAAATTGGAAAGAAGCAGTTCTTAGATTTGTTCTAACCTACTCCCATATGTACTAAGTGTCATAAACAGAATAACCAAACCAAAGATTTCAAAGGTTGAATGGGCTGTTGTTCAGATGAAGAGAATTTTCTCACAAATGTGTTTCTGAAATGTATACGATATTTGCATACACATTAATGTTAATTATTGATAACATGCTAACTTATAAGTGTATATATATATCTATTTTTTTCTATAGCTTGGCAATTCTGCTTTGGGGTATAAAAGCATAACAGATATTAGAAGTATTGAAAAATTTTATATCAGGGGAATGAAACTTAGAGGATATTTTCCTAACAAATTTTGGGGCAGAGTTGATGATATAGTCTTGTAAGAAACTTAGAACATGTACATAAAACAATAGAAGCATAAAAAGAACTTCAAGATAGGTCATTACAACACTGTGTGATATTTTACAGCAGTTTTGAAATGAACTTTACCTTGTTTCTTCCAGATGAAAAAGAAAATAAAGACCTTCTGTTAGATACTGAACATAACAGAAAAGAAAAAAATGGTTAATATGATCATCGTGTATTTGTTTCCTGATGATCTCTTGTGTGCTAAAACTGGTTCTTTTCCTTATAGGGAAAAGAATGGAGGCAGGATTTCCAGGGACAATGGTTTATAACAAATTAACAACACAACTATAAAGCCTATATCCAAAGTGAACATTGTGTTGCAGGACATCAGAGCTTTAAAAAATGAGAATGGGTGCTAAATAGTAGTGGTCTTCTAAAAATCATTATATTGCAGTTCACAATTTTCAAGTTTTCTAGCATTATAGAAACAATACTTTTATAATTTTATATTTTAACCACAAAAAGAGTTGAGTTTAGAATAAAAATATTTTTCCTAACAGTAAACTGCTTTTTCTCTACTCCCTCTTGCTAGTGAAAACGTTAGATTACTAATATTAATGTATAAGCTAGGGTGGATATTTATAATAATATTATTGTAAATAATATTATTTGTATATTTAATAATATTATTGTAAATATCCACATAGCTGCTCTTTTCTTGAAATGCTGTTTCCATAGTCCAGGCTTAAAGTGAGAGTGTGGAATAGCTGCTGCTACTGCTGATCATGTGTCTGAGTTTCACCAGCACCTCTACTTGACTGTAAACACTTGTGGAACAGCTATTAGAGAAGTCTGCAAAACTCCCAGGTGTCATCTTTACCCTTGGCTACTCATATTTCAGAACTTAACCGGGCATATCTGCTTTGGCTGTCTCGATAAGAGAACTGAAAAAGCAATCACATTTGAAAATGAATGAATGAATAAACTCAAGACCTAAGATAAAGGAAATTCTAGTATATCCATTAGATATCTTAACTATTCCCCCAAAGAGATGGATCATTTTTTTTCTATACTTGGTTGTTTTTCTATATTTGGTTGTATTGGATAATGAGAATGGCACAGTGAGTGGATCAATCTCACTGTACACATTGTTTATTGCCTACTATTTGGGTGTATAATATTGTGTCAAGTCATGGAGTACCACATCAAAGTGTAGTATTTTCTTCGGATTGGCTAGAACTCATTGTTACACAGGAGGATTTTTAATCCTCTGGTAATTAAAAATCTCACTGGGTTTCACTGAGGTCATAGATGGACCTCAGCTTCAGACTTTGTGAATTTGGTTCTTTAAAAACGTTTATTTGTCTTAATTTGCATTTTCACTCATTTCATTTTTTTGTTTAGATTGAGTTTACCCTGAGTATCAATACACCCTCTCCCAATTGTTTTTCTATCACTTTGGGTGAAGTGTCTTTGTATGAATCATTGGAATAGGGAATTTTTTGTGTGTTATTTCTGATTATCTGCCATAGTGACTCAATTTTTTACTTATGAGTCTACTGATTATTCACTAGACTATCTAATGAGTCTATCATCCCAAATTTTATCCTATACTTACAGTGCAATAAAGCTCTTATAGACACCTGAGACACAGAATACAAAGTAGTTGTCAATTCAGTTGCAATTGCACCTTTGTATCAGAAATATATGTGTATTGTTTCTTATTGCTTTTTAATAGTTCATTAGAAAGCCACTTATCACCATGGATACAGGATGAATTTTATTTCTTTTTTTCATTGATTGCTGTGTTCTCTGTCATAAGTGATTATGCCATGAGCAAAATTTCCTAGAGGAAGCTTTAAAAAAAACAGTGATACTTTAAAAATTTAGTGTCGGGAAAAATTCTAATGTCCTTGGAGATATGTTTCCGTAAGATTTGGAATACATAACTAACATATGTAATTAATTTTTAATAAATGCATTTTAAAAACAAATATGAGTAAATTAACTTTTCAGTAGTCAACCATGTTTTCCATACACTACTACTTTACTGGAATCTTTTGAATGAAACTACCTCAACTTCTTTTATTATTGCCATGCTATTCATTGAATGATGTTATGGAAAATAGACACTTTATTTCAAAGGCAGGTATAATTTTTGCATGAATTTTTAGAATGAATGAATGAAGAATCCTTGACATTTCACATAGCATCTGCAGCTTTCAACTGGAGAGCCGGTTTCAAAGCCGTGTTGGAAAGCAGCTAAGCTGCTCCATCTCCTCTTTTCCAGCTTTGCACATCACCTCACACAGGACTCACTTGGCCCTTTCTCATGATTCTTGAGCTGCAGAGAGGCATACTCATCCCATCTAATCCTTCACCAGCTGCCCTGGAAAACATACACTCTACTTCATGCATGTGAACACGTTTGGCATCAAATATAAACATGTACATGTGAAGATGCATATTTGTTATGTAACCTTCATTCACACCATTTTATGAAAAAACACTAAGATTGAATTTAAAGCAGAAATACTTTCACTTGTGTTGATGCCCCATTGTTCAACAGTAGGTGGAAGAATCCTCATGCCAGAGAACAAAATGGGAGAAGGCTTCCCATTCAGACTGAATTTGATCTTTGAAAACGCGAGATTGAATGAAGGGTACTAGAGGGGATAACACGCCAGAGCAGGAGGCATCTAAAGTGCTTTGTAAGCCTCCAAGAAGCACTGTGTGCTTTCTTCCCTTTAAAGAAACAAAAGGCTGTCTTTCAACTTTTCTGGACTTATATATTTTCCTCAAAACTAAATGTCTATGTAATATTTGTCCCTACTATTTCTTGAGCACCTATTACATAGCCCTTAGTGACACTATGCAAGGAAAGCTTCATGACTCTTTTGCTGATGAAGAAATTCATTTGTCTGATTTGCCAACATAAAAGTGTGTTAAATAAGGGACTTACTCAGGAAGCCGTCTTACCTGGTTTCAGAGCACAGGTGTGATCCTCTTCGTCATAACATCTGCTTAATTAGTAACTATTGGGTTTAAATTTGCAGGATTAACCTAGGACCTGGTAATTTTCTAAATCACTTATTTTGTCTTGCTTAGAATCTCTTGCCATTCATTTATTCACTGGACACATAACGATTGGTCACGTGATTTATACCAGGCACTGTGCCGGACTTATTCTTCTGGCTGAAAATTAGCTTCTGTATTTAATTCTCACATAAAAGAATGTCAGACTTAATTTTTGAAGACTACCAATTCCTGCTCTTTCAATATTCTTTGAAATATAGCAAAAAAAAAAAAAACAATGAGCGTGAGCTGAGAACTCTGAATATTTATAACAAAATCTCAAAATAGGACATTTTACATTCCTAGATTATCCAATCGATGTACCTTAAATCACAATTGTATCAAATATTTTAGTCACAACAAGATATATTTGTCTCTTTAAGAAAGTATCTTGTTTCTACTGACAGAATGATTCTGACAATTTTATTATGAGTTTAGTTACATAAATGAATCTTCCTTTTCCTTTTCTACTAATAAAGGGCTTTTAGAAATAAGTCCCTTCAATTTGTGTGTAACGGATGAGGACATTAAGCATGATACCGTGAACTGTTAATCATGCCTGCAAGTCACTTATTTTTACCCAGGCATAATCTCATAAATTTGAAATTGGGAATTGGTCACTAAATTTGTGTTTTGTACAGTATCTCTCACTGTAAACCCATCACAAATCAATATTATGCTAAATTAAAAGAAGAAAAATTAGTGTTTAATTCCAACTGATGCCATACTAACCTCCAGAATTAGGAGGGAAAAAAATGAATCAGACCCTAGATCTTTTTTGAATGAAGAGTTGGAATGTCCCTGGGTGTTTTTTATATTGGTTCTTAGAAAGATTTTACCAAACTATTGCAAGCACTAGAGCAATGGTCCTTGCAGGGTCCTTCCCAGAACTGAGACTCTGGCCTGCCAATGCTTGTAACCACCATCATACTGATGTTGGCATCTCTATGACTTGTCACCAAGAAAGTGAAAAACAAGAAGTTGGCTTCAGCCTCCGGGTCCATCTAATTGGAGGAACCATGCTGCATTCTAAAGGTGGTTTCAAGGGAGGATGGCAAGTGTAGTCTCTCACCTCCCATACTCTGCAGAAGAGACCAAGCATGCAAGCAGGTGGATTACTAGTCAGGCACTTCTAGCAGAGGTCATGTTGGGTACTGAATGCAATCGTTCTCTGTAGCAGTACTCATTTTCTGATAGAGTGTCCTCAGTTGAAAAAGGAAGAAGCACTATAAAGTGGCAGGCAAATTTAATGAAAATTTAATGAAAAGTAGCCAAATGTTTTTAAAACGATGTGCGTGACTTGAAGAATGTATGCTTTCATTTATTATTAAGCTATCCCAGCAAGCTAGAGTTTATTGAAAACCCTTTTAGTTCATTTGCAAATTTTTTCTATGAAACATGAACACCAGACTAGTACTTAAAAATTGTTTTTTTGGGATTACAGCTTTTGCTACTATTTGTGACCAGGTTTTCTCTCTCTTTATTCTTTCCCCAAGTTACATATTCCACCCCTCTTGCTTTAAATAACATTGATATATTCTGACTCCAAAATGCGTATCTGCAGCCTAAATCTCTCTTTTGCGTGCCAAACTCGTAAATCCAAATTTGTATTCAGCCTCTCTTTTTAAATGTCTCGCAGACATGCTCTGAAAGTAGAGAGCTGATAATCCCACCAATTTAATGTACGAGTAAAAGCTGCTTCCTCCTTACTCCCATCTCAGTATGTCGTACCATCATCCATCCAATTACATCCAACAGAAGCTCGAATTTCTCATTTGAACACTGCATTAAGCTCATCACCAAGGCACGATCCTAATCTGGTGAGAAGAGTGCTCTTGATTTTCAGTCTCAAGCACGCTTCTTCCCATTTTTCCCAATCGTCACGCATGTGGATGCCTTCATCATCTCCCTGATTGCTCAGCTGAAAGACTAAGAATTATCCTTCATACCTCTTTTTCTTTATACCACACATCCAGTCCATCAGCATAGTGTTCTGTCCTCAGAAAGGACCTCAAATGCACCTGCTCTTCCCATCCCCAGTGCTCCAGTTTCATCCAAACCATCACCACCTCTGCCCTCCTCTACAGACGGACTCCAAACTTGCTTTCCAGTTTTTCTCTTCATTCATTTAATCCATTCTCTGAGAAGCCAATATAAAACCCTGTTAATGCATGAAAACTAAATCTAAAATGCATTCACTGCTCAGAACATCATTATCCACCCCTGCCTACCTCATTCCAGTCTTGCCTTCTTTTACTACACCGAAGTCCCATTGAATTGGAGCAGTTCCTGACGATAAATCCTCCTTTTGTCCAGCTCAAAGCTTCCACTCTTGATGTACCCCTGATTCGTGGCATCTAATCTAGGAAAATGCTTCCTAGACGATTATTTTGTCCTTCATGATCTGAATTAGCTTCCTTATCCAACTCTGTATTTCCTCCTGCTTATTCCCTTCTTAATTGTTCACCATCTTTCTTCCTCATCAGACTATGAATGGCTTTGTGAACAACTACGTAAGACTATTCTCTCATCACATGTGCTCAGTATCTAGCATACTTCCCAAAACATAGTAAGTGCTTCATAATTATTCATTATAGTCTTTAAAAGTTAAATGTTCACATTAAAGTATATACAGGATTTTCTACTCAGTTTTATTGAGAAATATATGTATATAATTAATGGATGTAGATATATATTATACATGTACATACATGCCCATTAATTGAAAAGATAGAAGGGCATTAAGGATTATCAATATTTGTATTGATATGGTTGATTACTTTTCATCAGATAACTCCATGCATTCTATGGTCAAGGACATACTCCAAAAAGTCAGTGAGCATTTTACAATGGAAGGAACCACAATAGCTTTTCTCATATATTTGTTCATTTATGTACATTGTGATGTTATTTTTTATGAGTGGGTGTATTGATTTATGGATCACATTTTTAAATTTAAAAAATAGACAAGTGACCCATAATATCATTGCAGTCAAATATGGATTGAAGATACCACAAAAAATAAGCAAATAAACAAATGACAGAGCTAATACTTTTCCTATTTAGAGCTACTCACTCACTGATCATATGAAGATGTAGAAGTAATGACAACTCATCAAGTTCTAAAAAGAGACCAAACATTTGAAATTAGCAAGAAGGCCATTTAAAACATGTATCTGCTTTCCTTATGCGGTAGTGAAGTTAAGTTTGATCCTTTTGAATGTTTTTCCATTATCCATCTTGGAACCCTATCACATTTATTGTCACTTTTCTAAGCCCTATAAATTGAAAATATTTTAGAATATATAACTGTCCTTATTAAACCAACATATTTATCAGAAAAACATAAAATATGAATAAACAAGTAGAATAAAATCATCTGCAAGCTAACCATGTATAGATAGCTTCCATTAAACATTACTGTCCTAACATATACCTCAATACATTTTACAAAAAGGAGACTGCCAGTTGTCCAATAAATGTTCACATGTACACCTAGTAGATTTGTCAAAAAAGGAAGAAAACAAAAATACAAACAAAAAAAGGTAAAGACTTAACTAGCCAATATTTATAAAGATTTGTTATTTTATACACTAAATACTTCTTATAAGCAGTCATTGTGCTAAAATGCCCACCAAGATTTTCCCATCTACTTTTTTTTATTTTTTTATTTTTTTTATTTTTTGACAGGCAGAGTGGACAGTGAGAGAGACAGACAGAGAGAAAGGTCTTCCTTTGCCATTGGTTCACCCTCCAATGGCCGCCACGGCCAGCGTGCTGTGGCCGGCGCACCGTGCTGATCCGAAGGCAGGAGCCAGGTGCTTCCTCCTGGTCTCCCATGGGGTGCAGGGCCCAAGCACTTGGGCCATCCTCCACTGCACTCCTGGGCCACAGCAGAGAACTGGCCTGGAAGAGAGGCAACCGGGACAGAATCCAGCGCCCCGACCGGGACTAGAACCCAGTGTGCCGGCGCTGCAAGGCGGAGGATTAGCCTAGTGAGCCACGGCACCGGCTCCCATCTACTTCTTAAAATTAATTACAAAATATCTGCTCTGAATTATCTTTTTTAGTGACGAAACTTAAGCTTGGAATATTGAGAAGAAACTTGCTAGGGTCACTGGGCAGGAAAACAAGTATCAGTCTTTCTCCATAAATGCAACTTTGCACTATTCTCAACTAGAACTATCTACACTTAATGTGATTAACAATTGCATTTAACAATGATTTCTCTTTTTAACTTGAGAGAGACAGATACAGAGAGAGCTCCCATTCACTGATTCATTCCCCAAATGTCTGCAGTGGCTGACATATGTCTCCCATGTGAGTGGTGAAGACCGAACTATGTGAACCATGACCCCCGCTGCCTCCCAGGTTCTGCATTGGCAGGAGGCTGGAGTCAGCAGCCAGAGCTGGGACTCAACCCAGAACTCTGCTATGGGATGCCAGAGTCAATCGCTAGGCCACATGCCTTTCCCTCGATTTCTTACATTTCTTAATCATGACGAGTCTCAGATTCTGCATCTCAAAAAATTTCTTTGGATGCAGAGGCCGGTTTTAGCCTCCTGTGTCTCAGTTTTCCCTGTGAAACTGCATGTTTTTATACTTATGTTATTGTGAAGATGAAATGAGTTGCATATGAAAGCATTTCCAAATAGATACAAGAGCTACAAAATATATTTTTTATGTTGAAGGAAGGAAGAGAAAAAACATTTATTGTGTACCTGTGATGCAAAATGATTGACTTGGGTACTTTATGCTAATTTTTGGTCTTCAGAACAAGTCCATGGTGTGTGTTTCAGTGGCTGCATTTACCAGAGGGAGAAAAGCAAGGCTGCAAATGGAAACTACGGAGTCCAGTGCTACAAAAAAGAAAGCAGCACCAGGATCCAGCACAGGCTTAGCTGACTCCAAATTCTCAAGGATGCCTGAAGCTGATTTGCTGTGTAAACTCAACATAGTTTATTTGTTCCTATCAATAAAATATTGAAGGAGCCAGCACTGTGGTACAGTGGGTTAAAGCCCCAGCCTGTAGTGCTGGCATCCCACATGGGCACCGGTTCGAGTCCAGCTGCTCCACTTCTGATCCAGCTCTCTGCTGTGGCCTGGGAAAGCAGTGAAAGATGGCCCAAGTCCTAGGGCCCCTGCACCTGCGTGGGAGACCTGGAAGAAGCTCCTGGCACCGGATCAGCACAGCTTTGGCACTTGCAGTCATTTGGGGAGTGAACCAGTGGAGGGAAGACCTTTCTCTCTCTCTGGCTCTACCTCTCTCTATTACTCTGTCTTTCAAATAAATAAAATAAATCTTAAAAAAAAACTATTGATGCTGTGCTTTGCTATTGAGATCATATGATGAAAACAAAAAAACCCACACAAATAATTTACATTAGTATGAATATTTAGAAATATTCAAATGTATACATGTATGCACACCAGCCCTGCTGAGCTCTGTTTAGTAATGTAAATTATATTTTTATATTTACATATTTTAAATTGAATTTTTTAATGCTTTGCATTATAAATATTTACATTTTACGTGTTAAATGTTATTAGTATAATCTTATTGTACTGCAGGTAAACAAAAACAAAAACCCTATTTCACAGAGTTGTGACTCTCCTAAGTGCTGTGATATACCAAATATACATGTGTTTTGGAACTTTTCTCGAGGGGAACATTACCTCATTGTACATATTTCAACATACTATTTATAAAATAAATGCAAATGCTGTGGACTGGAGTGGAAAATTAATGTAAATTTTAGATACCACTAGACTGAAAAGACTTCCAAGTTTGACGATTCCGTTTAAGTCGTGACCAGGTGGGCAGGGGCACCCATTACTTGCTTTTGTGGTTAAGGACTGCATTAGTCAGATTTCTCGAGGTCACACTGCATTACAAACAAGCTAAAAAAACTCAGTGGTTTGCAACAACTATTTATTGTTCACATAAATAAATTATTCACCAACACCAGCAGCTACAGATTGGCTACTGTCTTTGTTTCTGGCTCAGAGTCAGCTTCAGGTTTGTGTCTCCTCACTTTCTATTCTGGGACTTGGACTTCAAGAATAGTGCTTGCCTGGGACACGTCTTGCCTGGGGAGGCACATGAGCAAGAGCGCAGGCAGAAAGCTGCTCTGCTCTCACAAGCTTCGAGGCGAAGTGCCTGTGTGTGAGGAACACATCACATCCATTCCCATTTGATGAGCCAAAGCAACTCAACACCACCACTGGGAAGTGGCTAGAGAATCCTCCTGTACGAAAAGGAGGAAGACAGAAAATGGGAAAAGCAATTCATGTACTTCAGAGGAGAATTCTTAGAAATAGGATCGCACATCCTTTTATATTTGTGGGAAGCTGGTGAACTCAGCTCTCTGGGCCCTGTCTAGTAGATCGAGGAGCTGTTGCTTGATTTACTGAGTCTGGAGAATGTTAAGTGCCTTGATATACGCTGGGTCTCCAATTCCATGTCTCCCACCTCCACAAGAATGGTCTTTCTAGGACACCATAGAATAGTTGGGATACACAAGAATGGTCTTTCTAGGACACCATAGAATAGTTGGGATACACAAGAATGGTCTTTCTAGGACACCATAGAATAGTTGGGATACACAAGAATGGTCTTTCTAGGACACCATAGAATAGTTGGGATAATCATTTTTGTATTTCTTCTAGCGCTAATGCAGTTGACTTCTTGTGGTATTGATTGAATAAAGCTTATGAAATATAGCTCATTCTTTCATTTATTCATCAAACATTTATTAACCATTTATCATGGGCAGGTGTATGCTAGATGCTGAGAGTACATCTGTAAATATGTAAGAAACACTCCTTTCTTTCGCTGAGCTACATGAATTAGGATGTATTCCATTTTGAAAATACAGGATTTTATCATGTTTGTATCTCATAATTTGAAATTACCTTATGAACTTAAGTTCACGTAAGTATTTACAAATGTAAAAGTGTAGGAAGGCTACGTGTGCCATGTTATAATAGGGAATGATAAACCTGGATAAAAACACAATACAGAATATGAGTATTAAGAAAACAGGATCAAGTTCTTGGATCTTGGAGGTTTAATCATTTTCTTAATGTGTAGGTTTTCTTCCTATGATTCTAGCCCCTTCTGTGTGAGCCTTTAAAGTTTTAATCTTTCCAGGAAAAGGTGGTTAGTATTTACTTAAAATGGAAGATTAATGATCAGTAAAGTAGTCAAACATTGGCAGTGGTTTGCCTAGAAGCACTGTAGAGTCCTGGTGGGGCGCGGGGGCAGCCTGAATCAATGGCTAAATGCAAAGTGGTAACTCAGGTAGGAATCATTGCCTTCTTCCTAAGGGACCTCAGGTCACTGGCTTTATTGGGGAATCTTTAAACTGGGAGGAAAGACTAATCTTTGCATTAGATGGAGCACTTGTTAATGTTCTTGGATATCACAGACAAATAGAAATTGTCTTTGTGTTTCTGTCTCTTTTGCTGTTCCTTTGTACCTTAAATTTACTCTTTACTTTTAGGCATTTTTTTGAACTATACTCTTAACTTACATCTTACATGTATCACTTTCCAGTGGATTCTTAGGTAGCTCAGAATGCTACCATGCTTCTGTTTCCAATCTAAAAAATAGAACAAATATTTATTGAGTATCAGTATAAGCCAGAAACTCCAGAGGACAGAGGTCAGCCAAAATAGACACCGCGTGTGCTCTCTTTTAATGTACTTTGTCCTTCTCTATGCTTTCTCCCAATTTCCCCACAGTAAGATGTTTATACTACAAAACCTGTTATGCACACAACTACACACAGAGAGTCATTCCAGAATACTCATTCTTTCCAGATATAAACCATTACAACTACACTTGGATCTCATGGTCAATAGTCAAACTAGTCGTGTTAAAAACTTTTAGTAGGAATATTTCTAATAAATATTCAAACTAAGGTCAAAAAAAGAACAAAGAAGTATGACCTTTATCCAGTAGAAAGCCTCCCCTCTACTCTTGGTAGGTGAGAATCCCCAGACGATGGAGTGGATTGCTGCCTGTCTCCCTTTCTGTCTCATTTCTTATCACCTGCGTCCTCAGCTCCAGCTTACTGGATTCCTGCTTTAATATATTTCAGAGCAACATCTGGACCAGCAGTTGCAATGAGAGTCACCATCTGATTAAATTTGACATAATCCACATCTATTCTCTAAAACTCATCTTTTTCACTAGTTACACCAGAAAATCCGATGGCAGTGTCAAACAAATTCCCCAGACATGCATTTTGTGAGTCTCTGCTGATAGAACTAATCTCTGTGATGTCCCTAGATGCCTGGAATTGCATTTTATTTAATATTTTGGTGAAGACTAGGGATTCCAGTACTTCCCCTTATTTTTGCATATTGTAATAGCCATTAATCTAGTAGTCAATGAACCAATTCCAGATTCTTCCAATTGCTGAAAATAGATATTTCAATGACATATTCAGGAATTGAGTATGGAGCGAGGAAATCAACTTCAGCAACTCAATGAGATTACTGTAATGTGAGCTGAAATTAAAAATCCATTATTGGGGCCAGTGTTGTGTTGTATCAGGTAAAGCTGCTGCCTGTGATGCCAGCATTTCATATGGGCACCAGTCTGAGTCCTGGATGCTCCACTTCCCATCCAGATCCCTGTTAATGCACCTGGGAAAAGCAGTAGAACATGGCCCAAGTGCTTTGGGGCCTGATACCCACATGGGAGACCAGGAAGAAGCTCCAGGCTCCTGGCTTCGGTCTGGCCCAGCCCTTGCAATTGTGGCCACTTGGGCAGTGAACCAGTGCATCAAGATACCGCTCTTTCCCCCTCCTGCTGCCTTCTCTCTATTTTCAACTGTGTAGAATGACTTGTAGAATGAGCAATCTGAAGTCTTTCAGGAAGTATAACAAATCCCTGTTGACCAGGCTTGAAAGCATATCAACATTTTAGAGGGTCATTACATATAGTACATAGGGGCAGGCATTGTGGCACAGCAGGTCAGGCTAGCATTTGGAATGCTCTCTTATCCCATATCAGAGTTCCAGTTTGAGTTTTGACTGCTCTGCTTTGGATGCAGCCTCCTGAGAGGCAGTGAATAATGGAACAACCATTTGGGCCCTGCCATCCACATGGAAGACCCAGACAGAGCTTCTGGCCTTGACATCGTCAAGTCCTAGCTGTTACAGGCACTTGGGATATGAACAGTGGCTGGAAGCACTGCCTCGCTCTCTTTTTCTCCGTCTCTGTCTCTCCTCTCTCTCTGTTTGTAACTGTGCCTGTCAAATAAATAAACAAATATTTTTTTAAAAAAATCCGTTATTAACCGACCTTCTGAAACATTGCCCTCTGAGAACCTATGGAGGCGTTCAGAATTCTTTGGAATGATCATTACCTTAGATCCAAAGCCCGATAGTTGTTGAAAAGTAAAATTTTCCCCTTATATCAGTAGAGAATTGCCTGGTAAATTAAAGCCAGTCTGAGGAAGTCTTGAGGGAAACTTTAGAACATACACTTTGTGTGTAATGGCCAGGGCCTTCTTTAAAGTACTTGATTCCTATAGTACTTGATTCCTATAGCTGTGCCCTGTGAATTGCTTAGCTGCAAACAGGGTTAGGGGTCAACAGTTCTCTCTTTCTGCATTACATCAGGTCTCTTTTCTCAGATGAATTTTCTCTTAATAAATCAAATATTGTTGTGGCTTGCCAATCCTTTTGACCCTGGAGACCTTCTGACCAATTGTTCTATTCCAATGAGATCTATGGGGAGAGGAGTCTCATCCTATTGCTTACCAAGTTCCCCTCTCTCAACTGGAATGAATGTTTGATCACCACTCCTTGATGTGGCCAGTGTCTCTCACTCTTACTGAAAGTCAACTGTGAATGAAGTCCACCATCACCTACTGGATCCTTAGAGAGTTTCCACAGAATTATTTTTCAAAAGATGCTGACGGACTCCTTAAGGTCTAGAAGAAGGGAAAGATTTAGTCTTAAGAGCCATAACCCCTACAGTCTTTGGGTGATTTCTCTACAGTATAAGAATACATTTCTGCCATCTCAGCCATACTGAGTGTGATCTGCTTTGGGATCAACCCAAACTAGCAAATAACTCAAATTTATCACAACGACTTCTGGCTGAATTCCCTGGTAAATTCATCAAAGCTGATAAATCCAGTCCGACTTGAAATTATTTCTGCCTTCCTTGTTCTATCACCTCAGAATTAATTCTTACATGCATCCGTGGAGATTTGCCTATATAAATGAACAAATTCTTAAATTTCTTTTCTAAGAGGAGCTGAGAAACTGACACTGCCTATTTGGCTGAGCAACCACACCATTTCTCTTCCACAATGTGTCAGAATCCCCAGGCTTACACAAATATGCAGCTGTTAGTGCAGCCATGTTTTTTTCCACACAATTTTATGTCCGTTCTCTGGATCCATGCTGTAACTACTGCCAAACCCATGTATATTTTCTGGTACAACATTTAGAGCTTTGTCTTCATAGTTATTCATTAAATATTTCACTTTATCATTGTAATGTGATTTAGGAGCATTGTATATCATTAAGTAAACAGTATAATCACTATTTCTATTTTTTCATGTTTTTATTTCCTCCAAAGTAAAAAAAAAAAAAAACAATTTAATCTTTCATTAAAGCATTCCAAGATTTCTTGCTTAGAAATCTGACCAACAGAATAAGCTTTCAAGGTAATTAGTTCCTACTCTATACTGTCTTCATTTCTCATCCTAAAGGGTAAAACCCAAGATTGCTCAAGACACAGGAGTCTGCTTTGTTTGCAGCAGGGCAACCTTAATCCCATGCGTGTCCTGCTCTCCAGGATAAATCGCTGCTTGCTGTTTCAAGAAAGCATCGTGCTGCTTCCTGCATCCTTACTTGGTACATGCTGCCTCAGCCTTCTGGGTGTTGGATACCTGTTCACCTCTGTTGATCTCACTTCGTGACATATGTCAACCACTTAATGGGCAGCCAGTGTTGAGGATCCACTTCTCTACCTAATGCCATGCTATACCTCAATAATTTTGTTCCTGTGTTTGCCCACTCCAAAGTTAGTAACTATGAGGTATTCAAAATACAGTAAATACTTTTCCACCAAAATAAACTTATCGTTTGATTTCATTTTCCTTAGATTTTTGAAGGACTGTCCTATAAAGCAATGACTTACATGAGTTGGAAACATGAGGATTAAGTAGAACTAAGTAAGAAAATGAAGACCACAGCATTTGATATTTTAGTATCATTATAATAAATACTTTTTTCAGGATTAAAATAGAATTTAATAAACTTCTGCTTACTTTCCAAATCTGATATCTGCTTCCAACTGACTTCTGGAGAATTGATTGAGACACAGGTACTTTGCTAAGATCTTACTATCTGGTACTTATTCTGTTCCACATAGTCCCAGAACGAAGCTCCTCCTTTCTTGGCCCTCCTCAGGGCCTCTGGGCGTTGTTCTTTATGGATTGTGTCATGAGTCCCCTGTTGTGGCTGCTCCCAGTGAGTTCCAGCCAACTGGACCATTTGCAATTCACTGGTGGGAGATTGGGAAAGGGAGAAGAGAGATTTCAGGCTGTTTCTTGCCTCTCTCTTCCTATTTGAGGCCACATTTCAGGCAGGGACTGGACCCTCAAGGGCTATGTGAGTGCAGGTGCTGTCCACTGGTCCTGTCTTCCATACCAGAGCTCACTGGGATCTGTTAACACAATGTCCCCTCCATAACCCCTCAGGCTAAGAGTAGACAGGGAAATTGTCATATTTGTTCATCTATGGCTTCTCCAAATTACTTTGTTATTTTAGTTCTATTTCATTCAAATCCTTAATTAGAGTCTCTTGAATAATCTTATTTGTATTCTGTTTATAGCACAGGCACCTGTTGTTATAGAATGTTTCTGTTTTGTTTACTGTTGTGTGGTTCATCTTAGGCTAATAAAGGATTTTATGTGTGCCTTTTCAACATGCAAATGCATTACTAATTTAGCTTTTTGCTCCTTTAGTGGGAGAAAAACTCAATGCCGTTAATTTATTATGGCCTACAGAGATCTCAGACTAATTTATAACATCTGCCCCCCCAAATCATGACATCTTTCTTGGAATGAGAAAAATATAAATGAGTCATCTTTTTCAAAATAGTAAATTACGACATTAGAGTATATCTTCCAAGCTTAACTTATGCTTCCTAAATTGCTTTTTCTGGTGTTGAATTACATTGTATGTGACCAGTGAAAACTCCATTTGTCCTCCTATCCTTGCAGTCCTGATCAGTAACAGGATCACGGAATGTTAATCTTGAGACGTTTCTCAGTAATTGCCTTACATTTTAGTCTATTAATAAATTACAAAAATGTATCAAAAGTATAGTCTTTTTAAAAATATGTAAGCATGGTTAGTGGTTGGAAGCCAAAGAGTACCTGTTGCCTGATAAAATGTACTAAACTTGATTCTTGATCACTCAGGTGCAGTGGTTAAGTTAGTACAGGCAGTCCTTGCCTTGCACAATAGTGAAATGCTTTTAAAATGACACGCAAACTGAACTGAACAAAATGACCTTATTAATCAGTGGGAAAATCATGATTGTACTATGATTTTTAAACTTATTTTTTCCTAAAACATTAAAATCTTGCTATCAGTTTTAAATATAAGGGGCATGAAAGAAAATAGTAAAATTAGTACTTACCCCAACACTGTAATTTAAAGCAGTCAGAACCTTGAGAATTAAAGTGCTTTATTTCATTGTAAAAGTCATACCTGGAGCAGCTTGAGCAGTGCCGGCCTTCTGGTCATATAATGTAGAAGGCAAAGTGAGCATCCTTGCTAGGCCTCAGTAAACCAGCATCCCCCGTCTACGTCTGCATAAGCTTTGGATACTTTTCCGAATGAACTGGATATGAATCTCATTAGTATGAAATGTTCTCTCAGCCTCATTTCCTTTTGGACATCTTCATCCTCTTCCTCCTCCTCTCTGTCCTTCTCACTCATGTTGAGAAGCTCAGCGTTGTTAAGTTCCTCTGGTTCATACCTACAGTCTTTTCCTTTGGCCAGCTGTTTTCGACTGCATCTCAGACATTTAAATTTCACTCTCTGTATTAACACTTTTAATTTCTTTGCTGAAAGTTCATCTTCACTGTCCAGTTCCCTCTGTTGGCTCTTCCTTCTGTAGTACTTCACATGGATTTGTCTCTAGAAGACAAAGAGGCAACACAAGTATGTGCTTTCCTGTCTGTGTGTTATCCGAACAACAGGAATGTAATAAGCAGACACTACATCTTGAAATAAATGTCATGCCTGGGCACCAAACATGAGTTGGATAGTCATCTATGGACTGAGGATCTAGTAGCAAATGTTGCTCTTTGTGTAATAATTCATAATTAATAAGCCATGATAACTGAGATTTAAACCATCATTGGGGACAGGTACTATATACCTTAATTATGGTAACTAAATTCAATGCATATTAAAAATGCAGAATTAAGACTGCTAGGATTACTGTTTGAATTTTAATATGAGAATAATTTTTCATTCTTTAAAATTGCCTATTTTATGTATCAGGCATGTCTTGACATGTATAAAAACATGATGACTTGTGACTTCAAAGAAAATTCACATTTGAGTGAAATTGTCAATGTATGTTTTCTTCTAACTTAAATGTTATAGGCTTTACAACTATCCCAACAAGCCTTATCAATACCAGAGCAAAACACTGGCTTTATTTCCTCAATCACTTCTTTGTGGCATTAATATAAATATTACATTAAAATCATGTTTATAACTAGAATTTTGGGATCTACTGTACAAACATAACGTATACCTCAAACTTAAATTAGAATTCTCAATAAGTTGCTAAAATAGAGCAATTAAGTTTTCTAATTTTTGAATGGAGTAGTGGAATTTAGTAAATCATAAATTTAGAAACTTATCTCATATGAAGTAAACAAATTACTCCTTATTGGTTGAACATAAAATATGTAAAATAGAACTTAATTTCTATATTAATAAGGGTATACAGGCACTAATTATACTCACACATGTAACTTAAAATCTAGAACAATACGAAGATATTTAAATTGAGTATCTGAAATATAGACATTCAAGAACAGATGTTGTAATGTCATTTTACGTACTTGAGTCAGACTGTTACTGTTACAACTTTCTGTCATTTCACATGGTGTGGGAAGATGTTGGCTGACTGAACACCACTGTCATTGCTGATGGCTTGTGTTCAGTCATTAAAACGTTAAGTGGTATTGAGGTCTTTGTTTGCTTAGTAATTCATTTTCTTACCCCTTCGCTCATTCATTCATTCATATATACATGGATAAATATGTGCTTATTCATTCCTTTAGTAAATATTGCTATTGTTAATTTTCCATGTTAACAATATGAAATATATAAGGATATATTACAATTACATTATCAATATCAGATATATTATTAATAATAACTAATAATATAAGATATACAAGGATACATCAAAAAAGCCTTAAGTCTTGCCCTTGGGGATAGAATTCATAGTCTAAGCAGACATTTAGCAAGTAAGTATGTAATAATGAATACATCATAATTAATTTATGTGGAAAAATGAAAATGAGCTAAGGGAACTAGAGACGAAGACTGTTGTGAAGCAGATGTCCAAAAAGACCTGCCTGAAAAAGTGACATTTACCCTGAAACCTGAAGGAAGAACAGAAGGACTTGCCTTTGGGGTAGGGTAAAATGCATTCTGTATAAAAAGATCTGAGTTAGGACCATCACCAATGGAAGACCAATTGGCCAGAGAGTCAAATGTAAGGGTGGAGAGTATGATAGGAGGGAAACTGGGACCAAGACCTGCACACTACGAGCCCCTGAGGTTATGGATGGATTTTAAGTGTGGATAGAAGCCCTTGGAGGGATTTAATCAAGAGAATGATAGGAACTGAGTGAAATTTAAGTTGTTTACTTGCAAGGTTTGTATGACAGAGTGATGAAGTGAACAAACATATCCACAGTGAGGAGAGAGGGGGCAGTGGAGTGGATGGGATGTCACATTCGTTGTTTGACGCACCAATTTGATCTCGGTAGGAGGAGTGGGGTTGTTCTAAGGCTGCTGAATTAAGAACTGATGACTGACTTACGTTCAGCTGACTTCCGTGTTAGAAGGCAGGCTTTCCTCCTCTTGCACATCTGTATACATGGATCATCAAATTCAGCGTTTCTCACAGCGCTCCACTCATTGTAATGCAGTACCACTGGCTGCTGTGTATCCCGACCTTGCTTGCTGGTCTGTTCTTATGTATGGATATGTGTGCTAGCAGACTGAAATGGGCCATATTTCATTCCAGCCTTGGTCCCCATAACTCTTCAGTCTGTCCAGTGTGTCAAGCTATGTCCTAAATGTTAGAATCTACTTATTCTTATAGATCTATTCAGAAGGGTCTGGGTAAGAGGTTCAACTCTTGTCATTGAATCCTTTAGCAAATGAAATGTCCCTCTCTCCTATGGGACAAATTAATGGGTATAACCTTGTTGTTCCATCTGTTTATAGGTCAGCCTCCATTTTTATCTCACTTTCTAGACTCTCCTAAATGATCATATGCTTTTCTGTAGCTTTAAATATCAAGTAAATATAGAGATTCTCAATTCCTTTTCTCCAGCCAAAATAAGTCTTCTAAGTGCCAGACTCATGTATCTCACTTGACATATCCTCATAAATGCCTTATGAGCATCTAAAAATTCACATGTTCACATTTGATCTTGCTGTCTCTCCAGCCCCTCACTAAAAAAAGCCACAACTTGTTCTCCCCTGAATTTTGTTTCAGAAAATTAGACTATCATCAACTTAGCTGCTCAGCACTCAATTCTGACTTCTTAGCCCTCACAACTTCAGTAAATCCCTCTCAGGGGGATGGGGTAGGGGTTGAAAGAATTTGGCCTTCTTTTCTCTCTCCTGAGTGTGTCTTCTCCTCTCCCTCTGGCTTCCACCATGTTATAAACAGCCAGAGGCCCTCACCAAAAGCAGCCAGTCTTGGACGTCCCCACCCCCAGAACTATCAGCCAGTTAAACCTCTTTCCATTTCTGTTATCAAGTTTCAAATGTTCTCTCACAGCAACAGGAAATGGACCAAGACATCCACATAAGGATAATCAGAAAATTCGTTTGAAAGTATCTTCAGAAATTGCGTGGGATTTATTTGCTTTTCTCCTTCTCACATTGCTTTCCTCCATAATTCGCCATTGCTACTTCACTACAGTAATTTACTAACTGATTTGCCATAATACACTGCTACTTCTCTCCACTTTTGCACTCTTTTCTTTTCTCTTGAGACCATCCGGTATCGCCTCAAACAGCGTTAACTCAAAGCCTAAAAATTATGGGATTTTAAAAAAAGATTTATTTGTTTATCTGAAAGGCAGAGTAATGGGGGTTGGGGGGAGGACAGAGTGGGAGAGATTCAGAGAGAATCTTCCATCCTCTGGTTCACAACAACCAAGATGAGGCCAGGCCGCAGCCAGGAGCCAGAAACTTCTTCTAGGTCTCCCATGTGGGTGCAAGGCCCAAGCACTTGGGCCAACTTCTACTGCTTTAGCTTTCACTACTGTGCATATTTACAAAAATGCATATTTACAAAAATCCAGGCAGCTGGATCAGAAGTGGAGCAGCTGGAATTCGACCCAGCACCCATATGGGCTGATGGCATCGCACGTGGCAGTCTAACCTGCTGTGCCACAGTGCCAGCCCCTAAAGCACAAAAGTCATGGAGTGGGCATTGTGGTGCAGCAGGTTAAGCTCTGCCTGCAAGGCCCACATGCCATGTCAGAGGTCTAGTTCCAGTCCTAGTTCCTCTACTTCTGTTCCAGCTTCCTGCCAACTCATCCTGAGAGACAGCAGACGGCCACTGAAGGACTTGGATCCCTGCCACCATGCTGGGAGACTTGCATGATGTTCTGAGTTCCTGACTTAGGCCTGGCCTAACACTGGCCATTGTGCGCATTCTGGAGATCATTGGATGGAGGAAATCTTGTTCAATCATTCACTTTCTCTGCTCCACCCCTTTCAAATAAATAAAAATAAATTTTCAAAAAATTTTTCTCATAATTGTTGTATTTTATTCTTTCATTCCTTACATTTTAGCATAAGAAGTGAAAAAGTTTTCTAGTTCCTAAGTTCCTAGTTTGTGTGAAACAACAAGAATCTTTGCACACACTGTGTGTATATAAAATCTATAGGTATTCTTACAAAGATACAAAACCACAATTGCTCATCTAAAATATTCTTAAATGCCAACTGACTGCATCCTCATTACTTTTAGACTGTTACATGTACAAACAATTCAAACTATTGAAAAGCTTTCACTCTTTCCTAGCCCAACAGTTGGGTGAAGACTTGCCCTCTGGAGCCACATTCTAACTTCATTCATATTCCCCCTAAGCTCTTAAAGTATTTGGGGCAAGATCTTGCTCCATGTCTTATCAAGCATCTTCTCATTCACCATGAGTTATAATAGTTCTGTTCAGTCTTTCTCACGGGATTCTTCATTGTTTAACTTCTTCTGGGTATTCATTCTTAGCTGTTATTTGGAATTCACATCAAATTGCAAGTCCATTGTATCCAGAATCTTTTCATTATTTTTTCCCTTCCTAAAAATCTGTGTATCATATTTCTTAATTTGTATGAAAATATTTCTGTTGTATCCAAATATTCCAAAAGTTTCTGGGATCATGTTTAAAAGCTATTTCAGTGTCTTTATGTACAATTCCTTGGATCATAAAAAGTTGAACTTATTTAAAGAGAAGAGACCCCTTTCTTATTTGTTACAACACAATGTGAGTCCTAATTCTGTTAGTGATATTTATCAGTCCTTTCCAGACTGAAGGTAAGCTACATGTGTGAGAATCTGAAACACACACACAACGCGAAACCTTTCAAAAGAATCATTGCCAAAGTACCTTTTGCCTACTTACCATGCAAATTATCCAAATACTTTTTATTGTTTTTAAATGACTTTTTACTAATTTGTCCTGTGTGAAAATTGCATGATAATGTTGGAGTACTCCAAGTAAAGCTGATTCCATCGCCATACGTTGTTTTCTCTCCAGAAACAAATGTCTGATTTCATAAAATGCATAACTAGATTTTCAAGTAGATTAAATTAATTTATATTTATATGTACCCAACTGTATAGCACCAACGATAAAGGGGGGCAATTGTGAAGTACATATTAATCTGTGTCCCTCTCCTGTCCCCCCCATAATAAAAACCTAGCTTATTGTCATACACGCTTACACAAGGTAAAGGAGGTCTCAAAAGAGCAGGTTTACAGGGACTGTTTCATGTCATCGGTTAGCATTGCTACATATTAAATTTAACCACCTCATCTTCTTGGTACAGTTACTACATGATAGAGTTTCAACAACATTTTTTCTCTCCCTGCTCATTATGGAACAGATATTACAAGGGCTAAAAGGGGTCATACATTAACTGGATGAGATCCAATTAGGGAAAAACCAGAGCAGTTCTCTTGGGCAAACTGAAAGCTGTGCTAAAGTGATCACATGACCATATATTAGGAAGCATGAGAATGTTCACTTATTTTCAAGATAATTTAATATATGTATGCCAGTAAAATTATGATTAAAGGATCCATGCAGGCTGATATAGATACCAACTGACTAGAATTTCTAGAAAAAGAAATAATTCCTGCCATTTAAAATGACATTTCATATTTTATACTTGCTAGTGTGATTCTTATTCAGATTGCTGTAGAAGTGTACATTTGGGAAATGTATAATTGAATTATTTATTTGAAAATAATTGAAGGAGTCTCTTTTGACTTTCTACCAGTATTCAAAATATTTTTAATTTAAAATTACCACTCCTACTATTATGTGAAAACTATAGTCTCAAGCAAATAGCTAGACAATCTGAATTCATAGACTTTAGGTGTGAAAATTGTATATTATTCAGGGAAAATACTATTATCTGATCCACAAATGGCATACCCAAGAGTATATTGATTGAGATGTATGTCTACCTTTGGTAGCAGAATCAAGCATATTGTAGTTTTGAAGGTCACATATGTGAAATATATTATTTCAAATACAGGCTTTCTGTATTGAAATATTACTTTAAATATCAACAAGAGGTAAATTGTATTTTATAAAACACTATTGGAAACCTTTTATTATCTTGGCCATATCAGAATTATTTTCTAGAGCTTTATATTTAAATAGATAAAAAAGTTATAACCAGATATTTCCTGGAAACTTTAAAAAAACCTTTTTTTAGTACTGGGCTTTGTTTATATATAAGAATGTTGCCCCTCTTCCAGGCCAGCTCTCTGTTGTGGCCAGGGAGTGCAGTGGAGGGTGGCCCAGGTGCTTGGGCCCTGCACCCCATGGGAGACCAGGAAAAGCACCTGGCTCCTGGCTCCTGCCATCGGATCAGCGCGGTGCGCCGGCTGCAGTGCGCTGGCCGCGGCGGCCATTAGAGGGTGAACCAACGGCAAAGGAAGACCTTTCTCTCTGTCTGTCTCTCTCACTGTCCACTCTGCCTGTCAAAAAAAAAAAAAAAAAAAAAAAAAGGTTAGAAATAATATCAAGCAGCATCAGAAAACTCACAACCAAATTATTTCATTGTAACATTTTTACAAAGAAATCAGAAAGTGTTAGTATTGTAAATCTATAGAAAAACCTGCAGTTCTGACTGAACAAACATAACCAAATCCAGCAAGGCTCCTGAACACAGCATCTTGAGATGTACGTGGAAAAGAGTCCAATGTCAAGGGCAATTCTCAGGCAGTCCTGAGGAAATGGGACCTAACTATGGTTCCAGTGGACTTGGCAATCCCACATTCTTCCAGCAGTAGTCAAAGAAGATGAATATATTTACATGAAAATAAAAACACAAATTGACTTAATAAGTATTGTATATGGAATATCCCACTAGATACTCTGGGGGATTCATAAAAACTCAAAGATGAGCTCTGTCCTCACAAAATACGAAATCCAATTCATATTCTGCCAATGAACCTGAATAACTTTGTGTGCGAATGGGCTGTTCCGTATGTGAAAACTTTACATATTCTTCAGTGGCCTTTACAGGGGTTGGATCCTATGTGAAACAGTGAGAGAGAAAGAGGACACCTGCTTAGCCATTCAGTTTCAGCCAAATCACCCCAGACAGTATAGTCCAGATTGCCCCCACAGCTGTCATTTTGGCTGAAATTAGGTGTGAATAACTGGAGAGCATTATAATATGTTTCTTTTTTGCCCCCACCTAGATCAAGGTATAATTGACACAAGTTGTAAATATTTAAAGTGTACACACAAAATAATGTTTTGTTATACATATACACCTACACCGTGAAGTGGTAACTGCAATCAAACTAATTTACATAGCCATTACCTCATATAGTTAGGTTTACACATATGTGTGTGGGGAGGGGGAGTGTGCACACAGGAACACTTAATATCTATTCTCTTAGAAAATTTTAAATATATAATACATTATTAATTATAGTCACTAAGCTGTACTTCATGTCTCCAGTTATGACTCCAGAACTTATTCGTCTTATAACTGAAAGTTTGTACCTTATAATCAGTGTCTCCACATTTCCTCTAACCATGAACCCTGGTAACTAACCTTCTACTCACTGTTTCTATAAGTTCAACATTTTTTTCTTTTATTTAATTTGCTTTTTTTGAAAACTTTTATTTAATAAATATAAATTTCAAAAGTACAACTCTTGGCTTATAGCGTTTTTTCCCCCATAACCTCCTTCCCACCAGCAAACCATCCCATCTCCTACTCCCTCTCCCATCCCACCCCTCATTAAGATTCATTTTCAATTATCTTTATATACAGAAGAACAACTCAGTATATACTATGTAAAGATTTCAGCAGATTACACCCACACAGACACACAAAGTATAAAGTACTGTTTGAATACTAGTTTTATCATGAATTTGCATAGTACAACACTTTAAGGGCAGAGATCCTACATGGGGAGTAAGTGCGTAGTGACTCCTGTTGTTGATTTAACAATTGACACTATGAGTTCAACTTTTTAAATCCCACATATAAGTGAAATCAGGCACATTTTCTCTTTCTTATGTCCCTCACTTATTCCATTGTTTTCCAGGTTCACCCAGATCATTGTAGATGGCAGAATTTCCTTCTTTATTAAGACTGAATGATACTCTATTGTGTATGTATCTGTTTTATACTGTGAATATTCTAGCATGAGTAATCTTTCAAAGAACATGGGAATGTAGACATCTCTTAAAGATTCAGATTTCATTGCATTTGGCTATATATCCAGAAGTGAAATTGTTGCTTTATATGGTACTTTCTATTTTTGATTTTTTTGAGGAACTTCCATACTGAGTGACTTCATCAATTTATAGTCCCACCAACAATACATGAAGATTCCCTTTTATCTACAAAACTTGTTATCCTTTGTCTTTTTGGTAATTGACATCCTGAAAGGTATGAGGTTACATCTCATTGTCATTTTGATTTGCACATCACTGATGATTAGTGACACTGAACATGTTTTTAAAAAGTCTCTTAAAATCCTTTGCCAATTTCAATTGGCAAACATTGTTTTTGGCTATTGAGTTATGAGTTCCTTATGTATTTTGAATGTTAGCCCCTTTTTGGATTTGTTTCAATTACTATAGTTTTTAAAGTTAATATGAAATAAGAAAGTATGATACTTTCAACGTTGTTGTTCTTGCTCAAGATTTGCATATATTTGTGTGTGTGTGTGTTTCATTTAAATTTTAGAAACCTTTTGTAATTTTGATAGGGATTTTATCAATTCTGTAGATCATTTTAGGTAGTGAGGGATTTTAATGATATTGATTCTTCCAAGAATATTGGCTGTACTTCTAGCTATTTGTGTCTTCTTCAGTTTCTTTCCCCATTGTTTCATAGTTCTCAGTGTATAGATATGTACCTTCTGGCTCAAATTTATCCTTAAGTATTTCATTCTTTTTGATACTATTGTAAACTCTATTTTTACAAATTTCTTTTGAAGGTACTTTGTTGTTAGTAAGTACAAATGCAGCTTATTTTTGTGGATAATTTTTTATCCTTCAAATTTGCTAAATTTATTTATTTATTTTTAACTGGAGGACTTTTTTGGTGCAATTTTTATGTTTTCTATATCATTTCTTTGCAGAAAGATTTTAGTTTTCTATGGCTGATGAAATAAATTACACAAACTTGGTGGCTTAAAGCAATGTACCCTTCCATCGGTCTGAAGGTCAGAAATTCAGACTCTGCTGTTGGGCAAGAATCACGGGGAAAGTGCTGGGTTTCCTTGAGAGTCTCTGGGGCAGACCTCGCTTCTTCCAGCCTCTGGTGGTTGCTGACATGCCTTCCCACGTGGCAGGTCTCTGCTTCCGTCTTCACATTGCCTCCTCCTCCTTCCATACATGTCGAATCTCCCAACGTCTCTCTTCTGTTAGAACACCTGCGATTACATTGGACCCCCTAGAAAATCTGGGATAATTTCCTCATCTCAGGCTCCCTGATCACATCTTTTATGACATAAGCTCTATTGACAGGTTCTGTGTTAGAACTAGTCCCACTACATCACGACATCACCTATCACAAATATTTCCTTACGTAGACAACACACACACACACACACACACACACATACACAGAGCAAATATTTGTAAAGTCTACCCTAAGAGAACCTTGGCATTTCAGTCATTTTTCAAAGACCAGAACAATTTTATCCAGGATTGCTAAGCAATATTCAAGAGTAACTAAAATGAACATGCAAAATAGCTATCTTATTAATATTTATGGACTATTTTGATTATTTTTAAATTTCAGTTTACACATTTGTCATTTTAAGTTGACATATACAAAAATCTTAGTTTTTTTCAAAACTATAGCATGATGAACACCATGCTTGTTTTCAAATAGAGCTATGTATTTGGATAACAAATTGTTTTCAATATCAATTATGTGTTAGGCCCGCTTTTAATTTTTACCCAAAGATCCTGGCAAGTGTTACCAATTGTTTTTCATAAATTTCAATATAAATGAATTAGATTGACTTGTCAACATCCCTTATAATCATGACTTGAATTAGCATATTCTTACTGAAAATGTTTTATTGAATGCTATGTATGTCTCAGTGTTTTGCCATCTTTGATAAATAAAGGATCATAAACTATTGTCAAGAAATTACAGAGCAGTGAAGAACCAGAGAGGTGATCTAGACACAGACCCTTGGTCAGCACAACAGATCTAAAACAGGGCATGTGCTAGTTTGGCTCATTTGTCTTATAAGACCTTATTTTGTGTTTACTCTTTCATGGAATACATGGGATTTAACATTCATGAAGAAATGGCCCACGTGAAGTAGCAATTTAGCCAGGCAAGGGGGAGTGAGGTTTTGGATTCACTAAGCATGAGCTGATTTCTTGACTCAGTCACATTGTAAGAATGGGCAAATCATTTATTTAGCTCAAGGGACTAAGCTTCCCACTCTATGACAATGGGTATCAGAATCAAGAAAATGTACCTAAGGCACATATTATGTGGTTAGAGACTACGCCTATGAATGCAATAACATTTAAAATATGACAATCTGTTGTTTTTAAGGGACTGAGAAGATCCTAGGAGAGTCTTCAGCTTTTAAAGACTGAAGAAAAGGCACGTGTGTGGATAAAGGACACTGCACCTGCTTTCCCATCTGCACACGTGTGCACACACACCAACAGGAGAAGGAAGAGGATATTTACAATGGGTGACCCCGGCATGGTTTGTTTTCATGACAGTGAGAAGTACTCCTGACTGCATTAAAAAGAATGTTGGATAATACTGGGAAATAATGTTTCATATTTAGAGTAGGGTCCAAGTACTATAGATCTTGAACATCAGGCACAAATGGTTACTGGCAATATGACAGGAGATGGGGGACCACTGGAGATTCTTGAGCAAAAGAGTGACATGATGGAAATAGTCAATAATTTGCATATATAGTGAAAGAGTTTAAAGAATACTAACCAAATGAAATTGGGAACTGAGAAAATACATCTTCTCAAACAGACAATTTAATGGAAAATTGTGACAGGATCCAAATAAAAAACATAACCAAAAAAAGGCTTTGCAGAATATTGATTTAATGCATCACTTAAGCAAGAGAATATCTCAAACCTGCATTATCTATGCTCTATTTCCTTGTACCTTGGACAGCTTATCTATTTACCTCCCTTCACAGAACAGACACAGTTTTCTACATGAATTGTTTGCTTATGATGTATAGTATTTAACAGTATGATAAACCACATCTCAACGGGAATTCAGCACTTTTAGAAGTTATGTGTTCTTTAATATGCCATGGGTTAGAATATCATGAATAAAAATGACTAAAATTAAATCCAGGCCAGCAGAAGATAACTGCCATCAACATCATCTGTTGAAAACTTAGCGCTGCCAAGGAAATCACTCTCAACATGCACAAAAGTTTGTAAATTGCAATTTGACCCCATTGTATAAATTTCAATAGTCATCTGAAACATAGAAAGAACCCATTTAAAATAATTATGTTGATTCTAAATTGTGCATTCAAATGATATGTTCAGTTCACAGTTTAGGGATATGACAAGAATATATGCCACAAAATGAAGATGAAATGTTGAAGTTAGTTATCAAGCCTATTGTTAATTTTCAAATGTAGGTGAGGAAAATTTACCTCTTTAAAAGGGCTAAAGTAAAAAATACAAAAATTGTATGGTTATATCTATATAGTTACTGTATTAGAGGAAAAATTAGCCTTTATTACCATGAGAATCCTGTGGAAATCCTTTAAGATATAAAAATGGATGTCATTCCCCATTAAAATGAAGCAAGTGCCTTATTTGGTCAAGGCAGCATGCATAATTTAATTAGATGCTCTAATATTCTGGAAAATGGCATGAAAGGGCAGCTCAAATGTGTGTAACAGTTCCGAATTTTCGAGGCCTTTTACGTAAATAGTATGTGTTCTTTCAGAACACTTCCTCACAGCATCACTTCTGCTTTCAACTACAAAGCCATCTTAGTAAATTTCCTCTCCTGTAACTGCTAGGCACAGTAGACTCTGGAGCACCTGAGGGTGAAAGTAGAGAGGAGCAGAGCTTGATGAGTTTTATAACAAAGACCCGAATGGACCAAGGCTTGCAGCAATCCTGAGCTAGTGGAACCACAAGGGATGTGGCGTTGCAGGTTGCATAGTGAGAGAAATCTTTCCCATTGAGAATCGGGGTAGGGAGGAGGATTGATCTTCATGAATTGGCTTCATGAATGCAAGCCAGTAAGAAAAGTGGTACCTTACTATTTGTGGTATTTGGACAAACCTCCATTTATCACTGGAAGTCAGAATCTGATGAACTACATCAGTGTCACTGGAGTTCCCCTCACTTCTGTGGAAACTGGTTTGGCCATAGCTCAAGGAAAGGCTCAGTGCATACGAACTGATGTAGATGAATTAAAAATGTTGATAAAAAGCTAACATTAGAACCTAATGCAATCAGACTACTGGCAGGCACCACAGAACGCGAAAAGTATCAAATAGGAACAGTCATAAAGAGACATCTGCAAAGCAGGGGTCTTGATAGTTTTGGTGTTAATGTTGACTGGGCTTTTATTTTCTTAATGTAAAAGATTGTTTTCCTTGGCTCATATATATAGTATAATATATATAGTTTATATAATATATTTATAAACCCAATAAATTAAATAAGCCTAAGAATCAATACCATATTTGTTATTTTAAAATATTCATTTATTGTTATTTCAGAGGCAGAGGGATACAGACCAATAGAGTACCCATCCACTGGCTCACAACCAAAATAAATGCCCACAAAAAAAATGTGTTGACTGGCTGATTCAATCAAACTATGCATATTGTAAATGAAAAAAGTATTTAGGATTCACATGGTGCCTGAACCAAAAATTAGGTCAATTTATCAGTTATTCCAGAAAAGCTGGAAGTAACTCAGAGAGAGGGGGTTGTTTTCTTTTTTCTTTTTTTCTCTTGAAAGGCAGTGTATTTAATAAGAAGTAAAGTGAAGCCTATTAATGTATGATATGATAGTAAGGATTACAAGTTGCTCCAAAATCTGTCTTGTCCAAATGTTTCTTTCTGGAACCAACCCATGTCAGGTCTCAATTCATAGAATCCTATGTCTTTGGGGATTGAAAAAGAGCCAGAGCCAAGTCAGCACTGAGACTGAAATCTGATGATGACTTTGTAGAAAACTCAAAGATGTTTACCATCCATCCATATCTTTATGCTCTTCATTACTCTGAATTCTTGCTAAAGATTGAGACTTTTTAGTTTGTACTTTATATTCTTGCTGAACAAGGACTTCTTAGTCTATAGGATGGAGTGAACTCTCTTAATCATAATTTCAGATTTCCAAGACAAGGAATTTGATTAACGGTGCTTAGATCAAGCTGCAAACTGGGACTTGATTCATTGTGGCTGGCTAATAGGAACGTGACTGCCCCAGTTGTGAACATGTGGGTGGAAAATCATACTGGGGTTTCCTGGAAATGAGATCTTAGAAAGCGATCCAATAGGTATCTACTATGTTTGTCTATCTCAAGCTGCTGGCGGAAATGCCTTCCAGTGTGATTTCAATGCTTTTCCTTGCTGCCATGTCCAGAAACGCCTCCATATACCCTTTGCTGGAATGAGTCAATGGATTATTATTGAACCATAATTTTCAACAGAAGTGCCAACTCTACATTCATCTTAGTATCAAACTTGAGTTCCACCAGTCTCTGTTTTGCATGCTTCACTTCTGTTAATGCCCACCAGATAGTAGTTTTCATCCCCACTGTCTCAGGAGAATTTTTTTTTTCATTTACTTTTCATTCTCTGAGCCCATCTCCAAAACTAAAACTGGAAGTTTTCAAGCTAATCATTTGTTAAAGCAACCAACTGATGTTACTATTCCTCACCTGTACTCCTTTTAAAACTAAGTTTCCCTTGAACAATTACTAAAATGTGCAAGTAGAGAAAATGAGTTTTGGGGGATGGAGAATGACTGTGTTTTCTATATTTCTTTCAATAATGTTATTGTCCCGATTTATATATTAATTTAAGACAAGTCACTGATAGGCCTCTCAATGTCTTTCAAGGCGATCTTTGAAATAGTGCATCCAATAACATATTTTCTAATTGATATATTCACTGCTGCTTCCAGAACTGTAAAATTTCAAGCTTCACTAGTAGAACTTTCTACTTAAATTATTAATTCAATTCAATTTAAATTTTCATAAGTTATTAAAGAAGATTGCATGTGAGTTGCCAATTTTCAGATTTGGCAAGTTCTAATTCTAGACAGTGTTAATGTGCAGCCTTGGGGTATTAACTTCCCTTAAGTAAAGCATGAAATAATTTCTTTCATCCAAGACAAAATGTGGATGGCAGATGCTTTTCAAAGGGTTTAATTAATTATCTCAATTTTAGACCACCCAAGACTTAGAAATAGAGTTGGAATTGAATCTATAGCTATAAGCTCAAAAGTAACAAAGTCTAACAGTTTTCATAATTGAAGAATGTAATAGATAATTTGTTATGTCTTTGGAAGCCCATATATTCGTCTAAGTTAAGAAGCTAAAGTTGTGGAATAAACTAGTGTTTCTTGTGCTTTCTCCTCTAGTTTTATAGGGACAGTAAGATAATTTCCTAAAGTTAATTGAATGTAAGGTACTTACTTTTATTAAGTAAAGTGAAAAGTCAATGATTATCACTACTTGAATAGTTTTGAAGAGAAATAAGAAATAACAGCAGAGGTGTTAGAAAAAGCAGACCCAGATCTTCTGTATATAAAGATAATTGAAAATGAATCTTGATGTGAATGGGATGGGAGAGGGAGTGGGAGAGGGGATGGTTGTGAGTGGGAGGGAGGTTATAGGGGTAAAAAGCCGCTATAATCCAAAAGTTGTACTTTGGAAATTTATATTTACTAAATAAAAGTTAATAAAGAGAATGCTCATCAGAAGCTTCCATGAATGTGGTACAGTCCCTCAAAAAGTGTTAAAAGTAGTTCCGCATTGACATTTTTGCGTCTCACAGCCCTTGCTTACTCAGTTTCAATCAAAGTAACCCAAAGAGGCTAAGTTCACCTTATGTGTGATGTCAGAAGAAACAAATTCAGAATCAGAATGAAGTAGGTAGGTATTCAGTGGTGTTATTCGAGGATCATAAAATAAACTCCAATTTTATAAAAACATTTTCTCTCAAAGTAGTTGTAGCACCTAAAATTTTCAAAACTGGATACCAGAATAGGATAAGCGTTTTACCTAATTATATTTATTCTTACTGGTGCTGTCTAGTAGAACATGAAAATGTTGTTTAATAAAATTGTTCACGTAAAACACTGAGCAAAAGAAAAGTAGCACATTGTTCTCTAATTTCAGCACAGAAACACAGCAACGAACAAAAACAAAAGAAAATTAGTTATTATAGTTTTGAGAATAAAATTAAGAGGTAAGTGAGAGCATACCAGGGATGAAGTTGTAGATGAAAGACAAATGTGATACCTTGAATAAATAAATAAGGAACAGGAATTAAGACTTGGATGGGCGTTTGATTAGGTTGTTTTCAGCTTAACTTCTATGGATACTCTTTTGGTCATGTATAGCTGATAAAGATATAAGAATTGCTGGATCCTTTTTTAAAGGTATCATCTGAAGTTCAACAACCATATGAGATACATGTGGTCGGATTATAGCAAGATATCACAGAGGGTGAATGTTGGCATGGGTAGGGAGAGAAAGGAGGGAAAATAGGAGGATAGAAGAACTCTCATTTGGGCGGTCATGAGGCCATCATTAAATGGTGGATCTCTAAAGTTATGTCCTAATGTAAGACTTTTTTTTTTTGACAGGCAGAGTGGATAGTGAGAGAGAGAAAGGTCTTCCTTTGCCATTGGTTCACCCTCTAATGGCCGCCGCGGCCAACGCACTGCAGCCGGCGCATCGCACTGATCTGAAGCCAGAGCCAGGTGCTCTTCCTGGTCTCCCATGGGGTGCAGGGCCCAAGGACTTGGGCCATCCTCCACTGCACTCCCAGGCCACAGCAGAGAGCTAGCCTGGAAGAGGGGCAACCGGGACGGAATCCGGCGCCCCGACCGGGACTAGAACCCGGTAGCCAGCGCCGCAAGGCGGAGGATTAGCCTAGTGAGCCGCGGCGCCAGCCCCTAATGCAAGACTTCTAAGTGGTATCTAGAGCCTTGCTAACAAGTCAGCGATACAAGCGTCACCTCGGAGATTGTCAGGTATGCAAAGATGCAAACCTACAGAATCAAATCTGCATTTTAATAAGGTCACATGTGCTTCATAAGCACATTAATTTTGAAGAAATATTGCTGCTTGGTGTCAAGGTATAAGAGCTCAAAGAATGTATTGGAAAGCAAATTTAAACTGTTAATAAAATCATTGTTCCTGGATGCAAATGGGATTTTGTTATTTTAATCTAAGGCTAGCAATATCGATAGTTTGTTTCAGTCAATTTAGTTCTAACGATATCTGCTCATAGGTTGTATGGTATCTACACTGATATGATCAAGGAAGCATTGGAAATTGAGAGATTTAACACAAGGCGGACACACCTCCCTTTCTCACATGCTGCCAAAATAACAACAAGAGAATGAAAACCAAACTGTTGAGTGACTCTGTTCCCTATGAATCATATCCATATTTGGGAAACACGCTGTCTCAGTTGGTGAACCTTTACTTACTTGTAGGAAATGTGATGGTCATGCTCAAACAACAAGACAGCAAACCAAGAAAAATTAAAAGCATTTAAGCTATTTGGAGGTAAAAATCTAGGTTCATCAACAGATTTGTTTCCTAAAGAGTTCCACAGAACAAAAGAGACAGCTTCTCAAGCATGTTTGGCTCCACTCCCTGCGATGTGACCACACATCCTGGTGTGTGCTCATTGTAAATTCAGAATGGCTGGGAAATTTCCTGCTCAGATAGCTCTCATTTTCATCTGATTCCAATTTTCCCAAGACTCAGACCACCCATGGCAAACCAACAAATTTACTACCAAAAGTTAGTTTTATGACACAATTTGCTTATAACTGTGTGAATGACATACATTTCTAAGCACCCCTCTCTCCTACAGAACACAAATGTTTTAGACCAAGTCACAAATCTTAATCTAATAATATATTCACATGTCCAGGGCATAAAACATTGTTACTGCCATCATTGTTGTGAAAGTTGGAAAGGCAGAGACTTGGTGGTGCTCTTATATTGTGATCTTCCTAAAATCATAATGTTTTCCAGATCTCAGTTTTTGAGTATGTGTTTTTTTTTATTTGGAAGACAGAGTTAGAGAGAGAGGTAGATACAGAGAGAGAGGTCTTCCATCCTCTGGTTCACTCTCCAGATGGCTGCAACGGCCAGAGCTGCGCTGATTTGAAGCCAGGAGCCAGGAGCTTCTTCCAGTCTCCCACGTGGGTGCAGGGGCCCAAGCACTTGGGCCATCTTCTGCTGCTTTCCCAGGCCATAGCAGAGAGCTGGATCGGAAGAGGGGCAGCTGGGACTCGAATCAGCGCCCATATGGGATGCCGGCTCTTCAGGCCAGGGTTTTAACCCACTGCACCGGCCCCTTGTGTATGTATTAAAGAAAAACAATATTTGTACCACCTTTCTCATTGTAGTTTTGTAAATATCATACCCAATAGTGAAAGTTAAAGAACTTTGAGCTATGTCAACTGTTCTAGAAATGTAAAAGATTGTTATTGGCAAGTGAATTTCTGTAACGAAATTTTAGGATTTATAATATGTTATGTATTCTGGGATTAATTAATAATATGTAATTCAGGATGACCAATTCTGCCATCAATAACATTCATTGTTCAATAGATTTTCTTTCAGAAAGCTGAATGTAGAAATTGACCTTTTTAATGTAGAAAGAAGTATTTTTATGGAGCAAAAGCAGGGACTTTTTAAAATTCATTTTAATGGTATTGAATAGTGATTTTTAAAAGCCCCATGGAAGGATTAGCTCTGTGGTACAATGGATGAAGTCACCACTGGGGATGCCCATATCCCATACCAGAGTGCTGGTTTGAGTCCCAGCTACTTTGCTTCCTTCCTAGCTCCCTGCTAATGGATCTGGGAAAGCAGCAGATGATGGTCCATGCCACCCATGTGGGAGACATGTGCGAGATGTGGATGAAGTTCAAGTCTCCTGACTTCTACCTAGACCAGCCTCAGTTGTTTGAGCATTTGAGGAATGGACCAGTAGATGGAAGATCTGTACCCCCCCTCATTTCTCTCTCTCTCTCTCTCTCTCTCTATATATATATATATAATCCTCTTTCCCTTCCTCTTTGCCTCTTTCTTTCAGTCTGATTTTCAAATAATGAGTAATCAGTATAGCTTATAAAATTCATATAGATAAAGCTTCAAAGGATTGAGGAATATAATCTTATAAATAATTTATTAATCTTATTTTATTTTCATTGCTACCACATTAAGTAACTTACTCATTTTCTCATCCAATTCCTTTGTAACTGAATATAGTTAATCACTGTTATCCACTGTATTTAGGATCTATGCATTCAATTTTTTACCACAAATACAAAAAATTTCAGCCAAAATTAGAATGTTAGTTCAACAAATTTTAGTATCAATATATTTTGATTAACTTGAACATTGAGTTTTAAATTTTGGCAAAAATACAATAGAGTTTCACTATCTTTTCACTATTTTTTATTGTGACATTTAAGTGCTTTTGGCTCTTAAATACACTACATGACTTCTTTTATAATTATTGAGGCATTCACTTGTTCAACAAATTTATCAATACCTAGGACATGTAATGCAGTGTTTTAATCACTGAAGAAAAATGACAACAATATTCTCTCAGGAGGTTTATATTCACATGGGAAGGGAGAAATAATAGACAAGTAACTAAACAAGTGAGATATTTCCTGACAAGTCCTATTAATAAAAACAAAACCATGTAATGAGTTAGATAGGTAGTAAGGAGGTGTGCTTCCAGAAGGAACGTTTTTCTGAGCGCTGACACTTGAAGAAATACACAAGTAAGAAGCCAGCACATTCAGAATGAGGGAAGGGCATTCTAGGCGGAGGAAACATCTAATCATACCTTGTAGAATGTCTGAAACACAAAAAAGGCCAGTGTGATTACAGTGCTGTGAAGTAGGAGTGGATAAAAATAAGATCAGTGTGTTAGGCAGGAACGACAATAGGGTGCTGAGTCTATAGATCAGAGTAATGAATCAGGCTAATAAAAATACCATGGGAAGCCATTGGAGAAGTCTGAACAAGAAAAGGGCATAATGCATTTTCTGTATTAAAAGCTACCTGCTTTTTAGAGAACATATTGTGGTTGAATTGAGCACATGTATGGAATTGAAGTTGAGATAGAAGATGATTACCTTAATGCAGGTGAGAGATCCAGTGGTTCGGATGTTCACAGTAGCAAAAATGATGGTAGGAAGTAATTGCATTCAAGATCTGTTATGAAGATAAACCCCAGCATATTCACTCAGCCACAGCTATGCAGAAGAGAAAAAGAGGGAACCAAGAGTTATGTCTTGGTTTCATACTGAGTAATAGTTTGAATGGGGGGTCACTAACTGACTTAAGGAAACAGTGCAGAGGAACAGAATGGTGAAAGAAGAGAGGCAAACTCAAGAAAATGAGAAAGCCATGTGACTTGACAAAATTTATTATTTCTGTTAGTTCTTACATGCACAAACCCCTGGAAGAGGAAGAAGCTATCTAAGAAAACTCTAGATTTTCTAGAATTCCTTTAGAATATCATGACCACTGCTTTTAGGCCAGGGGAAAAGAATCAAGTCCCTCTGAGGATGTTAGTGGAAAAAAGGAAGAAAGATATTTGATCCATTCCTTCTTCATATCCTAGGAATATGTTAGTTCCTTTGGGAGTTCTCCTGGCCATTGGACAATGTGGAGCCCCACTGAAACCTAAGTTTTACTGGAATATTTGAAAGGTTGTGATGGTAAACTTATGGTACTCAACTTTCAGTGATTTTTAGCAGGATTTGTAAATTATGAAATAATGAAATATTTTCATGTGGTTTTCTGTATAAAATATGGGATTATAAAAGAAGGCTCTTCAGGAACTTTGAGGTTTTGCCTTTAAAAAATGAAGTCTGCTGAAGGGTTTTAAATGCAGGAGTAAAATAATCAGGTTGCCCCTTTAAAATATTCATTTGACTGCCACTTTGAGGAAGGATTGTTGTGATAGTGGAGATAATGAAGTAGAGCGAAGCAAGACCAGAGACAAAGGAGACCATTAACTATGATGCCAGCTGAAGCAGACGTACCAGCATCCGTGGGACATCTGAGAGGAACAGTGCTCTGCGATCTGCAGTTTGGATGGTTGGAAAAAGTCTGAGTTGCAGACAGAGATGGCAGAATCACTGGCAGAGAGTTGTAATTGAAGCCATGGAGGTTAACAGGATGCCTGAATATCTGTGCAGTGAGAGGAGCACAGGGCGTGTGGGATTCGGAAAAACGCAAATGTATGAGACAACTGAACACTCGGTTCACAGAAGAGAAGCAGAAGGCAGGGAAAGACAGGACAAAAAGAATTCGTGAGGTCCAAAGGAGAGAACGCTTCGGAGTGGTCAATGCAGAAATGTTTTCGAGAAGCCACATGATAAGAATGCAAATGTCATGGGCTCTGGCAGCAAGATGCACTTGGTGGTCTTGTCAGAAAACAGAATGGAGACCAAAATTTGGTTGATAGGTAGAGAAATGAGAGCAAGGAAGTCGAAATAGTGAATATCACTAATAGTGATCAGAGTAATGAATCCGAGAGATCTCAGGAAGGGGAAAGACGAGATTGGGGACCTGGAACCTGTGAAAGGAACTCTCAGATTCAAAGAGAAGAGATTTTTAAAAGCTAATAAAAATGAATTAGTGCACAGGGAGCTGTTGGCAACTTCAGAAAGACAGAAACATCTGAGAAAACATTTCTGAGTAGGTGGAAGGAGTAGCCATCCATGTACACAGTGAGTGCTCTGCCTTGAACCAGTTGAAGTACAACTTTTCCATTGTAACGGGGAGGTGTGAAAAAAGGATGAATCTACACTTTGGAAAGTTTATTGGTTCTCATGAGATTTAGGAGGCAGTGCAATCTCACGAGAACAAGGGGGAAGAAGAGATAAAACACTAGATTAAAAATTTATGGAAAGTGATAAAAAGAGCCACACAGAGAAACATAGATCCTCAAAACAGCACCGTGTAACTAGTCACATCTGGAGACTAGCAGCTCAGGGTAACATCCTTCATAGACTTGTGAGAATTTTATGCAGCAGCTTTTAGAAAGCCTAGTTGGATAGCAGGATCGATCACAAATTGGATTCTGAATGGTGAGACTGATAGGGGGAAGGGTCGGCTGCAGAAGAGAAAAACAAGCCTATGAAGTTGAGGCCAGACACTGTAGGAGACTGTAAGCCATGGATGCTAATAGAGAATGGATTATGGGAGCAAAGGGAAGGAAAAAGGAAAGAGGCTGATAGATATGGAGAAAATGGATTAAAAATACTGGGGATACCAGAGAGGTTGAAAAGCCAGTGACAGAGTTGGAAGAATTGACGATGGTGTTTGGAAAATAGATGGCTTAATCTTACAGTTAAAAAATGTTCTGAGCTCTAGAGAATGAGCCTGTGTGATGAGAGTGGAAGAACTGAGATCAGTGAACTGAGATGTTAGGTTGTTGAATATGTTGCCCCTGTGAACATTCAGTAAACCAGGGTATGGCGGCACTCAAAATGCAAAGGGAATCTGAGAGTCAGATGTCTGGTCTCCGATGAATGAGGACTGAAGAAGTTAGATGACTGCAGAGAGGGCTTCGGGAAATGCACGCTAATACTGGAACTTGAGTGTAGCCAGTATCAAGTGTTGGATGTGCTTGATTTAGACCAATATTGAGGAGAGTCTGGGGTCTCACAGTAATTTCCCTACTGGTTTTCCGGTGTCAGATTGACTTATTTAGACTCTATTTTGAAATTTTTAAACATGTTAACATTATCAGATTAATTTCCATTCTAATGAGTACTAGTGAATAGCTCACTGCAAGAATGAAAAAAAGTCATTTTCCTCATGTCTTCTATGATATATACATTAGTGTGTATTTATAAAAATGATGAGCTATAGCCCAGTCCTTAAGATATTTACAATAGAGTAGAAAATGTATTTGATGAAAATATGGATGACAGAATATAGTTGCATATGAGAGAGTAGACCCAGAAGTATTCTCCGCAGTGTGAAGTGCTGGATAATGTAGGAAAGTGAGTACTACTTATGGAAAGAAAATAAGAGGACTAAAAATTATCTTTAATTCTACCCTGGACCCACTTAACATACCCTAGCTTAACCTATTGAAAAGTCTCAAGGCAGCAATGTGTGCCTTGGGAAGCACCCATGAAGATGTAGTCATACCTTCCTTCCTTCCTTCATTACCTCCAGTCTACAAACAAACCACACGAGGGTGGAGGCAGTGAGAAGTTCATTTTAATTTGTATGACTCAGGCTGTAGGATGGGTTTACTTCAGGAAATTCTGTGTAGATTCTTGACACTTCCCTAGCTGAGATGGGGTTTTGGACACCATTTTTGAAAGGGCCCAGGGCTTGTCTTACCTTAGTATTTAATGAGTTTCAGACTTTCACGGAGGCTTATGGCCCAAACTGGTGTTCTGGGAGAGTGTGTTCCTTCCACGGAGGTGGCAGCTCCTATGGTTGCAATGCCCCTTCCAAAGCCTCTTGTAGGAGCCCAGTTGTAAATACGGGTTCACAGCTGCCCGGAATGCGTATATCCAGTCCTGTGTGGACCATGTAGTGGTATGATCTGAGCCTCAAACAAACACGCTTAGATGACCACAGTACATGCTACATTGCTGCCAAAATGTGTTATACCAGAAAGAAAATAACCCAACCTGATCCACCCAAGCTGAGACTGGAGGTGGGATGTAAAATAAATGGAAGCAGCTGTGAGTCACAAGGCAGCGAGCCTCATTCCCTCATCTGTGAAATGGGGACAACAAAGGAACTCCCTAGTAGTTGCAGTGATTGAACGAGACGAGGTGAAGGGCCCCACCGTTACCTGGGTACAAAATGAAGGTACCTGCAAGTGACATCTGTTATTATTTTGCAAGGCAACATACCTAGTTGAAAAAGTAGACGTGAAATCTGTCACAGATAAGTTTAAATCCAA